>NC_091162.1:39607061-39931249 GCF_040958095.1 Procambarus clarkii | reverse complement strand
AATACACAAACATACAGATGGCGTCTATCACGTCTCTCTTTGTCGTCGTGGTAGCAGACAGTACTCGGTCATAGTTCCTTTATTGTTATTGGGGGAATCTCATGTGGCGTTGATTAAAGAGTTCGATAAGTTCCTACGGAACTTTACTCGCAGCCACAAACGAAAGACAGTCTTCTGTAGAAACTGTCTCTCAGAATATCAAAATTCGTCTGAGCTAACAAATCACTCATCTTCCTGCGACATCACTCAGAAAATTATTTACCCTCAGCCTGGGGACACACTCCATTTTAAAATACTGGGAAAGGTTACGCCCCTTCCCATGTGGGCTATTTTGATTTCGAGTGTGTCCTAAGCACTGAGGATTGTCTAGGTTCTGTTACAGCCATACATAGACCTATAGCATACAGCTATATAATTGTTGATAGGAACCACACTGTCGTTGATAAATTTACTTATTTTGGGGGGGACAGTGTTACTCATTTCATGCAGCGAGTTGCTACCAAATGGGAAATTATCAGATCTACCCTCCACCATTATGAAATAGACATGTCTCTTGAGGATATGATCCATTTTAGGAGACAGACTCACTGCCAGTTTTGTGAGCGGGTATTTACCCCCTCCAATTTCAAGGTTCAACATCATGATCACCTTAGGGAAAAGCTCAATTATATTGGAGCTCTATGTAATTACTGCAACCTCCGCCACAAGAATGCTCTGGAGAGTTTAGTTCTAATTGCCCATAATATGTCTTATGACATGGGCTTAATTTTGAGGGAGTTTACCATGGATTCAAATATTAAGAGCAATATCCTCATGAGACAGGGGACGAAATATCTTAAGGTGGAAATAGGGAAGCTTAAATTTCTTGATTCACTGGCTTTTATTACAGGTAGTCTTTCATCCCTAGCAAAGACCCACATTGATTCAGCCAGCCCCTTAACATTCACTCACTCAATGATAGAGGGTTTGCCCAAAAAGAGTCACCACCTACTCTTAAAGGGTAAGCAGTTTTCCCTTATGAATATACCACAAAAATCAGCTGCTTTAATGACACAACACTCCCTCCTATTGAAATGTTCTACAGCTCCCTAAACAAATGAGGTATAACTTTGGACGAATATAGACATTCTAAATTAGTATGGGAGGCTACAGGGTGTAGGACATTAAAAGACTACCTCCTCATTTATTTGAGGTGTGATGTAGGATTACTGGCTGACATTTTTACACACCACAGGGCAATTCTAAATGATATATATTCTTTAGAATTGACACACTATTGCAGCCTCCCAGGGTACTCCTACGACTGCTTCCTGAAAAGTAGTAGAATATCGTTGGAGTTAAGTGAAGATGTGACGTTGCACAATCTCTTATCACAAAACATACGAGGGGGTTTTACAACTGCAGTTAGGAGTTATGTCAGAGCTAACAACCGCTATGTCAACCCATCTTTTAACCCCCAGGAGGATAGGTCTTCATTCTTACTTTATCTCGACTTCAACAGCCTCTATGGGAGTTGTATGACTAGGAAATTGCCCCATGGGGGACTAAGGAGACTATCATCTGATGAGATGAACTCCTTCATTAGCGGGGGGAAGATAATGACAGAACAGCCTTTCTCTTCTAACAAAGGGTACTGGCTCTTAATTGACACCAAACTTTTAAGACCCGAAATAGCTAGACTAACAGACGATCTGCCCCTTTGTTTACACCATAGGGGAATAAGTATGGAGGATATCTCACCATTTAGTAGGGGACTTCTGGAAACAAATAACATCACACACCTCCCCCCAAAAAACATCAAACTGGTTGGAGATCATCTCCCCAAAAAACATTATTTCATATCTCTTCACCTTTTACAACTATTTATTGAGATAGGACTTGAAGTGGAAACAATACATGCAATTTACGAGTTCCACCAGTCAGATTTTATGGCAGAATTTGTTAACACCAACGTTAACAATAGAAATGCCTCCGGCAGTAATGATAGGAAAACACTCTTCAAATTACTGACGAACAGTGTTTTTGGTAAAACGCTACTGAATCCAGCTCGTTATGCCATTGACACCAAACTAGTGACTTCAGCTAGGGTCTTTTTACGAGAGGTGAAGAATCCCCGCTTTAAACGAATGGTGCATTTAGGCGACAATAAATTATTGTCTGTCAGTTCCAGACCATTCATTAAAATTACCCATCCTAATTACATTGGGTTCCAGATTCTTGAGCTAGCAAAATACAGCTTGTACCATTTTTGGTACAGGGTACTTAAGAACCACTATTCAGATAGGGTACAACTGGTGTATAGTGATACAGACAGTTTCATTTTCACCTTACTAGCTGAAGATGTCTTTAATGAGATGGGGAAAGAACCCCTTAGTTTGTGGATGGATACGAGTAATTTTCCTGAAACTCACCCCTTGTATGATCCTTCTAAAAAGGGTGTTTTAGGGCTGTTAAAGTCAGAGGTGTCAGATAAACACATCCTTGAAGTTGTGGCACTCAAGCCCAAAATGTATAGTGTGCTTTTGCTTGACAATAAAAATTCCATCACCGCTAAGGGTATTCCCCGAGCTGTGCAAAGATCTTTAACACATAACCACTTTAAAGAGACCCTTGCCAGCAATGGGGTAGTGAATACTTTTAATTACTCTCTAATAAGAAATATAGGGGGCAGATGGCAACCACATTCAATACTAAGAGGGGTTTAAGTGCATTTGATGATAAGCGCTTTTACCTAAATAAATACACTACCCTAGCGTATGGTCACCCAGACATACCATCCGACCCCCACCCCAACACCTCAGCCCAAGGAATGTCCACCGAGAGTGAAGGTGGTGACGTCATTGAACCACAAGGAGAGGAAGGACAACGCCCCACCAGCGAGAGTGAACCCTATGACGTCAGCAGTCAGTCACCTGAGGGAGGCGCACTACATCCCATTCACTCTCTGGGAGATGATGAGTCATCATCTTCGTCCCAGGAGGAGGAGGAGGAGGAGGGGGAGGAAGACCCCACAACGGACTTGTGGGCGAGAAGGAGAGGTCTTGTTAATAAATATTATGTGGGGGGAGATGACCTACAATACGACTATGTTTAACCCTATGTACTTTGATAATATAATCTATAAATCATCAGGATTATTTCTTTTTCTCCTTCTTTAAGTATAGAGGCTTAAAATATATCCAACTTAAAAACAACTAAGGGAGGCTGGCCCCTCTTACGGTACACTCAAGGTCATCAAGTATGAGGAGGGGTGGTGAGGGGGGACCACCCCTACTGCGAGGATCCTGTTTTTACACCTGTCCCATAGGGGGAGGTGGGGGGGGGTAACTACCGCTCACCTGAGTGTTTATTATACAAATATACTGTCATACTTTTCTGTATAAATGAACATGAGCATGAACATAGCGACACATAATAGATACCTATCTTCACTATTTTTACGATTGTTGCTGCCCCACACCTTGGGCGACCTAATATGGGGTGGCTCTAAGTGGCACCCCGCCTCTTATCTGATTTTCTTATCTGATTACCCTTCATAGGTAGCTACTTTACTGTAAATGAACATGATCATAGTGGCGCATAATAGATACCTATCTTCACTGTTTTTTCGACTGCTACCACTCACACCTTGGGTGACCTAATATGGAGTGGCACTATGTGGCTCCCCGCTTCTGATTTCTTATCTGATCTCCCTACATAGGTGGCACACAGAGGCGCATTCTAATCTACTGATGTCCGGCCGACGTTCTTCCCGCGACGTGTCACTGTGTTCTAGCGGCCGATGCTCGGTTGGGTCTGTTGCAGCTGGTCCAGCCGTCTGCCCTAGTGTCCGAGCCGCCACTCTCTTCCTACATTGTTGCTCAATTTTGGTATCCAGCTGCTGCAGCTGTTGGTGTTCTGGATGCTGACATTCCCGCCAGTCGGTGTTCTAGCTGCTGTGGGTACAGCTGTTGCTGTCCCAGCTTGCTGCTGTTCAGGTGGAACATGATCCAGCTGCTGGCGTTCCGGTGGTTGTTGGACCAGCTCCCATGCTACGGCTGAAGTTGTTCCTGATGTTCCAGTTGAAGCGGTCACAACTGATAATGCCCATCCTACTGCGTTCCAGCTCCCAAGGATCCAGCTGCCGACGTGCCAGCCCCTGAAGTTCCAGCTGAAGCGTTCCAGCCGACGTTATGCCTATTAGCACTCCTTTCAGTTTATTGCATTTGATTGTAATTTATTTCAGCTTCATGCATTAATCCCGTTTTCTCTAAAGAGTTATATTCCAGCATTATTTTGAGCATGTTCTGTTTTGCAGTCGCACTTCCCTTACTGCTGCAGTTTTCCCCTTGGCCCGTTGCCGCTAATTTTGTATCTTCGGCAGCGGCCGAAGATACTCTCCATTCCCTTGTTGGCTCCCAGGTTCTATATGGTCCCTAATTGTCTTGCAGTTGGACTTTGTTACGACCCTGGGTTCTCCAGTGGAAACCAGAGGTCAAAATTGAGTTATTAAACTTTCTGGTAGTACAGTTGAGTGCATCACGAGCGGCAATTGTTTGTATCTTCCCTGCCAGACGTAAGACTATTATTGTTTCTCAAAGAGCATTTAAAGACTGAGCTGGAGGTTGATTATTAAATAATAACATAGGCACCAACTTTGCTTACTAATACTTTCTAATCATTTGTAAAGTAACAATACATTGCATAGGGGAAGATCTTTAATGTGCTTAGCTGCACGATCAATTAGGCTCCTTCCGGCACCACGACATGCGGGAGGCCTAGCTGGTCGCTAGGAGGTTCTTCTCTGGCTGGCGTTCGTGGGCACGAGACCTACTCTGTGGCGGCATCCCTACTCTCCTCCCTTCTCCTCTTACTTATTTCCCTTACCTTAAGTTCCTGTACCATTAAGTTAAGTATTGTATGATTTCTAAGTGTACCTACTCTGGTAGTAACGATTGGTGAGACCTGGGGGTAGTAGTTGCCAGTGTTTTGGGTAACCCTAAGTGTTGTGTTTTGTATTAGGGTACCACATGGTCTCGCTACCCTAAGCTGCATCCAGCTTCAGTGCTTATCCAGTAGTACTTTACCCTAGCTTGTTATTAGTGTAAACCTTGTATATCCTGCCTATGTGGACCAAGGCTTTTAACGTAAGATAGTGTGGTAAAGTTATTATTATTATTGTTATTGGTGTGAGTGTGTATGGGGGGTTGTTAAGGGGTTAATAAATAAGTACCTTAGAACAGAGTATCTCTTCTTCCTGTGTGGGAGTGTATTGATCAACCCTTAGACTGACATATATGGTCTAGTAGCAAGTTATTATTACTGTGGATAGTTTATTTTGGGGGCCGGGCCTTTTAGCTCTCCCATATTTGATACTCTGTCTTCTAACTACCCTTACCCCTTAATAGTACCAGTTCCCCCATAGAAGCCCCCACCATACATTTATATTTATAACAAGTGGTTGGCCAGTCCGGGAGGAACATTATAAGTGTAAAAAATTAGATTCTTGAGTGCCAAAACTAAAATTTTTTGTTTTCCGCAGAACAGTTGTGTGCTAGCCTAGGGTCCAGCTCTTCTAGCAAAGGACATTCTTGCACTGACTGGACACCCAGCTGGATCCCTTCACGATTAAGGTTAGTCCAACCTTGTCCAACCTAAACCACCTCTTGAGTCAAGAGAGATACGTTTTAGACTACACAATGAAACTGCTATAGACAATTTTATAACTGCTACTGATAATGTCAACTGGGAGTCCGAGTTAGGTAACATAGAGGACATCAACCTAGCAGTTCAATCTTTTCTTCAAAAAACTCTTAGCCTTTATAATACCCACTGTCCTATGCTTACAAAACAAGTCACAACCAAAAGGCTTAACAATCCCTGGCTTACAAAGGGAATACTTAAATCTATTAATAAAAAACATGACCTTGAGAAGAAGTATAGGTTAGGAATTGTCTCCAAAGAATTACTCATTATTGCTATCTAAGATAATTAGACGAGCCAAAACTAAATACTATGAAGATAAATTTACCCAAATAAAGAGAAACATTAAACAAACTTGGAGAACAATTTCACAAATATTGGGATCAAAGAAGTCTTTAAATAACAAACCGACTCTCCTGTCTAATAACGATGGTCAGCTTTCAGCCTCTGATTCTGCTATTGAGTTCAATAGGTTCTTCTCTTCCATTGGTTCATCCCTTGCTAATGATATTCCATCTTCCAGTACTGACATTAAGGACTATCTTACAGGGAACTATCCCCAGTCTCTGTACCTAAAGCCTATTAATTCCATTGACGTCAATGATATAATCCTTTCCCTTAAAACCAAGTCTGGTGCCCTTGAGGAGATACCAACTTTAATCTACAAAAAAGCCTCCAGATCTTTAGCCCCTGCTATTGCTTTGCTCTTCAACAAGTCACTTGAACTCCAAACCTCTCCAGATATTCTAAAAAAAGCGAGAGTAACGCCTGTCCACAAATGTGGTGATCTCACAGATGTTAACAACTACAGACCTATATCAATCCTGCCAAACTTGTCAAAAATTTTTGAAAAACTAATCTATAAGCAGCTTTACTCATATCTAGCCAAACTCAATATACTTAGCCCTTGCCAATATGGCTTCAGGCCCAAAAAAAGCACTAACGTTGCACTTATTAGTATGCTTAACTCGATTCATACAGCTCTTGATAAAAATGAGTTCCCTGTTGGGTTATTTGTGGACCTGCGTAAAGCTTTCGATACTGTCAACCGCCAAAACCTTCTTCTTAAATTACATCATTATGGTGTCAGAGGACACTCCCTACAATACTTCAAATCCTACCTTACTGACAGGCTCCAATGTGTTTCTGTGAATAATACAATTTCTCCCACCCTACCCATCAACATTGGTGTTCCCCAGGGCAGCATACTTGGCCCTCTCCTCTTTCTCATCTACATTAATGACCTTCCAAATGCCTCCCAACACCTCAAACCAATTCTATTTGCTGACGACACAACCTTCATTTACTCCAGTCCTGATCCCCTTGCTCTAAATGCCACAGTAAATACTGAGCTAAATAAAGTCCATCTGTGGCTAACTGCCAACAAACTCACCCTTAACATTGACAAAACTTTCTATATTCTGTTTGGCAATAAATCCTCTAATCAAATAAATCTCAAAATAAACAATACCCAAATTTGTAACAAATTAGATGGCAAATTCCTTGGCATTCTCATTGACCACAAGCTGAATTTCCAGGGACACATTCTAAACATATCAAAAAAAGTTTCAAAAACTGTGGGCATTCTTGCTAAGATCAGATATTATGTACCACGCCCTGCCCTGGTGACTCTCGATTACTCCCTTATCTATCCATATCTCAACTATGGTATTTGTGCTTGGGGCTCTACTACCCAAAATCACTTACGTCCTCTAATTACTCAACACAAAGCTGCTATTAGGACAATATCCAATTCTGGCCCCAGACATCATTCGGTACCCCTACTCAAATCTCTGAATATGTTAGACATTAAGTCACTGCACATTCTCTCATGTGTATTATACATATATAAAACGCTAAACTATAATGCCAATCCTGATCTCAAAAGCTTCATAGAAGGTTGTAACAGAACCCATGAGCGCCACACCAGAAATAAATACAGTTTTGATATTCCTAGAGTACGACTTAATCAAACTAGAAATGCACTACAAATCAAGGGGCCCAGAATGTGGAATGACCTTCCCAACCATGTTAAAGACTGTACCTCTCTCAACGAGTTTAAGTTAAAAACGAAGCTATACCTAATAAATTCCCTGTAACCTACCTTACCCCTCTATTGTCAACCCATGTATGTTTTTTGTTTTTTTTTGTTTTTCAAATCAACGCTGTTTGAATGTAATTTTCTGTAATAATTTGTAATTGTATTTGTGCTGCTTTTTCAACAATGTTCCCCCCTCTTTTACCTCTATTTTTATTTGTACTCAACGCATTTTTTTCTTTTTACCCATTAGTTTTAAGCTTTAGTCATTAGTGTTTTTCCTGCCTGAAACGCTTTGCGTAATTAGTGGCTTTAGGCATTGTATGTACTAGCTCTATCTATAAAGCCAACAAACTTTGTAAAATCTCTTTATGTATGTACCTTTACCTAAATAAATATTATTATTATTATTATTATTATTATAGTGTGGCCTTGTGTTAGGGGGCCGTGCAAATTTTTGTTTTTTTCCAATTTTTATTTTTTAATTTTTTCTTTGGCTGGGAGCTAAAATTATTAGTGATGTCATCTGAAATGCAGAGACTGGCAATGGAGCCTTCAGTGGTAGAGATAAAGAAACTTACCAAGTCTAATTTAGTATTGTTAGGCAAGGAATTTGGCCTAGAATTAAATGACGCGGATAAAAAGTGGACTTTGGTGAATGAAATATTACAACATTGTATTGATGAAGAACTATTGGCAAGTGATACACCTTTATGCCAGCCTAGCCAAGCAGAAAGTGCAACTCATAGGGATAGAGAATTAGCTTTAGAGTTAGCAAAAATAAAATTAGAGGAGCAAAGACTCAAAACCGAGGAGGCTAGAATTAGAGCGAATGCCACTGGACCTCCACCTGCCGGGGATTCAAACCCCAGGCATTATGAGAAAAAGCATAATTTGCCTGAATTTTCCGAGTCAGACCCTGAAAGGTTTTTGAACCATTTTCAGAGATTGGCCATGTCCATGAACTGGCCAAAGGAAGAGTGGGTGAAAATCCTACAGGGAAGACTTAGGGGTAAAGCACAAGATATTTTTATAAACATGCCTGACGACGAGTGTTTTGAATATGATCAAGTCAGGGAATGTATTTTGCAGGCATATGAAATTACTCCTGAAGCTCACCGCCAAGTTTATCGCAACCTTAGGCCTACTCACAACCAACCGCTCACTGAATTTGTTAGGGATCAAATTAGATTGTTTGATAGATGGATTCGCTCGGCGAAAGCTGAAACATACGAGGCTCTCAGGAACTTAATTTTAATGGAGCATTTTATAAATATTATGCCAGAGAATGTTTCACACTACATTAGAGGAAGGGTAGAGGTAAATTCTAAAATAGGGGATTTGGCCAAGTTGGCAGAAAACTACCAATTGGCGGGCAAAAGGCCCAATAAAAATAATTATACCCCACAGAGTAGCAAAACTTATACCCACAGCTAGTCCAGACCAGCTCATTCTAACCCTTTACCTAATGCACCTTCTGTTTCAGACATAACTAACCCTGTTAAAGTGTCTAGCCCCACGGCACCTAAGGGTGAACCGAAGGGTAATTCTGTTAGTAATGTCTCTTCTCCCCGACGTTTTTGTGGTCACTGTAATCGTCCAAACCATACTATTAGCCGTTGTTGGCAACTGTACCCGGAAAAAAGACCCAATGCTCTAGTTGTGACACAGGGCTTGAGGCCTTCGGAAGGGTTAGGGAGGAAGACCTCCAACCCACAGTGGTTGGACTTGCTTACCCCATTCTTATCGAAAGGGAGACTACTTTTGTCTGAGGGTTCTTCCTGGAAGGACGTGGTGATCTTCCGAGACACCGGTGCCATCCAAACTTTAATTTTAGAGAGTGCGTTGCAAGGTGCCAACACTCTTGACACTGGAGAGGTGGTACTGGTCGAGGGTGTCACTAGTGACACTCGAGCAGTACCCCTCCATAAGGTTACCCTGGAATCTGATTTCCACAAGGGTGTTTGAACAGTCGGAGTCACTTCATACCTACCTTTCCCTAATGTTGATGTAATAGTTGGTAATGATTTAGCAGGGGATAAGGTAGGGGACTCCAGACTGCCTATTATGTTGCCTACCCCTAAGGTTTGCCTGGATCCACCCGCCGCAGAGGATAATGTTGTGTACCCTGCGTGCGCGGTGACCAGGTCTATGGGACTTAAATGTAAGGGCAGCCCTGTGCTTGCCAAGGTGGTAAATCCCGAGGACACAAGGAACTTTCCGAGTGGTGAAAACCAAGTGGACCTCGCAGACACATTCATGGCCCGACTCGATGACGTGGCCGAGGACATTGTGGAGAGCCTGCCACCGCCATCTACCGAGAGTAGTGGGGAGGTGGAGGAGAACACTGTTGAGCCTCGGCCAATAGCATCTGACCAAGGCCTAGATGCCTCCTTGAGTGAGTTACAGAAAGCTGACCCCACTCTTGCAGATTGTCATGAGACAGCTGTCTCTATGGAGGAAATTGTAGACGCAGCAACTGGGTACTACTACAATGATCGGATTTTGATGAGAAAATGGAGACCACAGAGTGCTCCCTTGTCAAATGAGTGGGAGGTAGTCCACCAGGTTATGTTGCCGACCTGCTATAGAGAAAGAGTTTTGGCAGCTGCTCATGATGATCCTATGGGGGGACATCAAGGTATAAATATTACGTATCACAAAATTTTAAAGTATTTTTTCTGGCCCAAGCTGAAAAGCGATGTGGCAAAATTTTGTAATGCGTGTATTGTTTGTCAACTGGTTGGGAAACCAAACCAGTTACCAAACTACTTATGACCGAAGTTTTCCCTGGTGGCCAGTTGTCACTATTTATTTATCTTCGGCAGATGTTGATGCACCAGTTGCCAATGTCCAGCTGCAGGTGTTCCAGCTGCTGATGTTCAGAGGCAGGATTTTACAGTTTACATTTGGCAACTGTTGTTTGTTAAGCCCTTATTTTGCCCTTGTTGACCACTAGTGTTCGTGTTGTGCATGCTACGTTATTGTTGGTTTGTTAAGGTTAGGGTTTTCCCTGCTTACTTCCTCCTCCCCAGTGTGGGACATTTACTTATTTATCTATTTATACAGTGATTTCTATGTTGTGCTTGACCTTACTCTTGTCATTTCCAGTTTGCACCTGTTAGGTGATGCTTTAAATTTATTATTTATCAAATTTAATGTTCACGTATTGGATTTATCAATGACAGCCCTCAGTGGAAAAAAAAAATATTATTAATACTGCTCATATTATTACGGTTAACCCTTAACATGCTCGGGGTTTAATATCCTGTCATCCCCACAGGCGGATGTCATTTTCAAAAAAAAAAAAAATATTTTTTCTTCCTAACCTGTTAATTTGTGTTCACTGATCACGGGAAAAATAATTAAAAAATTGTAAGTGGCATATATTGCCTGCTATAGGGCGGGGAAGTCTGGCAAATTATAGGCGCTGACTCAGCATGCGTCCCAGGCAGGCGGTCTGTTGCTCGCCAGCTGTCAGGCCGGAGTTGCCACAAAGAGATAATTACCTAATTATTTCAATGTCTCTGATTGATTTTTCATAGTTTTTTTGCTGTAATATTATTCAATAGTGTGTAGTTTGATATATTTATATAATGAAATGAGTGAATCATTGCTGTACTCAAAAATATGGTGTGCATATTGTTGATTCAATTATGTTCATCAATCAGTGAACAAATACTTTGTCGGTTATTACACTATAAGCACAGGTTATATATAAGTATCTGCATGTTTTGTTCACTATAACGAACCACTAAGTAGCTATTATGAGTCAAAAAGTAATGAGGAGTGACCGCCGTGTACCAGCCAGCCACTCCCGCCCTCCCTCCAGTCATCTAACTCACCCACATTCTCCTCCCACAATACTGTTTTTTCTATAATTCACTATATACAGACGGTTTATATAAGTATCTACATGTTTTGTTCACCATAACTGTACATCTAAGCTTGTATGGTGAGTAAAGGCACAAAGACGTAGGACCTCACACAGTCAGCTGATGGCTGCCGCCCTCAAGGCCAGACGCACTAATATTTCTCCTCCAACAATACTGTGTGGTGTTATTACGCTATATATCTTATATACAGACGTTATATATAAGTATTTACATGTTTTGTTCACCATAACTGTACATCTAAGCTTGTATGGTGAGTAAAGGCACAAAGACGTAGGACCTCACACAGTCAGCTGATGGCTGCCACCCTCAAGGCTAGACGCACTAACATTTCTCCTCCAACATTACTGTGTGGTGTTATTACGCTATATACACACATTATATATAAATATCTACCTGTTTTATTCACAATACTTGTACAAATAAACTGGTATGGTGCCCAAAGACCATCGTGGTAACCAGTAAACAACACTGTCGTCGGCACGGTGGCGTCGTGCAGACGACGCCACCACCCTCACCAAAATGGCGGCTCCAAACCTTCTCTTGCTGTTTATACCCTCTATACACATGCTATATATAGTATCTACATTTGTGTTCACCATAGCGAACCACTAAGCTGGTATGCTGCGTGCAGTCAATAAAAGGTGGCCAAACACAGTCAGAAGACATCGCCACCAGCCTCCCTCCCACAGCATTACTCCTCCCTCCATGGCGCACAGCACTAAATATCACCACAATCCTGCTATTATCAGAACCCTGATCAGTTTTATCACAGTCACAGTCAGGGGTCTTCTGTAATAATATCATCGCTACATAATAGCATGAACAAGTATATTTTGGCATTTTTAGGCGATGCTGTGGTCACAAGCTGAACAGCAGTGCTGTTAGCTCATGCTGCGTGCGTCAGGCTTGGTTGCTCACTCAATACTGAGGCCAATAACACCCGGGAGTTTGGCTCACGATTTTTTTTTAAATGGCGTCTGTTTACAAGAGCCCTGATGAAGGTGTGGTGAACCCCGTGTATCCGCGGGCTGTTTAAATCTTGCGTAGTACTCCAACACATCATATGACGTGATGCGCAATTGACTGGAACAATGTCCAACACGTCATATGACGTGATGCGCACTTTAAGGGTTAACCTGCTATTATTTATATTTTGAGTTATTCTGGGTTCTTTCTGCTACTATATTATTGTTTTAAGCCTACTTGGCGTATGGTCTTTGGTTGCATTGGTGGAGTTGGCTGGGTTATCCTCCACTCGTTACTATTAGCTATTGATGATAGTTACAGTCACTTTTAGTGTTAATGATCTCGTGCCAATTCCCCTTTTGGCTTCTGGCCTCACCTAACACCATGAATGTTGTTCCTACTGTATCATACTATTACTTATTTAAGTTCTTTATTATTAGGTCCAGGTTTTAGTCGCCTTACTTCTACCCTCCTTCTGCTTTACTTGTTATCGTTTTCTTTGGCAATTTTTCGCCATGCCCTCGGTCGGCCCCGTACTAGGCCCATTAGCTGGGCCAGTCCGTTATCCCCTTAGCCGGGACCCCTGTGGAGCCCTTAGCTGGGCTGGGCGGGCCCGCCCTGTTAGCGGGCTAATGGTCCTGCGACCTAGTACTTTGGAAAGAGTATTTTGCGCTTTTCCCTATCCTTCTAGTGCTTATGTCTCTCTTTTACATTTTCTTAGTGAAAACTTTGTTATATTTGTAAGGTACTATTTATTGCTTATAAATATATATGTATGTATATATATATATATATATATATATATATATATATATATATATATATATATATATATATATATATATATATATATATATATATATATATATATATATATATATATATATATATATTTCTAGTCTGACGCGACACTTGAGCGCGTTTCGTAAAACTTATTACATTTTCAAAGACAGAAGCCCTCCAGAATTTCTTTATTGAAGATCAGCATTGTTGCAAATGGATAACAAAAACTGGAACTCAACTCAGAATGTATGGGGTTCATGATTTGTACCAAGAGAAACAACAACGGCACTTTCCTGCACCGTGGGAGGTTACACCCTTTCCAGTTTTAATCCCTCCCTTTCCAGTTTTAATCCCTCCCTTTCCACCCAAGAAGCAAATTAGAGATCAGCCCAAGCTTCGTCTTGAGGCAAAGCTCAACGCCTTAAGCCATATTGATGCTCTGTCCACAGAGCATTCTCTCTCTCAAAATATATACACTGATGGTTCCCTACACCGCACCACGGGTGCAGCTGGAAGTGCAGTTGTCCTGACAATGGGCGATGGCCTATACTTTGAGTGGGGAGTCCGTATAAACAACTGGGCCTGTACCCTTCAGACCGAACTATTTGCCTTGATCCTTGCACTGAAATGTGTACAAGTCTCAAAACTTGATACATTAATTGTAAGTGACTCCTTATCATCCTTAAATGCTCTCAACTCTTTAAGACATAACTGTAACATGCTTGTGTCCGAAGCTGGACACAAATACAACAAAATTATTAAGGATGGTAACAGAGTCCATTTCATGTGGTCTCCATCTCATGTTGGGCTCCGAATGCATGATAGAGCTGATAAGTTAGCCAAAGAATCTGCCTTTAAAGGAGCCGTTGAGTGTAACCTTGGATTGTCAATGAGCAATCTGAGAGCAGCAATACACCGAGAACTTCAACAAGATCTTGTAGATCTGAGGCAAAGTGAAATTTATTTATTTATTTATTTATTTATTTATTTATATATATACAAGAAGGTACATTGGGTTTGTGAGAATACATTGGATAGTACAGTATTTACATTCTTGCAAAGCCACTAGTACGCGCAGCGTTTCGGGCAAGTCCTTAATCTAGCAAATAATTTTAAGTAGGTAATTTCAATCAGAATTGATAAATGAAAGATACATTACAAGAGAAAAATGAGATGAGAGAGATAAGTAAGTATATTAAAGCACATTGTTATATTAAAGCTCTGATTGATTACATTGACAGCTTGATTAGTAATTTAAACAAGATTAATAGACACCATACAGCAGATTGACAGCACATATAAGACAGCAATGATCAAGCACATATAAGACAGCAATGATCACAATGGTAAAGATGTTCAGAATGGGTACATAAAGATTGAGAGACTGGGTAGCAAAAGATACAGATAAACAAGATTTATAAACACCATATAACAGATTGGCAGCACATATAAGAAAACAGCTATGTTCATAATGGTAAAGATGTTCAAATTGGGAACATAAAGGTTGGGAGATTGGGTAGCAAATAGATACAGTGCAATTTTAAGGCAAAAAGTGAAAAATTATGAAGATGAAATTAGGTACTTTTTAGTATTGATTTTGAATGATGTAAAAGTTGGACAGCTTTTCAATTCAGTAGGGAGTGAGTTCCATAAACTGGGTCCCTTTATTTGCATAGAGTGTTTACACAGATTAAGTTTAACTCTGGGGATATCGAAGAGATATTTATTTCTGGTGTGGTGATAATGGGTCCTATTACATCTGTCCAGGAAGAGTTTCAGACAAGGATTTGCATTTAAGAACAGGGTTTTGTAAATGTAGTTGACACAAGAGAATTTGTGGAGAGAGATTATGTTTAGCATGTTTAGGGAGTTAAACAAGGGGGCTGTGTGTTGTCTGAAAGCAGAATTTGATATTATTCTGATAGCAGATTTTTGCTGGGTGATGATGGACTTGAGGTGGTTTGTAGTGGTTGAACCCCATGCACAGATACCATAGTTGAGATAGGGATAGATTAGTGCATAATATAGAGAGATGAGAGCAGAGTTAGGAACATAATATCTGATTTTGGAGAGTATACCAACTGTTTTAGAGACTTTCTTAGTTATGTGTTGTATGTGGGTACTGAAGTTGAGTCTCTTGTCTAGGAATATGCCAAGAAACTTTCCATCATTTTTATTGCTAATGTTTACATTGTCAATCTGAAGCTGAATTGCATTTGTAGATTTGCTTCCAAATAGGATGTAGTAGGTCTTTTCTGTTAAGTGTTAGTTTGTTGGTTGACATCCATAAGTGAACTTTTTTTAGTTCAATATTAACAATATCATTTAGTGTATGTGGGTTGGGGTTGGAGTAAATGAGGGTAGTATCATCAGCAAACAAAATAGGTTTCAGAATGTTAGAGACATTAGGCAGATCATTAATGTATATAAGAAATAGTAGGGGTCCCAAGATGCTGCCCTGTGGCACTCCAACGGTTATTGGTAGAATGGGAGAGATAATATTATTGATGGCTACACATTGGTGTCTATCACTGAGATAGGATTGGATATAGTCCAGTGCATGGCCTCGGATTCCATAATGATGGAGTTTACATAAGAGGTAATCGTGATTAACCGTATCAAAGGCCTTTCTCAGGTCAATGAAGAGTCCAATTGGAAACTCATTTTTGTCAAGGGCTGAGTAAATTATATCAAGGAGACTAATAATTGCATCGTTGGTACTCTTTTGAGAGCGGAAGCCAAACTGACAGGGGCTAAGAATGTCGTATTTTACGAGATAGGAGTAGAGCTGTTTGTGGATAATTTTTTCAAATATTTTTGATAGTATGGGTAGGTTCGATATTGGTCTGTAGTTGTTTATGTCTGACGGATTACCTCCTTTATGAACTGGCGTTACTCTTGCGTTTTTAAGGATATCAGGGAAAGTATGACACTCAAGGGATTTGTTGAACAGCAGAGCTATAGGTGGTGCAAGGGCATGGGAGGCGCTCTTGAATACAATGGATGGGATTTCACTGATGTTCCCAGCTTTGGTTTTTAGTGAGTGTATGATGGACAAAACATCTGACGGGCTGACTGGTGAGAGGAGAAGAGAGTTTGGATAGCTGCCTGAGAGATATGTGTTGATATGTGTCTGAGTCTGTGGGATTTAACTTGCAAGGTTAGCACCAATCGATGAAAAGAAGCTATTAAATTCATTCGCCATTTCTAAGTCAGATGACAGTGTAAGGCCATCCTTAGAGAGTGTTATCTGGTTGTGGGAGTGTTGTTTAGTTCCCAGGATGTTAGAGATGGTATTCCATGTGCTTTTCATGTTGCCTTTTGCTTCTTTGAATCTAGTCTCATAATACGAAAGTTTTGTTTTTTTATGATACTGGTAAGCACTGATGAGTACATTTTAACTACTTCCATTGAAACTAGGCCACCCCTAAATTTCTTTTCGTATTCATGTTTTTTGTTGATTGATTTAATTATGCCACTTGTGAGCCACGGATTATTTTTTCTTTTATCAGTTACTTGTTTGGTAAGGAGGGGACAGTGAGTGTTGTAGAGGCTTAGAGTTTTGGAGAGAAAGAGGTTAGTTGATGAGTTTATATCCTGTGAATTATTAAATTCAGATTCCCAGTTAATATTGTGAAGTGCATTAGAGAGATTGCCTAAAGCTGATTCACTATGTAGCCTGAATGAGAGTTTTTTGGTTTCTGATGGTGATGTGTCAATGTTTGCTATGAGGAAAGTAGGATAGTGGTCAGTTGTTCTGTCATAAATTACCCCAGATGTACGGGGGAGCTGTTATATTAGTCCATAGGTGATCCAGGGTAGTGGCAGATGTTTGAGTGACTCGGATGGGCTTGGTGATTGTGGGGATTAGCATACAGGAGTGCATGCTGTTACGGAAATAGTCAACTTGAGGGTTGTTTTGAAGACCCAGGTCAATATTGAAATCACCTCCCAGAATGATGTGATTTTTGTTGAGATTGTTATTTATGATAAGATTCCTTACATTGTCAGAGAATAAAGCTATGTTGGTATTAGGAAATCTATAGATGGCACCGATTATCAGGGAGGATTTAAGGGATTTACTGGAGAACTTGGCAAAGGTATATTCACAATAGTCGTCTCTATCACTAATGACACTATTGCAAGTGAAGTTATCTTTGTAATATATTGCTGTACCGCCACCTTTTTTATTAGGCCTGCAGTTATGAATGGCTTTATAACCAGCTAAATTAATCCCCTTGTCACTAAACCTAGGGCTTTTTATTACCCTGTTAATTAACCATTACTAAGCTAATTATCTTCAAGATCATTTTTTTATGATTATCATTTTTCTTATTATTTTTTATTTTACATTAATATTGTCAGTCTCTACTGATTTTTTGTTTTTTTATTTTATGTAACTTCTGTGTCCTCCCTGGCTAACTATTGGATCTTTATTTTACTTCTAAATTGTTACTATTTTATTGTATTTGCTTCAATTCTTGTGTTTTGCTATATCGTGTATCTTGTATCGTGATCCCTCTGCATCTCTATGCTCACTGATATTGATCCTGATCAAAATCTTCTGTCTCATATCTATACCAACCAGCACATTGATCATCATTATTGCAAGTATTTCACAGCACACCAGGCTAAAAACAAACTTCAAAATAGCACCTGTCTATCAGTTTATAACCAAAATGTTAGATCACTTGGTAAACATTTTGACGATTTAAATGCATTACTCACAGCAATAGGTACTAACCTATCGTTCATTATTTTAACAGAAACTTGGCTAAATAAAGACTATACCCAACTCTACAACTTAGCTGGTTATAAAGCCATTCATAACTGTAGGCCTAATAAAAAAGGTGGTGGCACAGCTATATATTACTGAGATACATTTATCTGCAACAGTGTTATTAGTGACAGAGATGACTACTGTGAATATACTTTTGCTCAGTTTTCAATTAAATCCCTTAAAACTTCTTTGACTATTGGAGCCATCTATAGATTTCCCAATACTAACATAGCTTCTCTCTCAGACAACCTAAGGAATCTTATTATAAACAACAATCTCAACAAAAACCACTTCATTCTGGGAGGAGATTTTAATATTGACCTGGGTCAACAAAATTGCTCTCAAGTTGACTATTTCCTTAACAGCATGAACTCCTGTATGCTAATCCCCACAATCACCAAACCTACCCGAGTCACTCAAACATCAGCCACTACCTTGGACCACATATGGAGAAACATAACAGCTCCCCTTGTATCTGGTATAATTTACGACAGAACAACTGACCACTATCCTACCTTTCTCATAGCGAACATGGACATAACACCACCAAAAAGCAAGAAACTTTCATTTAGGCTACACAGTGAATCAGCTTTAGACAATCTTACAGAGGCACTTTACAATATTAACTGGGATTCTGAATTCAATAATACCCATGATATAAATTCATTAGCTAACCTCTTCATCTCCAAAACTCTAAGCCTCTACAACATTCATTGTCCCCTTCTTACCAAGCAAGTAACTGACAAAAGATTAAACAATCCATGGCTCACAAGTGGCATTCTCAACTCAATCAACAAGAAACATGAATATGAAAAGAAAGTTAGGATTGGCCTAGTTTCAAAGGAAGTAGCTAAAAGGTACTCATCAATGCTTACCAGTATCATAAGAAAGGCAAAACTTGCATATTATGTCAATAGATTCAATGAAGCAAAAGGCAACATGAAAAGCACTTGGAAAACTATCTCTAGTATCCTAGGAACTAAACAACACTCACATAACCAAATAAAACTCTACAAGGATGGGGGTATACCGTCAACTGACTTAGAAATGGCAAATGAATTTAATAGTTTCTTTTCATCGGTTGGTGCTAATCTTGCCAGTAAAATCCCACAGACTCAGACACATATTAACACATATCTCTCAGGCAGCTATCCAAACTCTCTTCTCCTTTCACCAATCAGCCCGGCAGATGTTGTGTCCATCATACATTCTCTAAAAACCAAGGCAGGGAACACCAGTGAAATTCCGTCCATTGTGTACAAGAGAGCCTCCCATGCCCTTTCCTCACCCATAGCACTACTGTTCAACAAATCTATAGAGTATCACACCTTCCCTGATATCCTCAAAAAAGCAAGAGTAACGCCAGTCCATAAAGGAGGCAATCCGGCGGACATAAACAATTATAGACCAATATCAAATCTACCCATTCTATCAAAAATATTTGAAAAAATTATTTACAAACAGCTCTATTCCTACCTCGTAAAATTCGACATACTCAGCCCCTGCCAGTTTGGCTTCCGGTCCCAAAAGAGCACCAATGATGCAATCATTAGTCTCCTTGACATTATCTACTCAGCCCTTGACAAAAATGAGTTTCCGATTGGACTCTTCATTGACCTAAGAAAAGCCTTTGATACTGTTAATCACAACTACCTCTTACTTAAACTCCAGCATTATGGAATCCGAGGCCTTGCCCTTGACTACATCCGATCCTATCTTAGTGACAGACACCAATATGTAACCATCAATGATACAACTTCTTCCACTCTACCAATTACCGTTGGAGTGCCACAGGGCAGCATCTTAGGACCTCTTCTATTTCTTATATATATAAACGATCTGCCTAATGTCTCTAATATTCTCAAACCTATATTGTTTGCTGACGATACTACCCTTATCTACTCAAACCTCAACCCACATACACTAAATAATGTTGTGAATAATGAATTAAAAAAAGTCCACTTATGGATGTCAACGAACAAACTAACATTAAACATCGAAAAGACTTACTACATCTTATTTGGAAGCAAATCATCAAATGCAATTCAGCTACAGATAGACAACATTAACATCAGTAATAAAAATGATGGCAAGTTTCTTGGCCTATTCCTAGACAAGAGACTCAACTTCAGCACCCACATTCAACACATAACTAAGAAAGTCTCTAAGACAGTTGTTATACTCTCCAAAATAAGATATTATGTTCCTAACTCTGCTCTCCTCTCACTATATTATGCACTAATCTACCCCTATCTTAATTATGGTATCTGTGCATGGGGGTCTACCACTGCAAACCACCTTAAGCCCATCATCACACAGCAAAAATCTGCTATCAGAATAATAACTAACTCTGCTTTCAGACAACACTCAGCTCCCTTGTTTAAATCCCTAAACTTGCTAAATATTAACTCCCTCCACACATTCTCTTGTGTCAACTACATTTACAAAACCCTGTTCTTAAATGCAAACCATGCTCTGAAACTCTCCCTGGACAGATGTAATAGGACCCATTATCACCACACCAGAAATAAATATCTCTTTGATATCCCCAGGGTCAAACTTAATCTGTGTAAACACTCTATGCAAATTAAGGGACCTAGTCTATGGAACTCACTCCCTAGTGAATTGAAAAACTGTAAAACTTTTGCCTTATTTAAAAGCAAAACCAAAAAGTACCTAACTTCATCTATTTAGTTTCCTACACTGAGCTTTAAATTTGCTCTGTACCTAGTGTTACCCAATCTCTTAATTTTTATGTAATATCAAACAACCTTATAATTGTGTTCATTGCTGTCTTCTTTTATGTGCTAGCCATATGCTGTATTGTGACTACCAATTTTTGTCAACTACCATCCAAGCTGTCATTGCAATCAATCTTATATTGTTTCTGCTGTATTGTGCCTACCAATTTGTTGTCAACTACCATTTTAAGCTGTCATTGCAATCAATCATAGCTACCTATGTGCTTTAATATACTGTACCTATAATTTTCTCTCATCTTCTTTTTTTTCATTCCATGTAATCTGTTATCATTTTTTTGTCTATAAATTTTGCAAGTATTTACTTCCTTAAAATTTTCTTAGATTAAGGACCTGCCCGAAACGCTGCGCGTGCTAGTGGCTTTACAAGACTGTAATTACCATATTTGTATCCTCACATTCCTTATGTACATTCTTGTATATGCATAAATAAATAAATAAATAAAATTGTAGAGTTGGGTATAGTCATTACTTAGCCAAGTTTCTGTTAAAATGATAAAAGATAATTTAGTACCTAGTGCTGTAAGTAGTGCATTTATATCATCAAAATGTTTACCAAGCGACCTAACATTTTGGTTGTAAACTGATAAGCAGGTGCTATTTAGGAGTTTGTTTTTTGCAAGATTTGCTGAGTAATACCTGCAATAATGATGATCAATGTGCTGATTTGTGTGGATATGGGACAGAAGATTTCGATCAGGATCAATGTCAGTAAGCATATAGATAAGAAAATGTCACGATACAATAAGATAAGCAATTACAGGAACAGATGAAAACTAAATCTGCTGTAAAATAGAAAGTAATTATAGCAAAACACAACAATATAATAATATAACAATACTATAAGAGCTTACAAAGTATTGAGTCTGCTAAAATTAGAGAATAATTATGGCAAAACACAACAATAAATGCAAGTAAACAAAAGAATTGAAACAATTAGAGGTAGAATTAAGGTCACTAGATAGCCATGGAGGATACACAAGTTTGGTGGAGAGAACAAAATATCAGTAGAGACTGTCAAGATGAATATATAAAAAAAAATTGACAAATGATAATAGTAAAGTAAAATAATCTTAAAGATAATAATTTTATTTAGCTTAGTTTTAACCTATAATTAGAATGGACTTAATTAAAAGAACAAAATGAGATCAATAATTGATTTCAATAAATGACATAGATCAATACAATTAAATTTAAAATTTAAATGGAATAGGGTAAGATTAGATTTAAGAGTAAAATTTTACAATGAAACTGAGGTAGATGCTTGCATAAGTGCATGGAGACTTGATGGATTATTTAGGAAATTATATGAATGAGAGAACATTAGGTAAAAGGTAAGGCAGAGACAGCACCTTAGACAAAGTTAGATTAAGTTAGGTTAGGCTCAGGCACTGAAAGAGTTATTTTAAGTACTGGCATTGGTCGGCCGAAATTGGCACCAGTAATTCCATCTATCATCATACTATCATGCAAGAGGAGCCACACATCTATGGATCATCCAATAAAATCAGCAGACTTCTAGATGTTACTACTGCTCGGCTTAGACTCGGTTACAAGTATCTCTGGGAATTCTCATTATCTGCTGATGTAGACCTGACCAAATGTAAACTGTGTCAACAAAATTATTCGCACACCCTCCGTCACTATGTGATGGAGTGCGAAAAGATACGTGAATTTAGAGACAATTCTATAACCAATGTTCCAGCGATGTGTCAATATTTCATTCAAAATGATCTGCTACCAGAAATTTTAGCCAAATATTTCCAGTTTGCTAACTGTAGGTAGTAACTAAGTGAAATTGTAACCCATCCACCGCTGCCCACTGGATGGGGGGCGGTGTGCAGGACAAACATATAAATTTTGACACTAGCTCTCCACATATGTCAGTTGCTTAATTTAGAACCTGTACTTGAGGTCGATCTCGAACCCATTGTTGATGTGATGACTTATATTGAATTTTGTAACTAGCTCATCATGATTGTAACTTGCTTAGCTAAATTTTTTTTTTTTTTTTTTTTTTTTTTTTTTTTTTAGATATATACAAGAGTTGTTACATTCTTGTACAGCCACTAGTACGCGTAGCGTTTCGGGCAAGTCCTTAATCCTATGGTCCCTGGAATACGATCCCCTGCCGCGAAGAATCGTTTTTTCATCCAAGTACACATTTTACTGTTGCGTTAAACAGAGGCTACAGTTAAGGAATTGCGCCCAGTAAATCCTCCCCGGCCAGGATACGAACCCATGACATAGCGCTCGCGGAACGCCAGGCAAGTGTCTTACCACTACACCACGGAGACTGCAACCCCACAAATGAATTGTGGGGTTCAGTCCCTGAGCCCATTATATGCCTCTGTAATCCTTTCCACTACCGCCCACAAGATGGGTATGGGGTGCATAATAAATGAACTAAACTAACTAACTCAAAGACTTTAGTTTACACACACACAACTGAACTATAACTGAATATATGCACAACTATATTCTACCCACTTCAAGACTCCGCTCCAATATAGAAGCATCAAGAAATATGGGCCAATAGGCCCTCTGCAATTACTTCCATTCTTACCTTCAATACCCATTATTTCGTGTTCTGTCTTGTGTTGAAAGTTTGTTTTCACCTCATCCAAAACTGTTGTAACATATCACCTCACCCAAATGCAGGTATAAAAAATCGAATATGTTTAAACTCTATTCAGTTATAGTTCAGTTGGGTGTGCACCACTTCATAAAGGAGGAAATAAGGCAGAGGCAAAAAATTACAGACCGATAGCACTAACATCGCACATTATAAGTGGCATATGAGTGGCATTCTCAACTCAATCAACAAGAAACATGAATATGAAAAGAAAGTTAGGATTGGCCTAGTTTCAAAGGAAGTAGCTAAAAGGTACTCATCAATGCTTACCAGTATCATAAGAAAGGCAAAACTTGCATATTATGTGAATAGATTCAATGAAGCAAAAGGCAACATGAAAAGCACTTGGAAAACTATCTCTAGTATCCTAGGAACTAAACAACACTCACATAACCAAATAAAACTCTACAAGGATGGGGATATACCGTCAACTGATTTAGAAATGGCAAATGAATTTAATAGTTTCTTTTCATCGGTTGGTGCTAATCTTGCCAGTAAAATCCCACAGACTCAGATACATATTAACACATATCTCTCAGGCAGCTATCCAAACTCTCTTCTCCTTTCACCAATCAGCCCGGCAGATGTTGTGTCCATCATACACTCTCTGAAAACCAAGGCAGGGAACACCAGTGAAATTCCGTCCATTGTGTACAAGAGAGCCTCCCATGCCCTTGCTCCACCCATAGCACTACTGTTCAACAAATCTATAGAGTGTCACACCTTCCCTGATATCCTCAAAAAAGCAAGAGTAACGCCAGTCCATAAAGGAGGCAATCCGGCGGACATAAACAATTATAGACCAATAGCATATCTACCCATTCTATCAAAAATATTTGAAAAAATTATTTACAAACAGCTCTATTTCTACCTCGTAAAATTCGACATACTCAGCCCCTGCCAGTTTGGCTTCCGGTCCCAAAAGAGCACCAACGATGCAATCATTAGTCTCCTTGACGTTATCTACTCAGCCCTTGACAAAAATGAGTTTCCGATTGGACTCTTCATTGACCTAAGAAAAGCCTTTGATACTGTTAATCACAACTACCTCTTACTTAAACTCCAGCATTATGGAATCCGAGGCCTTGCCATTGACTACATCCGATCCTATCTTAGTGACAGACACCAATATGTAACCATCAATGATACAACTTCTTCCACTCTACCAATTACCTTTGGAGTGCCACAGGGCAGCATCTTAGGACCTCTTCTATTTCTTATATATGTAAACGATCTGCCTAATGTCTCTAATATTCTCAAACCTATATTGTTTGCTGACGATACTACCCTTATCTATTCATACCTCAACCCACATACACTAAATAATGTTGTGAATAATGAATTAAAAAACGTCCACTTATGGATGTCAACGAACAAACTAACATTAAACATCGAAAAGACTTACTACATCTTATTTGGAAGCAAATCATCAAATGCAATTCAGCTACAGATAGACAACATTAACATCAGTAATAAAAATGATGGCAAGTTTCTTGGCCTATTCCTAGACAAGAGACTCAACTTCAGCACCCACATTCAACACATAACTAAGAAAGTCTCTAAGACAGTTGGTATACTCTCCAAAATCAGATATTATGTTCCTAACTCTGCTCTCCTCTCACTATATTATGCACTAATCTACCCCTATCTTAATTATGGTATCTGTGCATGAGGGTCTACCAATGCAAACCACCTTAAGCCCATCATCACACAGCAAAAATCTACTATCAGAATAATAACTAACTCTGCTTTCAGACAACACTCAGCTCCCTTATTTAAATCCCTAAACTTGCTAAATATTAACTCCCTCCACACATTCTCTTGTGTCAACTACATTTACAAAACCCTGTTCTTAAATGCAAACCATGCTCTGAAACTCTCCCTGGACAGATGTAATAGGACCCATTATCACCACACCAGAAATAAATATCTCTTTGATATCCCCAGGGTCAAACTTAATCTGTGTAAACACTCTATGCAAATTAAGGGACCTAGTCTATGGAACTCACTCCCTAGTGAATTGAAAAACTGTAAAACTTTTGCCTTATTTAAAAGCAAAAAAAAAAAGTACCTAACTTCATCTTCTTAGTTTCCTACACTGAGCTTTAAATTTTCTCTGTACCTAGTGTTACCCAATCTCCTAATTTTTATGTAATATCAAACAACCTTATCATTGTGTTCATTGCTGTCTTCTTTTATGTGCTAGCCATATGCTGTATTGTGACTACCAATTTTTGTCAACTACCATTCAAGCTGTCATTGCAATCAATCTTATATTGTTTCTGCTGTATTGTGCCTACCAATTTTTGTCAACTACCATTCAAGCTGTCATTGCAATCAATCTTAGCTACCTATGTGCTTTAATATACTGTACCTACAATTTTCTCTCATCTTCTTTTTTTCATTTCATGTAACTGTTATCATTTTTTTGTCTATAAATTTTGCAAGTATTTACCTCCCTAAAATTTTCTTAGATTAAGGACCTGCCCGAAACGCTGCGCGTGCTAGTGGCTTTACAAGACTGTAATTACCATATTTGTATCCTCACATTCCTTATGTACATTCTTGTATACGCATAAATAAATAAATAAATAAATAAATAAATAAATAAATAAATAAATAAATAAATAAATAAATAAATAAATAAATAAATAAATAAATAAATAAAAATTTTTGAGAGAGTGCTAAGAAGTAAGATCATAAAATACCTGGAATCACAGCATCTCCATAACCCCGGACAACACGGTTTCAGAACAGGGCGCTCTTGCCTGTCGCAGTTGCTGGACCACTATGATATGGCATTAGATGCTATGGAAGACAAACAAAACGCTGATGTAATTTACACAGATTTCGCAAAAGCTTTTGATAAATGTGATCATGGCGTTATTGCACATAAAATGCGTTCAAAAGGAATTACCGGAAAAATAGGCAGATGGATCTACAATTTCCTGACCAACAGAACCCAATGTGTAATAGTCAACAAAATAACATCCAGCCCATCAACCGTGAAGAGCTCAGTCCCCCAGGGTACTGTGCTTGCTCCAGTACTTTTTCTCATCCTCATATCGGACATAGACCAGAACACAACCTATAGCAGTGTATCATCCTTTGCAGATGACACTAGGATCTTCATGAGAGTAGGCAACATAGAGGACACGGCAAACCTCCAGTCAGATGTAGATCAGGTCTTTCTATGGGCTACAGAAAATAATATGGTGTTTAACGAAGATAAGTTCCAGCTCATGCGCTATGGAAAAAATGAAAATATAAAAACGGAAACCACATACAAAACTCAGGCAAATCATGACATAGAACGAAAAGGCAATGTAAAGGATCTGGGTGTACTCATGTCGGAAGACCTTACCTTTAAAGAACACAATAAAGTAGCCGTCACAACTGCAAGAAAAATGTCAGGTTGGATAACAAGAACTTTTCACACTAGAGATGCTATTCCGATGATGACACTTTTCAAAACGCTTGTGCTCTCTAGAGTGGAGTACTGCTGCACAATGACAGCCCCTTTCAAAGCTGGAGAAATTGCCGACCTGGAGAACGTGCAGAGATCCTATACTGCTAGAATTCACTCAGTAAAACACCTAAACTATTGGGACCGACTAAAGAGCCTAAATCTGTACTCCCTTGAGCGCAGGCGGGAGAGATATTATTATAGTCTGTGGGTTGGTGGTGTTGTCGTGTTGTTCCTCCTTTACGGACAACCCAACCCACAACTCGGTAGAGTGCTTATACTAGGAGATCACCCTTGGCGCTTCTGGCTCTTGGAGAGGGGCTCAACGTCACACGTTTAGGGGATGCGGCTCCAACACTTAGCCTCGTTGTCACGTGCACACACCCACTCGAGCCGCTGTGACTCCCCACTCTCTCCTTATGAGATATGATCTCCTCAATCCCCTATGACTTACTAGTATTACCTCCTACCCTGTCCACAGCAGTGGTTCTTGGTTCTTTCTCTCTCTCCTTCTTTACTACCTCCTGGGAAGCCTCACTAGGACAAGGGCAAACACCAGCAAATTGGGATACATTTACTGGACAAAGCACATACACGATACATGCACACATATAATAATAATGAATCCTATACTCTATAATATTACAATCAGGTTGCACTCCAACATCATCAGAACTCTATCATCAGCTTATCAAGTGATGTTCTATCTCCTGGTTCACCACCTGATACTATCAACCTCCTTAAGTTGATCAAGTCTACATACACTGTTGCACCATCAGCAAGAGAATATATATATGTATCTATAAATGTGTACAAAGAAAATCAGCATGTGCATGCAATAACATATATCAGTATAAATGTTCCTTCATACACAACAATGATCAATCGATCACTCTATCAGTCCTAGAACACATACGTCTGTAGGTAATCCAGCCTACGATTGTAACTCTAAACTTCAGTATAAAACACTCCTTGACGTGAGAATGCAAACAACCACTCACCTCTCACTGCGTCTTGCACACTAATGACAACTAAACACTATCAACTCCCTACAAGTAATCCACCAGAACTTCCCTTCCACCTCTGGAAGTTCACTACCCTGATACCTTCAGGTTCTTCCTGGCTTCACTACCAGGATCCTCTGCAGCTCCTCCAGGCTGCTATCATGAAGTTTCCTTGAGCAACTACGGTGCTTCACCCTTCTGCTAGGGTCCTCCACAGCTCTCCTGGCTGCTACACCATGAAGTTTCCTCGAGCAACTATGGTGCTTCACCACCTCTACAGAAGCACGTGACACTCCTCTTCACTGCTTCTCCTCACAGCTCGAGGTCCTCTCCTCCACTACCTTGGAGTCTCATCAACTACTCCCTCTGTGCTGGCTTCGAAGTTCTCAGCAACTTCTTCCCCAAAGACAAACCACAGATTGTCTAGTCGAGGGCGCTATCCCTCTGACAGAGCTTGGTCAGGGCGCTTCCACGGCCCACAATAATGCCTCTGGGCGATTTAATACCTGCTCGTCGACCAGGACTTGAGACCACAACGTTCCCAGCTCGATTCTACAGCTGGCACATCTGCATACTTCTCTTCTCTTCGAGATATATCACTAGGGGTTCCCTTCTGACGGGAACTCAACGGAGCGCGGCTTTCCCCTGCGATGTCTGGCACTCAAGTGAGGTCAAAGCCCCCCCAGAAGCGAGCCTCACGCCTCCAGCAAAATGTCCACATCTCCTAACCAGTCATTTATCTGTTTTCTTCTACACTGCCCATAATCTTAAATTGTTTATCATATCCAAGCAACTATTTACATATGGGTTATCACCTCAATATTTGCTAGACCTTCTAATCAGGTCAGGCTTGATGAATAACTCTCAAGGGGGGAGACTCGTTTCTCCTGCAGGCTGAGATCATAACACTCCCCTCCCCTTATTTTTGAGAGTTATTCCAGTGGCAAAGCTCGGGATAATGCATCCGCCACCACACTGTCTCGTTCTTCAACCGATTGGTTCGACCGGTTGATCTGCTTACGTACTCCCTTAGGAGTCTACAATCAGTTCGTTGCACCTTGCAACATCCGGCTCACAACGTGCCAGAAACATGATCTTCTCACAAACGATTTGACCTTTCTGACACCTCTTAGCTAGGCTGTCCTCCTTGGACGCCTGCACTCCATCGGTCCACTCTACTTATTGTTTCCACCCTCCGTTTCCTCGTCTTCTTCCCTTCACGTCCAGAGTCAGACATCTACTGTCAGTACCTCCTCTGTCGTCTTCACACTTCCATCTACTGCCATTATACTTTCGTCTCCTGTCATCATACTTCACTCCCTCGTCTTCACCGACGATCCTCCCTTTCGTCTCCTCATTTATCCGAGACTTCATCCTGTTTGACCTCCATCGAGTCCTCGGCTTTCTTCTATTCAATGCTTGCATCATCATCCTCTTCCCACATCTCTCACTTCTATACAACTCCATTTCTTCTCCTTCAACTCTTCTTCGTTCCCTAAAAGTTTCTTCGGGCACTGTACTACATCCAACAGCACTCGACCGTACATGTCGCTTTACCTCTCCTACAGTGCTCGTAAGCATCTCTCCACACATACTGTCTCTTCTCCTTTCATTTTCTCGGCTATTACTCTTCTTCACTATCTTTTCTCCACGTTTTCTGTGAAACATGTTAACTCTTGACATCTCCCACAACTTAACTCCACTATCCATATGCCTCTGTGCTCGTGGACCACTTGACGCTCTACTCTCGTCCTCAGTATGTTCACATCTTTCCTCATTCCTACTCAGCACAGTTGCATTCGCCTTCCGACCCTTAATTTCAGCAGTCTGGGCTCTACTCAGGTCCGCTCTCTTCACATGATTCTTCTTCGGCTGGGTCATCCTCACTTTCGACCTCACCGAGACTTCATTCTCCTGGACTGGACCTTCATCAAACAGCCATGCTATATCTACATCGATATCTTCTACCGGTTTAATCGACACTGTCTCAACTTCTCCAGCGTCTTCCTTGTCGGCCACCTCTGCCTTCATCACTACCGAGACAGGGTACTCAATGGCTTGGCGGTCTCCTGACTCATCTCCTCGGATGTCAGTCAGGTTCACACTCTCAGGTGTCCCACCCGTGCCGTGGCCTTCTGGGCACTCCTCTGGCACAGTCTCCGCCATGACTCTTGGTAACACCTTTGTCCCACACAAGTCATTTCCCAGGATCACTTGGACTCCTGGAACAGGTATGTCGGGGCACACTCCCAACATCACCTCTGCCGACACATATTCCGACCTTAGCTGGACAGTACAAATGGGCATGTCACTCTCAGACAATAACCCATATACTTTCATCTTTCCACTGCCAGCTAACCGTCGATCATTCCCAATCAGGCTTCTCGCAATCAAGCTCTGATTAGCTCCGGTATCCCTTAAGATACCAACTTCTACCTCAGGTTGGCCTCTTATACTGATCCAACCTTTGCTCATGAACGGCCTATACCGCTCGTTCACAAAGTTCGCTCTCTGTGGTTTGTCTTGGAACACATTAGTACATCTACTTCGGGGGTCACACATGGCCAGGGCCACAACTCTCTTGCCCTGTCTACAATCTCGCATCACGTGACCCAATCCGTTACAATTGTAACATCTCATCTGGGAAAAGTCTCTTCTATATGTACCAGAGTAGCTCTGACTCTGCCCACTCGTATTGGAGTTCCTTGGGCCAGACGTACTACTCGTACTCTGTGGAGCTTTACTGGACTCTTGATTCCCTGGATAACGATTAGTTTCTCGTTTGGCTCCTCCATCCTCACTTTCAGACGAAGTGCGCGACCTACTCTTCTGAGTTTTAGGGTACTTACTTTTATCTGCCCATTTATCAAAATTTTTCTCACCCCAGACTCTTCTGGGTCTTTCATAATTTCTTCCTCCCCAGACTCCACTGGATCTGCCATTGCTGCGTCTCGCCTCGCTTCTCACTCTGTTCTCCCTCAAGCTCTTGTATGCTTCGGTACTCATATCCGCCCTATCTGCTGCATCTTTCACCTCCTTTATCCCTGCTTCTTGGATCTTGAACTTCGTTTCGGGATGCATCATCTCCAAGAACTTCTCCATGACCATCAGTTGCTTTAGGTCAGCGTAAGATCCAACTCCAGCAGCCTCAATCCACTTCTGGAATCGTCTTTCCAGATCTCTTGCTGTCTCAGGAAACGTACACGCTCCAACTTTGATCATCTCTCTGAAGCGCTTTCTATAAGCTTCTGGGGTTAACTGAAACGAGCGCAATATGCTGCTCTTTACCGTGGCATAATCCTGGCACTCTTCCAGTGACAATTGGGTGTACGCCTCCCTGGCTGCACCGGTCAATCTTAACTGGACCAGCTGGGCCCATTCCTCCTGTGGCCACTCCTTGATACTGGCTACTTTTTCAAAATGCTCGAAGAAGCTCTCTGCCTCTTCGGGAACAAACAAGGGAATGTCCTTCTCCCGAACCCTAACATCTGGTGAGTGTAATACCTGGGTGGTGCTCTCTGGCAACCCATGTTCAATCCTTTGCTCAGCCAAGGTTCTATTCGCTTCTATCTGCATTTGTTTTGTTCTCTCTTTTTCTTTTTCGACCTCTAGTCTTGCTTTCTCTTTTTCTATTTCCAGTCTGGTTTTCTCTTTTTCCTTCTCGGCTTCATTTTTCATCTGGAGTTCCAATTTCATCTTTTCCAGCTGGAACTGTCTCTCCTTGTCCTCTCGTTGTTGCTGCATCTGGAGCTCTAACTGGAATCTCTCCAAGCTCCTATTCCGGCTACTCCTGCTACTGCGGCTACTCTTGCTGCTCCTACTTGATCCCTGGGATCTCACTTCATCCTGCCCATCATCCTCCTTTCCACTTTCAGCTCCTTTTTGGGCTCCTTGCTCTGCCGCTTCACTTCTGGCTCTCAACTGTATAAGGATCTCATCCTTCATCCCAGCTACCTTAGATGCTTTCAACCTAATGCCACATTTTTCTGCTATTTGTTTTAATTGATCCCTCGTGCAACCTTCCAAGTCCTCAGGCTTGCCTGACTCCACAAATGCTTGCACCTTATCTATCTTGTCCTGTGAGTCTTCCCAAGAGAGAGAATATACACCTGCGGTCACAAAGTTTATCTATTTCAGCAATGGTGTACAAATCCACTCTTGGACAGGGTGTGGGTGTGTAAGTTCACTATCCCGGACAGGCCCCCAATTTATTATAGTCTGTGGGTTGGTGGTGTTGTCGTGTTGTTCCTCCTTTACGGACAACCCAACCCACAACTCGGTAGAGTGCTTATACTAGGAGATCACCCTTGGCGCTTCTGGCTCTTGGAGAGGGGCTCAACGTCACACGTTTAGGGGATGCGGCTCCAACACTTAGCCTCATTGTCACGTGCACACACCCACTCGAGCCGCTGTGACTCCCCACTCTCTCCTTATGAGATATGATCTCCTCAATCTCCTATGACTTACTAGTATTACCTCCTACCCTGTCCACAGCAGTGGTTCTTGGTTCTTTCTCTCTCTCCTTCTTTACTACCTCCTGGGAAGCCTCACTAGGACAAGGGCAAACACCAGCAAATTGGGATACATTTACTGGACAAAGCACATACACGATACATACACACATATAATAATAATGAATCCTATACTCTATAATATTACAATCAGGTTGCACTCCAACATCATCAGAACTCTATCATCAGCTTATCAAGTGGTGTCCTATCTCCTGGTTCACCACCTGATACTATCAACCTCCTTAAGTTGATCAAGTCTACATACACTGTTGCACCATCAGCAAGAGAATATATATATATGTATCTATAAATGTGTACAAAGAAAATCAGCATGTGCATGCAATAACATATATCAGTATAATCATCAAGTTTTTCATCAAGCCACTGTCAATGTGAAAGAACTCGTGTCCATGCTATAAGCCTATACTTGCATAAACCACAAGTGAAGATTAACAATCTTTGGACAACACCCACCATTGGGACTCGAACCCAGAAAGTGGCTTGATGAAAAACGGCTTGATGAAAGTGGCTTGACAGTGGCTTGATGAAAAACGCAGACTAACCTCACACTTGTCTAGTGCCCTCGGGAAGTGGAGATATTTGAGATGTATATATATCTCGAAGTCTCTACTTCTTTTTAGTAGGGTCTGATGGTGTAGTGGGTTAAAGCGTACTAGTTATGGCAGCTACTGGAAGGTAGTTGTGCTTTCTGGGTTCGAGTCCCACTGGTGGGTGTTGTCCAAAGATTGTTAATCTTCACTTGTGGTTTATGCAAGTATAGGCTTATAGCATGGACACGAGTTCTCTCACATTGACAGTGGCTTGATGAAAAACGCAGACTAACCTCACACTTGTCTAGTGCCCTCGGGATGTGGAGATATTTGAGATGTATATATATCTCGAAGTCTCCACTTCTTTTTAGTAGGGTCTGATGGTGTAGTGGGTTAAAGCGTACTAGTTATGGCAGCTACTGGAAGGTAGTTGTGCTTTCTGGGTTTGAGTCCCACTGGTGGGTGTTGTCCAAAGACTGTTAATCTTCACTTGTGGTTTATGCAAGTATAGGCTTATAGCATGGACACGAGTTCTCTCACATTGACAGTGGCTTGATGAAAAACGCAGACTAACCTCCCACTTGTCTAGTGCCCTCGGGAAGTGGAGATATTTGAGATGTATATATATCTCGAAGTCTCTACTTCTTTTTAGTAGGGTCTGATGGTGTAGTAGGTTAAAGCATACTAGTTATGGCAGCTACTGGAAGGTAGTTGTGCTTTCTGGGTTCGAGTCCCACTGGTGGGTGTTGTCCAAAGATTGTTAATATATATATATATATATATATATATATATATATATATATATATATATATATATATATATATATATATATATTAACATATATATATATATATATATATATATATATATATATACATATATATATATATGTATACATATATATATATGTATATATATATGTATATATATATATATATATATATATATATATATATATATATATATATATATATATATATATATATATTGTGACGATAATCTCTTTCTAGAGAGATTGAGCCTGCTCTTCCCTACTTCAAGTTACGTCCCAAAATACAAGTATAAGATGCTACATTCAAGATACGTCAACGGTAGCACAAAACGTTTTGACCAGGAGGCAAAACGTACCCAATTCCCCCCACTCCACACGCAGGCTCGTCATCAAACCAGCTAACTACCCTTCACCAGCCTGCCTGCTCTTGATTGGTGACTCGCCAGCCGCGCACCTGCACACCGCACCTCAGCGCCCTCTACCCGAGTCAACGTCTGAGCCTGACCAGCTATCAACTTCAGAATATTCCTTGTGCTCTTAGCGTTGACATCTCTCTCTGGCATACTAGCTCATTAGCTCGTATACGAAGGGAGGTTTCAGCCATAGCCGATATTCTCAGCACTATTTTTACATTTCTTTTTTGTATTATTGTGTCTCACATTGTCTTTGCAGTTCTTTAATTATTTAATTGAATTTTTAATTCCCCGAGATTTGTCCTTATTTTCATTTATGTTTAAAGTAAATATAATAAAGTTTCATTGTTCATACTTTGTGTTTTACGTGTTCCTCCCTCTAACTTACCACAGACAACAGGCAAGCAGTCTATATTTTTGTTTTAATGTGACCAGGCTTTGACACCTGCCATTGGAGGACTGCCGAACATCAACACTACAACACTTTCCCTTCACATTTAATGGGGGCCTGTCTGGGAGCTTCACTTAGGTACTAGTACCAGAACGTCAATTTGTGGTAAGCGTACTTCACTTTGCTAAAGTAGCCTTTCAATATTATCATTAATTTTTATATTTATATGGTGCTGTGTGTATTGTGCATTCCGAGAGTAGCATATGGTGAGTGTGAGATAACTTTGGATTACGTGGTGACTGGAGGCCTCAGTCATTCTCTTAATTGGTCATCTCTCCCTCCATGTTATTACTCGTGTTTACCACCTTTTGTCCCTAGGATATTTCTCATATTTTCGGCAGATCATCATTTTGGTACCCTGGTATTTTGGTTTGTCTCCAGGTCAAAGCACCCTATCTTCTGCAATCCGACCGAAGGAGGAAAAGAGGGCCATAGTTCCTCTAGCACGGACTTTGTTGCTGAGTTGGGACCTCAGCAGCAGTTCTCGTCACCAGTTTACACTCGCACCCCTACACGTCGGTCAGAGATGATGATATTTACTTAGGTAGGGAATTAGCTTTCTTTTTACAGAGCACAAAGTTCGCTAATTCTGTAAGTATCATATTCATTTAGTGGGAAACCCTTGCTTATGTCCTGTAGACTCGGCAAGGTATGCCTACATTCTTGGACTACCTAATTCACTTTTGGAGCAATTAAATGTTTCATTTGTTTTAGAAACTCAGTTTCACTTATTTAGTAGGATTTTCTTGCCCTTATTCTCTTACATTGAGTACCAGGTACAAGATTTCCTGCGACTTTGATTGACTAATCATTTACCATCCTATAATTAACTTTAATTGTTAAAGATTAAAATTCCACAGGATAGTTACCAGTTGCCACGTTATCCTGTTTCTGACATTTACCATATCACAATTATATTCGTGTGCATTTATTTGCTATCTTTCACCATGTTTCGTCTCCAAGCTTTCCGTAACGATCCAGCTGGTGAAATAGGGACCTTATGTCGTGCCAAGAGGACTGAATTACAAACTCTTGCACACGAGTATCAACTAGATGTTCCCCATGGAGCCAACAAAAATGAAATACATAACCGAATCATGGATCACCTCTTAGATGAAGGGAAAATTGACTCTGAAACTCACGAAACTTACTCTATTGCAGATAAACCTGATTTGGCAACTATGAAACTCAAACTAGAACTTGCTAAGCTCGAGAGAGAGCAACAACAAGCAGCTCTCCAGATAAGGGAACGCGAGGCGACCTTGAGGAAAGAAGAACAAGAACGAGAGGCCGCCTTGAGGAAAGAAGAACAAGAACGAGAGGCCGCCTTGAGGAAAGAACAAGAAAGAGAGGCGGCCCTAAAAGAACGAGAGATGGCCCTCAAGGAACGTGAGATTGCAATACTCCGTGAGCGTGAACGAGTACAGCTTGAAGCAAAACATCGTCACCTGGAGATGCAACGCGAGCATGACAAACAGCAAGCAGATATGGCTATAGAATGTCGTCAACGAGAACTCACGTTGGAGACTTCACATCTCACTCAACGCCAGCAAGCTACCACTAGTCTTCCCGTAAGTTTCAATATCTCCCATGCAAGTAAGTTAATGCCACCATTCGTTGAGTCAGAAATCGATGTTTTTTTTACCACCTTTGAGACCCTAGCTAATTAACTTAGTTGGCCTGCTGACCAATGGTCTACCCTTCTCAGAGTGCATCTTACAGGTAGAGCTGCAGTTACTCTTAGTACCTTAGCGTCTGAGAATTACTACCAGACCCTGAAGCAAGCAGTGTTGGACGCCTACCTTCTCTCTACCGAAAGCTACCGACGAAAATTCCGTGACCATCTTAAGGCAAGTACCACCACCTTTCTAGAATTTGCCAATACAAAGAAAAGATATTTCATGAAATGGCTGGAAGCAGCACATTTCTCTACATTTGCAGAACTCATCAACCTCATGCTAGTTGAGGAATTCTTGAGACGTGTTCCCCCTTCCGTCCGTTTATATCTAGCAGATAAAGAAGAAACCGACTACATCAAATGTGCTAAGTCGGCTGACACCTACAGCCTCATCCACCGGCTGACACCAGAACCACCTTCCGGTAAGAAGTCTTGGTACAGTTACGATAAAGTGAGTACAGATCAAGCAAGCTCACAATTGTATTGTAAGTATTGCAAACTCTATGGACATACCATAGATAGATGTGTGAAGGCTCAATACAAGAGCAATGAATCTACTAAACCCAAACAGACTCTTCCTAAGTCCGGTAAGCCTGTGATGAATGTTGGTGTTCATGTTAATGATCTTTCTCTCTTCAGTAAACACCTGTATCCTGGAACTGTCTCTACCAACGGTACAGATTCGGAAGAAAGTTTCAAATTGAAGATCTTGAGGAACACAGCGGCTCTTCAGTCCATTATGTTGAAATCGGCTGTGTCTAACGTCACCTACACCGGGGAAACCGTCCTTATCACTGACCTCACTGCTACCACTCCATATCCACTTGCCAGAGTCCACCTGGATTGTCCCTTCGTGACCGGTGAAGTCCAAGTCGCCATCAGGGAAAAGCCTTTTCCCATGCCTGGAGTGCAACTTCTCCTTGGCAACGACTTGGCAGAAGATCTGCAACAGCCCAACCTGATCATCACGGACAAACCCCAGGTGTGTACTTCTGTAATGGATAATCCCATCTTTGAATATGTTCCAGCAGAGGTTCAAGAAAGTGATAAAAATTTCTCCTCCGGTTTTGATGACCACCCGTGCACAAGCTGCACGACCGCAACCAGCTGACTCTACTGCTACCGCTGTCCCTCAAGACCCTCAGAATCTACCTCCAAATCTTACCAAGTTGGAGTTCCGTAAGTTACAGAGGGAACATCAATCATTAACACCATTATTCTTCCAGGCTGAGACTCAACCTGACAGTATCCCTGGGTTCTTCCTAGAGAATGAATTGCTCTACCGCAGATACAGACCCAGCAAGCTGAAGGAGGATGACGATTGGGCCAATGTCGAACAACTAGTGATTCCCACCATCATACAGCCCGATATTCTACACCTGGCCCACGGAGCTCTTTCTCACTATGGTTTCAACAAAACCTACCACGGAATCAGACAAGACTACTACTGGCCAGGTATGGTAAAAGACAAAGAAATACGTACAAGAGTGTCATATATGTCAGATGGCAGGTAAACCTAACATCTCTATTCCCCAGGCCCCATTAAAACCCTTCTAGGTGCCTGCGGAACCTTTCCACAGACTCATCATAGACTGTGTTAATCCTTTACCCCGGACCAGTTCTGGCAACGCATATATATTAACTATCATGTGTCCTACCACCAGGTTTTCCATAGCGTTCCAGTAAAGAACATTACGGCTGCTACTGTGGTGAAACACCTATTGAAGATCTTCACCCAGTATGGATTTCCAAGAGAGGTTCAAAGTGACTGTGGCACCAACTTCACCAGTGATCTCTTCAAGAAGACTCTGGAGGAGTTCAACATCACACAGGTACTGTCCAGCCCCTATCATCCTGCTTCACAGGGTTCTCTTGAACGTAGTTATTAGACTATTAAAGCACTCCTAAAGAAATTCTGCAATGAGACTTTGAAGGACTGGGATAAACAACTTGATCTCATTATGTGCATTTTCAGAAGTCTCCCCAATGAGTCTCTAGGAGTATCTCCTTATGAGATGCTCTACGGACGTAAGTGCCGTACTCCTCTCAAAGCTTTCAAGGACTCTCTACGTAATGCCACCTTCAGTGACCATCAGAATGTGCCTCAGTTTCTTCAAAACTTAAAACACATTCTAGAGAGAGTACGTAAATTTGCTAATGACAACCTATTGAAAGCCCAGGAGAGGATGAAGACTCATTTTGACCAAAGCAGCAAATTAAGGAAATTTAAACCAGGAGACTTCGTGTTGGCATATTTTCCCATCCCAGGTTCTTCATTGCTAAACAAGTTTTCAGGACCCTACCTTATCAAGGAGTGCAGGAACAACCACAACTACGTTGTTGAGACTCTAGATAGGCGGCGGAGGACCCAGTTGTGCCACGTCAACCTCCTGAAGCAGTATCAAGGTATTCCCCCCACTGTGATGGTATCAGTTTCCGCGTTTAAGGGTCCATACCTCCACAGTGAAACCTTCCCTGCTTCTCCCGAAAGCACTAACACTGAGTCGGTGCTTTCCAACTCGGAAATCCTGGCTAATCTTCATAACTATTTTCAGGACAATAATAGTGCACCTCCCATCAGAATCTTCAAGGAACACCAGAAGTTGTTCAACGATGATCCACAGGAGTGTAATGTGGTTCAGCACGACATCCAACTACTCCCCGACACACGGCCGATTCGTCAACCTTTCTACCGAATCAGCCCGAGTAAGAAGGAAGTCATGCGTGCTGAGGTACAGTACCTCCTGGATCATGGGCTGGCTACCCGTTGTGAGTCCCCTTGGGCCTCACCCTGCATCCTGGTGCCAAAACCGCATGGTAAGGTGAGACTATGTACCGATTATCGTAAATTAAATCTTGTGACTGTCAAGGATGCGTACCCCTTACCTAGAATAGATGACATCCTTGACGCCATTGGTCATGCGCGGTACCTATCGAAGCTGGACTTGTTAAAAGGATATTACCAGGTATGTTTAACGGAGCGAGCTAAGGAAATATCTGCCTTTACCACTCCTTTTGGCCTTTACAGATACGAACGCTTTCCCTTTGGACTATGTAATGCCCCGGCCACCTTTCAGCGAGCTGTCAACCGCGTCATCCAGGGCTTGGATAACACCTATGCCTACTTGGATGACATCGTTGTGGCAACCAACACCTGGAGCGAACATCTGCTCCAGCTGCAACGATTGTTTGCCAAGCTCCTGTCAGCCGGCCTCACCATCAACTTGGGCAAGTCCACCTTTGCCAAAGGTAAAGTGCGTTATCTTGGTCATGAGATAGGGAGTGGCAGCATAGCTCCGTTAAACATACATACCCTAGCTATCCAGCATTACCCACAGCCTACTACCAGGAAGCAGCTCCTGTGCTTCCTTGGTCTTGCCTCCTACTACCGTAGGTTTGTGAGGAACTTTAGTACGGTGGCGACACTCTTGATCACCTTAACCAACCCCAAGCAACGGTATCATTGGACCATTCAGCAAACCGTTGCTTTTGAACAACTTAAATTCCTGCTCTGTTCTAATCCTATTCTCGCCTCGCCAGATATCACGAAGCCTTTCATCCTCCATGTCGACGCCAGTGGTACCGGCATCGGGGGTGTCCTGATGCAGCAACGAGGCGAAGAGATTCTGCCTGTTAGCTACTACAGCTATAAATTAAAGCCACACCAAAGGAACTACAGCACGATCGAGAAGGAGCTGCTATCAATCGTCCTGAACCTGCAGCACTTCGAACCGTTCCTACAAAATGCTCAGTCTACCACCATCTATTCGAACCACAATCCCCTACGCTTCCTGCAGCAAGCCCAATTCAACAACCAACGGTTTCTACGATGGGCTTTATATCTGCAGAATTTCAACCTGGAGATCTTCTACATCAAGGGTTCTGACAACATCATAGCAGACACCCTCTCCAGAGTCTATGAGGTAGAGGCTGCTCCAGCCACCACTCTACAACCTGAAGACGTAACTTCACCCGGAACCGCAGGCTTCGGGGGAGAGTTGTGACGATAATATCTTTCTAGGGAGATTGAGCCTGCTCTTCCCTACTTCAAGTTATGTCCCAAAATACAAGTATAAGATGCTACATTCAAGATACGTCACCGGTAGCACAAAACGTTTTGACCAGGAAGCAAAACGTACCCAATTCCCCCTACTCCACACGCCGGCTCGTCATCAAACCAGCAAACTACCCTTCACCAGCCTGCCTGCTCTTGATTGGTGACTCGCTAGCCGCGCACCTGCACACCGCACCTCAGCGCCCTCTACCCGAGTCTACGTCTGAGCCTGACCAGCTATCAACTTCAGAATATTCCTTGTGCTCTTAGTATTGACATCTCTGTCTGGCATACTAGCTCATTAGCTCGTATACGAAGGGAGGTTTCAGCCATAGCCGATATTCTCAGCACTATTTTTACATTTCTTTTTTGTATTATTGTGTCTCACATTGTCTTTGCAGTTCTTTAATTATTTCATTGAATTTTTAATTCCCCGAGATTTGTCTTTATTTTCATTTATGTTTAAAGTAAATATATTAAAGTTTCATTGTTCATACTTTGTGTTTTACGTGTTCCTCCCTCTAACTTACCACAGACAACAGGCAAGCAGTCTATATTTTTGTTTTAAGTGTGACCAGGCTTTGACACCTGCCATTGGAGGACTGCCAAACATCAACACTCCAACACTTTCCCATTGGTAGCAAATCGGGCAAGGCCCGATTTGCCTAATAAGCCAAGTTTTCATGAATTAATGTTTTTTCGTCTACCTAACCTACCTAACCTAACCTAACCTAGCTTTTTTTGGCTACCTAACCTAACCTTACCTATAAATATAGGTTAGGTTAGGTTAGGTAGGGTTGGTTAGGTTCGGTCATATATCTACGTTAATTTTAACTCCAATAAAAAAAAATTGACCTCATTATTATAGACTGTGGGTTGGTTGGTGTAGTCGTCGTTGATCCTCCTCTACGGACAACCCAACCCACAACTCGGTAGAGTGCTTATACTAGGAGATCACCCTTGGCGCTTCTGGCTCTTGGAGAGGGGCTCAACGTCACACGTTCAGGGGATGCGGCTCCAACGCTTAGCCTCGTCGTCACGTGCACACACCCACTCGAGCCGCTGTGACTCCCCACTCTCTCCTTATGAGATATGATCTCCTCAATCCCCCTATGACTTACTAGTATTACCTCCTACCCTGTCCACAGCAGTGGTTCATGGTTCTTTCTCTCTCTCTCTCTCCTTCTTTACTACCTCCTGGGAAGCCTCACTAGGACAAGGGCAAACACCAGCAAATTGTGACACATTTACTGAACAAAGCACATACACGATACATACACACATATAATAATAATGAATCCTATACTCCATAATATCACAATCAGGTTGCACTCCAACACCATCAGAACTCTATTATCAGCTTATCAAGGGGTATCCTATCTCCTGGTTCGCCACCTGATACCATTAACCTCCTCAAGTTGGTCAAGCCTACATACACTGTTGCACTATCAGCAAGATAATGTATATATAGAAAATCAGCCTTTGAATGCAATAACATATACCAGTATAAATGTTCATTGATACTTCAGTATAAAAAATTCCTTGACATAAGAATGCCAACAGTCACTCACCTCTCACTGCGTCTTGCACGCTAATGACAACCAAACACTATCAACTCCCTACTAGTAATCCACCAGAACTTCCCCTTCCACCTCTGGAAGTTCACTACCCTATTTCTTTAGGTTCTTCCGGGCTTCACTACCAGGATCCTCTGCAGCTCCTCCAGGCTGCTATCATGAAGTTTCCTTGAGCAACTACGGTGCTTCACCCTTCTGCTAGGCTCCTCCACAGCTCTCTTGGCTGCTACACCATGAAGTTTCCTCGAGTAACTATGGTGCTTCACCACCTCTACAGAAGCACGTGACACTCCTCTTCACTGCTGCTTCTCCTCACAGCTCGAGGTCCTCTGCTCCACTACCTTGGAGTCTCATCAGCTACTTCATCTGCTGGCTTCGAAGTTCTCAGCAACTTCTTCCCCAAAAGACAAACCACAGATTAACTGGTCGAGGGCGCTTTTCCTCTGACGGCGTCTGGTCAGGGCGCTCCACACAGCCCACAATAATGCTTCTGGGCGATTTAATATTCACTAATTATCGTCCACGACTTGAGACCACACGTCCCCAGCTCGATTCCACAGCTGGCACGTCTGCACACTTCTCTTCTCTTAGAGATATATCACTAGGGGTTCCCTTCTGGCGGGAGCTCAACGAAGCGCGGCTTCCCCCTGCGATGTCTGGCACTCAAGTGAGGTCAAGGTCCTCCAGAAGCGAGCCTCAAGCCTCCAGCAAAATGTCCACATCTCCTAGCCAGTCATTTATCTATTTTCTTCTGCATTGCCCATAATCTCAAACTGTTACACATATCCAACCAACTATTTTACATATGCGTTATCACCTCAATACTTGCTAGACCTTCTAGTTAGGTCAGGCTTGCTGAATAACTCTCAAGGAGGGAGACTCGTTTCTCCTGTAGGCTGAGATCATAACACTCCCCTCCCCTTATTTTTGAGAGTTATTCCAGTGGCAAAGCTCGGGATAATACATCCGCCACCACGCTGTCTCGTTCTTCACCCCATATACTCTCTTAGGAGTCTACAAATAATTCGTTGCACCTTGCAACATCCGGCTCACAACTCTCCAGAAACATGGTCTTCTCACAAACGATTTGACCTCTCTGGCACCTGTTGGCTAGGCTGTCCTCCTTGGACGCCTGCACTCCATCGTTCCACTCTACTTATTGTCTCCACCCTCCGTTTCCTCGTCTTCTCTTCACGTCCAGAGTCAGACATCTACTGTCTGTACCTCCTCTGTCGTCTTCACTCTTCCATCTACTGCCATTATACTTTCGTCTCCTGTCATCATACTTCACTCCATCGTCTTCACCGACGCTCCTCCCTTTCGTCTCCTCATATATCCGAGACCTCATCCTGTTTGACCTCCATCGAGTCCTCGGCTTTCTTCTATTCCTCCATGCTTGCATCATCATCCTCTTCCCACACTTCTCACCTCTATACAACTCCATTTCTTCTCCTTCAACTCTTCTTCTTTCCCTAAAAGTTTCTCCGAGCGCTGTGCTACATCCAACAGCACTCGACCGTACATGTCGCTTTACCTCTCCTTGTGTGCTCGTAAGCATCTCTCCACACATACTGTCTCTTCTCATTTCACCTTCTCGGTTACTACTCTTCTTCACTATCTTTTCTTCAGGTTTTCTGTGAAACACGTCAACTCCTGACACCTCAAACAACTTAACTCTACTATCCAGATGCCTCTGTGCTCGTGGACAACTTGACGTTCTACTTCCGTCCTCAGTCTGTCCACATCTTTCCTCATTCCCACTCAGCACAGTTGCATTCGCCTTCCGACTCTTAATTTCAGCAGTCCGGGCTCTACTCAGGTCCGCTCTCTTCACCTGATTCTTCTTCGGCTGGGCCATCTTCACTTTTGACCTCACCGAGACTTCATTTTCCTGGGCTGGACCTTCATCAAACAGCCATGATATATCTACATCGATATCTTCCACCGGTTTAATCGACACTGTCTCACCTTCTCCAGTGTCTTCCTCGTCGGCCACCTCTGTCTTCATCACTACCGAGACAGGGTACTCAATGGCTTGGCGGTCTCCTGACGCATCTCCTCGGATGTCAGTCAGGTTCACACTCTCAGGTGTCCCACCCGTGCAGTGGCCTTCTGGGCACTCCTCTGGCACAGTCTCCGCTATGACTCTTGGCAACACCTTTGTCCCACACAAGTCATTCCCCAGGATCACTTGGACTCCTGGAACAGGTATGTCGGGGCACACTCCCAACATCACCTCTGCCGACACATATTCCGACCTTAGCTGGACAGTACATACGGGCATGTCACTCTCCGACAATAACCCATATACTTTCATCTTCCCACTGCCAGCTAACCGTCGACCATTCCCAATCAGGCTTCTCGTAATCAAGCTCTGATTAGCTCCGGTATCTCTTAAGATACCAACTTCTACCTCAGGTTGGCCTCCTATACTGATCCAACCCTTACTCATGAACGGCCTATACCTCTCGTTCACTAAGTTCGCTCTCTGTGGTTTGTCTCGGAACACATTAGTATATTTACCTCGGGGGTCACACATGGCCAGGGTCACAACTCTCTTGCCCTGCCGACAATCTCGCATCACGTGACCCAATCCGTTACAATTGTAACATCTCATCTGGGAAAAGTCTCTTCTATATGTCCCAGAGTAGCTCTGACTCTGCCCACTCGTATTGGAGTTCCTCGGGCCAGACGTACTACTCGTACTCTGTGGAGCTTTACTGGACTCTTGATTCCCTGGATAACGATTAGTTTCTCGTTTAGCTCCTCCATCTTCACTTTCAGACGAAGTGCGCGACCTACTCTTCTGAGTTTTAGGGTACTTACGTTTATCTGCCCATTTATCAAAATTTTTCTCACCCCAGGTTCCTCTGGGTCTCTCATAATTTCTTCCTCCCCAGACTCCATTGGATCTGCCATTGCTGCGTCTCACCTCGCTTCTCACTCTGTTCTCCCTTAAGCTCTTATATGCTTCAGTAATCATATCCGCCCTATCTGCGGCATCTTCCACCTCCAATATCCCTGCTTCTTGGATCTTGAACTTTGTTTCGGGATGCATCATCTCCAAGAACTTCTCCATGACCATCAGTTGCTTCAGGTCAGCGTAAGATCCAACTCCAGCAGCCTCAATCCACTTCTGGAATCGTCTTTCCAGATCCCTTGCTGTCTCAGCAAACGTACATGCTCCAACTTTGATCATTTCTCTGAAGCGCTTCCTATAAGCCTCTGAGGTTAACTGAAACGAGCGCAATATGCTGCTCTTTACTGTGGCGTAATCCTGGCACTCTTCCAGTGACAATTGGGTGTATGCCTCCCTGGCTGCACCGGTCAATCTTAACTGGACCAGCTGGGCCCATTCCTCCTGTGGCCACTCCTTGATGCTGGCTACTTTCTCAAAATGCTCGAAGAAGCTCTCTGCCTCTTCGGGAACAAACAAGGGAATGTCCTTCTCCCTAACCCTAACATCTGGTGGGTGTGATACCTGGGTGGTGCTCTCTGGCAACCCATGTTCAATCCTTTGTTCAGCCAAGGTTCTGTTCGCTTCTATCTGCATTTGTTTTGTTCTCTCTTTTTCTTTTTCGACCTCTAGTCTTGCTTTCTCTTTTTCTTTCTCTTGTTCCAACTCCAGTTCCCTTACTCTGGTTTTCTCTTTTTCTACTTCCAGTTTGGTTTTCTCTTTTTCTACTTCCAGTCTGGTTTTCTCTTTTTCCTTCTCGGCTTCATTTTTCATCTGGAGTTCTAATTTCATCTTTTCCAGCTGGAACTGTCTCTCCTTGTCCTCACGCTGCATCTGGAGCTCTAACTGGAATCTCTCCAAGCTCCTATTCCGGCTACTCCTACTACTGCGGCTACTCCTGCTGCTCCTACTTGATCCCTGGGATCTCACGTCATCCTGCCCATCATCCTCCTTTCCACTTTCAGCTCCTTTTTGGGCTCCTTGCTCTGCCGCTTCACTTTTGGCTCTTAACTGCCTCAGGATCTCATCCTTCATCCCAGCTACTTTAGATGCTTTCAACCTAATGCCACATTTTTCTGCTATTTGTTTCAATTGATCCCTCGTGCAACCTTCCAAGTCCTCAGGCTTGCCTGACTCCACAAACGTTTGCACCTTATCCATCTTTGTCCTGTGAGTCTTCCCAAGAGAGAGAATATACACCTGCGGTCACACAGTTTATTTCAGCAAGGGTGTACAAATCCACTCTTGGACAGGGTGTGGGTGTGTCAGTTCACTCTCCCGGACAGGCCCCCAATTTATTATAGACTGTGGGTTGGTTGGTGTAGTCGTCGTTGATCCTCCTCTACGGACAACCCAACCCACAACTCGGTAGAGTGCTTATACTAGGAGATCACCCTTGGCGCTTCTGGCTCTTGGAGAGGGGCTCAACGTCACACGTTCAGGGGATGCGGCTCCAACGCTTAGCCTCGTCGTCACGTGCACACACCCACTCGAGCCGCTGTGACTCCCCACTCTCTCCTTATGAGATATGATCTCCTCAATCCCCCTATGACTTACTAGTATTACCTCCTACCCTGTCCACAGCAGTGGTTCATGGTTCTTTCTCTCTCTCTCTCTCCTTCTTTACTACCTCCTGGGAAGCCTCACTAGGACAAGGGCAAACACCAGCAAATTGTGACACATTTACTGAACAAAGCACATACACGATACATACACACATATAATAATAATGAATCCTATACTCCATAATATCACAATCAGGTTGCACTCCAACACCATCAGAACTCTATTATCAGCTTATCAAGGGGTATCCTATCTCCTGGTTCGCCACCTGATACCATTAACCTCCTCAAGTTGGTCAAGCCTACATACACTGTTGCACTATCAGCAAGATAATGTATATATAGAAAATCAGCCTTTGAATGCAATAACATATACCAGTATAAATGTTCATTGATACTTCAGTATAAAAAATTCCTTGACATAAGAATGCCAACAGTCACTCACCTCTCACTGCGTCTTGCACGCTAATGACAACCAAACACTATCAACTCCCTACTAGTAATCCACCAGAACTTCCCCTTCCACCTCTGGAAGTTCACTACCCTATTTCTTTAGGTTCTTCCGGGCTTCACTACCAGGATCCTCTGCAGCTCCTCCAGGCTGCTATCATGAAGTTTCCTTGAGCAACTACGGTGCTTCACCCTTCTGCTAGGCTCCTCCACAGCTCTCTTGGCTGCTACACCATGAAGTTTCCTCGAGTAACTATGGTGCTTCACCACCTCTACAGAAGCACGTGACACTCCTCTTCACTGCTGCTTCTCCTCACAGCTCGAGGTCCTCTGCTCCACTACCTTGGAGTCTCATCAGCTACTTCATCTGCTGGCTTCGAAGTTCTCAGCAACTTCTTCCCCAAAAGACAAACCACAGATTAACTGGTCGAGGGCGCTTTTCCTCTGACGGCGTCTGGTCAGGGCGCTCCACACAGCCCACAATAATGCTTCTGGGCGATTTAATATTCACTAATTATCGTCCACGACTTGAGACCACACGTCCCCAGCTCGATTCCACAGCTGGCACGTCTGCACACTTCTCTTCTCTTAGAGATATATCACTAGGGGTTCCCTTCTGGCGGGAGCTCAACGAAGCGCGGCTTCCCCCTGCGATGTCTGGCACTCAAGTGAGGTCAAGGTCCTCCAGAAGCGAGCCTCAAGCCTCCAGCAAAATGTCCACATCTCCTAGCCAGTCATTTATCTATTTTCTTCTGCATTGCCCATAATCTCAAACTGTTACACATATCCAACCAACTATTTTACATATGCGTTATCACCTCAATACTTGCTAGACCTTCTAGTTAGGTCAGGCTTGCTGAATAACTCTCAAGGAGGGAGACTCGTTTCTCCTGTAGGCTGAGATCATAACACTCATACATAGAGAAAAGGGTTGCTTTATCATTTCATAAGAAAAAAATTATAGTAAATATATTAATTCAGGAAAACTTGGCTTATTAGGCAAATCGGGCCTTGAATAGTAGGCTGAGAAGTGAGTTCTGGCTACTAGGTACGACATATATATATATATATATATATATATATATATATATATATATATATATATATATATATATATATATATATATATATATATGTCGTACCTAGTAGCCAGAACTCACTTCTCAGCCTACTATGCAAGGCCCGATTTGCCTAATAAGCCAAGTTTTCATGAATTAATTGTTTTTCGTCTACCTAACCTACCTAACCTAACCTAACCTAACTTTTTCGGCTACCTAACCTAACCTAACCTGTAGAGATAGGTTAGGTTAGGTTAGGTAGGGTTGGTTAGGTTCGGTCATATATCTACGTTAATTTTAACTCCAATAAAAAAAAATTGACCTCATACATAATGAAATGGGTAGCTTTATCATTTCATACGAAAAAAATTAGAGAAAATATATTAATTCATGAAAACTTGGCTTATTATGCAAATCGGGCCTTGTATAGTAGGCTGAGAAGTGCGTTCTGGCTATTAGGTACAACATATATATATATATATATATATATATATATATATATATATATATATATATATATATATATATATATATATATATATATATATGTATATGTCGTACCTAGTAGCCAGAACGCACTTCTCAGCCTACTATGCAAGGCCTGATTTGCCTAATAAGCCAAGTCTTCCAGAATTAATATATTTTCTCTAATTTTTTCTTATGAAATGATAAAGCTAGCCATTTCATTATGTATGAGGTCAATTTTTTTTATTGGAGTTAAAATTAACGTAGATATATGACCGAACCTAACCAACCCTACCTAACCTATCTCTATAGATTAGGTTAGGTTAGGTAGCCGAAAAAGTTAGGTTAGGTTAGGTAGTCGTAAAAACATTAATTCATGAAAACTTGGCTTATTAGGCAAATCGGGCCTTGCATAGTAGGCTGAGAAGTGCGTTCTGGCTACTAGGTACGACATATATTTATATATGTCCTGGGGACCATTCAGGCTTGTTCGCATATATATATATATATACATATATATATATATATATATATATATATATATATATATATATATATATATATATGTATATGTATATATATATATATATATATATATATATATATTTATATATATATATATATATATATATATATATATATATATATATATATATATATATATATATATATATACATATGTCGTACCTAATAGCCAGAACGCACTTCTCAGCCTACTATTCAAGGCCCGATTTGCCTAATAAGCCAAGTTTTCCTGAATTAATATATTTACTATAATTTTTTTCTTATGAAATGATAAAGCAACCCTTTTCTCTATGTATGAGGTCAATTTTTTTTTATTGGAGTTAAAATTAACGTAGATATATGACCGAACCTAACCAACCCTACCTAACCTAACCTAACCTATATTTATAGGTAAGGTTAGGTTAGGTAGCCAAAAAAAGCTAGGTTAGGTTAGGTTAGGTAGGTTAGGTAGACGAAAAAACATTAATTCATGAAAACTTGGCTTATTAGGCAAATCGGGCCTTGAATAGTAGGCTGAGAAGTGCGTTCTGGCTATTAGGTACGACATATATATATATATATATATATATATAAATATATATATATGTCGTACTTAGTAGCCAGAACGCACTTCTCAGCCTACTATGCAAGGCCCGATTTGCCTAATAAGCCGGGTTTTCATGAAATAATTGTTTTTCGACTACCTAACCTACCTAACCTAACCTAACCTAACTTTTTAAGCTACCTAACCTAACCTAACCTATAAAGATAGGTTAGGTTTGGTTAGGTAGGGTTGGTTAGGTTTGGTCATATATCTATGTTAATTTTAACTCCAATAAAAAAATTTACCTCGTACATAATGAAATGGGTAGTTTTATCATTTCATAAGAAAAAAAAATAGAGAAAATATATTAATTCAGGAAAACTTGGCTTATTTTGCAAATCGGGCCTTGCATAGTAGGCTGAAAAGTGCGTTCTGGCTACTAGGTACGACATATATATATGTACTGTGAGGGGTCGGCCAGTTATGCCCCTTATGTGTAGTGGAAGCGTGTTGAACAGTCTCGGACCTCTGATGTTGATAGAGTTCTCTCTCAGAGTACCAGTTGCACCTCTGTTTTTCAACGGGTGTATTCTGCACATCCTGCCATGTTTTCTGGTCTCATGTGATGTTATTTCTGTGTGCAGGTTTTGGACCAGCCCCTCTAATATTTTCCACGTGTAAATTATTATGTACCTCTCCCGCCTGCGCTCAAAGGAGCACAGTTTTAGGCTCTTTAGTCGGTCCCAATAGTTTAGATGTTTTACTGAGTGGATTCTAGCAGTAAAGGATCTCTGCACGCTCTCCAGGTCAGCAATTTCTCCAGCTTTGAAAGGGGCTGTCATTGTGCAGCAGTACTCCACTCTAGAGAGCACAAGCGTTTTGAAAAGTATCATAATCGGTATAGCATCTCTAGTGTGAAAAGTTCTTGTTATCCAACCTGTCATTTTTCTTGCAGTTGTGACGGCTACTTTATTGTGTTCTTTAAAGGTAAGGTCTTCCGACATGAGTACACCCAGATCCTTTACATTGCCTTTTCGTTCTATGTTATGATTTGCCTGAGTTTTGTACGTGGTTTCCGTTCTTATATTTTCATTTTTTCCATAGCGCATGAGCTGGAACTTATCTTCGTTAAACACCATATTATTTTCTGTAGCCCATAGAAAGACCTGATCTGCATTTGACTGGAGGTTCGTCGTGTCCTCTATGTTGCCTACTCTCATGAAGATCCTAGTGTCATCTGCAAAGGATGATACAGTGCTATAGGTTGTGTTCTTGTCTATGTCCGATATGAGGATGAGAAAAAGTACTGGAGCAAGCACAGTACCCTGGGGGACTGAGCTCTTCACGGTTGATGGGCTGGATTTTATTTTGTTGACTATTACACATTGGGTTCTGTTGGTCAGGAAATTGTAGATCCATCTGCCTATTTTTCCGGTAATTCCTTTTGAACGCATTTTATGTGCAATAACACCATGGTCACATTTATCAAAAGCTTTTGCGATATCTGTGTAAATTACATCAGCGTTTTGTTTGACTTCCATAGCATTTAATGCCATATCATAGTGGTCCAGCAACTGCGACAGGCAAGAGCGCCCTGTTCTGAACCCATGTTGTCCGGGGTTATGGAGTTGCTGTGATTCCATGTATTTTGTGATCTTACTTCTTAGCACTCTCTCAAAATTTTTTGTGATGTGCGATGTTAGTGCTATCGGTCTGTAATTTTTTGCTTCTGCCTTATTTCCTCCTTTATGAAGTGGTGCTATCTCTGCTGTTTTTAGTATATCAGGAATAACGCCAGTATCTAGGCTTTGTCTCCACAGAATGTGGAGGGCCTGCGATAGTGGTTTTTTACAGTTCTTTATGAATATGGAGTTCCAAGAATCCGGGCCTGGTGCAGAGTGCATAGGCATACTGTTTATGGCTTCTTCAAAATCCAGTGGGGATAGGGTGACGTCTGATATATGATTTGATGTTGGTATCGTATCCATGAAAAATTCATTTGGGTTATCAATCTTTAGTGTGTTTAATGGCTCGCTGAAAACAGAGTCGTACTGCGTCCTCAGTAGCTCGCTAATTTCTTTGTTGTCATCGGTGAAAGTTCCATCTCCCTTTCGCAGGGCCCGATACTAGATGTGGTTTTTGATCTTGATTTTGCATAGGAGAAAAAATATTTCGGATTTCTTTCTATTTCACTGAAGGCCTTTTGCTCTCTTTGCCTCTCCTGGGTTTTGTATGATTCTTGTAGCTTCCGTTCAATTGTTTATATTTCTCTACCTAACCTTCTTCGCCGTTCTTGAGATAGGGTGCGACTCTCAAGTTGTTCCGCGGTTCGTTTTCTTCGCCTATATAGGGAACGACGTTCCCGTTCCAATCTGCATCTCTTCCTCTTTTTTCTTAGAGGTATGCGGTTTGAACATATTTCTAGTGCTACTGAGCTTATTTTTTCCAGGCACTGGTTCAGGTTTGCATTTTCTAGCTGTTCTTCCCAGTTTATTTCTGTGAAGTCCTGGTTTATTTGCTGCCAGTTTATCTGTTTATTATTGAAGTTGAATTTGCTGAAATCTCCTCCACTGGGAATCTGGACTGGTTTTGAAGGTCTATTCCCCCATGGTTGTCATAACTTCAATTAAGTTGTGATCTGAGTAACAGGTATTTGTAATCATTATGTTCCTGATCAATTCATCATTATTAGTGAAAATGAGGTCCAGCGTGTTCTCCTTCCTAGTTGGTTCTACTATTTGCTGGTTTAAGGCAAACCTGTCGCACATCCGTAGCAGGTCATTTACATGTGCCTGTTCATTTCGGCTACTTCCTGGTATTCTTTCTGATATTACTGTATTAGCCAGGTGCTTCCATTTCAGGTGACGCAGGTTGAAGTCCCCAAGCAGGATGATGTTCGGAGCTGGATTTGTGAGGTTTTCCAAGCAGTGTTCTATTTTCATTAGTTGGTCTTTAAACTGCTGCGGGTTTGCCTCCGGTGACTTTTATACAAGGACAATAACTACATTTAAAATCTCTATTTTGATTATCAGCACTTCCACCATATCATTTGAGGTGTTTAGCAGCTCAGTACAGATGAGTGTGTCTTTGATGTAGAGGCTGACCCCACCCTGAAGCCGGTGTTTCCTATCACATCTGAAAAGATTGTACTCTGAGATCCATATTTCACCATCATGGTAGTCCTTTGTGTGGGTTTCTGTTAGGGCTGCAAACACTGCATTTGCCTCATGAAGGAGACCATCTATAAAGTGAACTTTGTTGGATTTGCATGTTTTTATACCCTGGATGTTGGCAAATATAAATTATGTTATCGTGTTAGTGGAAGTGCTGGAAGCCTTACTTGGTGTTAATATCTGAGGCTCTGGTAAGGAGGCCACTGTGTTTGCGTCCAGGGTGTGTCGTTTTGGAAGTGATTCGTCCAGTTTTGGTAGTAGGACGGGTGTTGTCTGGTGTAGTACCTGTGTGCTTGTTGATAATTTGAATTCCAGTCTTGTGGGTATCTCCGTTCCCCTCTGTAATCCTGTAGTGGTTCCATCTGACTGTTCCTCTCTCTTATATTTACTACTCTGTTTCTGCCTTCCTCTAAAAAATTTCCAGTAGTGTCATATTGATCTTCCCGTCTATAACGCTCTGTACCTCTCACATGGAATTCCGGACACTGAAGATTGTAGCATTTTTTGTCCCTAGTTGAAAATTGACATAATTTAGGGTGGAAGTATCTACACCCTGTTCCAAAACGGCATGTACCCCTCTCCAACATGTTCCTGCATTTTCGAGGATGCAGAAAATGGCATTTTGCTCCTAATTTTCCATATTTGCATATTCCTTTAGCGTAGAATTTGCAAATGGGTTCCGGTTTTGCGTTTTTCAAGGTATTTATATCTGTGACGGTCTTGTCTACCTCTTTATTGGAGCCATCTCCGTTTTTCGTCCCAATTCCTTCATCTATGCACTCTGTCTCACTGTTGCTCTCATCGTTTATATTATCTGGCTCTGCAATATTGCTGTTATTTTGTACCACAATACCCTCTTCCTCCACACTACTGCTGCGGTTCTCTAAACTATCTGTTCCTGAGTTTTGGTCGTTATCCAATGTTGACTTTTCCCAGTCCGCATATATCACTGGTAGCTTGTCTGTGAATGATAATCTCTGTGACTCGGGAATGTTTTTCATCAGTTTAGTTATGTTCTCTAACATTAATCTGTCATCTTTGCAAACCCAGTAAATTCCTTGCCTTTTTAAATAAATAAATAAATAAATGTTTATTTAGGTAAGGTACATAGATTAATAGATTTTACAAAGTTTGTTGGGTTAATAGATAGAGCAAGTACATACAATGCCTAAAGCCACTATTACGCAAAGCGTTTAGGGCAGGAAAAACATTAATGACTAAAGGTTAAAACTAATGGGTAAAAAGAATAAAATGTGTTAAGAACAAATAAAAATAGAGGTAAAAGAGGGGGGAACATGGTTGAAAAAGCAGCACAAATACAATTACAAATTATTACAGAAAATTACATTCAAACAGCGTTGTTTTGAAAAAAAAAAAACATACATGGGTTGACAACAGAGGGGTAAGGTAGGTTACAGGGAATTTATTAGGTAGTGCTTCGTTTTTATCTTAAACTGGTTGAAAGAGGTACAGTCTTTGAAATGGTTGGGAAGGTCATTCCACATTCTGGGTCCCTTGATTTGAAGAGCATTTCTAGTATGATTAAGTCGTACTCTAGGAATATCAAAACTGTATTTATTTCTGGTGTGGTGCTCATGGGTTCTGTTACAACCTTCAATGAATCTTTTGAGGTCAGGATTGGCATTACAGTTCAGCGTTTTATATATGTATAATACACATGAGAGAATGTGCAATGACTTAATATCTGACATATTCAGAGATTTGAGTAGGGGTACCGAGTGATGTCTGGGGCTAGAGTTGGATATTGTCCTAATAGCAGCTTTGTGTTGAGTAATTAGAGGACGTAAATGATTTTGGGTAGTAGAACCCCAAGCACAAATACCATAGTTGAGATATGGATAGATGAGGGAGTAATAGAGAGTCACCAGGGCAGGGCGGGGTACATAATATCTGATATTAGAAAGAATGCCAACAGTTTTTGAAACTTTTTTTGATATATTTAGAATGTGTCCCTGGAAATTCAGCTTGTGGTCGATGAGAACGCCAAGGAATTTGCCATCTAATTTGTTACAAATTTGGTAATTGTTTATTTTGAGATTTATATGATTAGAGGATTTATTGCCAAACAGAATATAAAACGTTTTGTCAATGTTAAGGGTGAGTTTGTTGGTAGTTAGCCAAAGATGGACTTTCTCTAGCTCAGTATTTACTGTGGCATTTAGAGCAAGGGGTCAGGACTGGAGTAAATGAAGGTTGTGTCGTCAGCAAATAGAATTGGTTTGAGGTGTTGGGAGGCATTTGGAAGGTCATTAATGTAGATGAGAACGAGGAGAGGGCCAAGTATGCTGCCCTGAGGAACACCAATGTTGATGGGTTGGGTGGGAGAAATTGAATTATTCACAGAAACATACTGGAGCCTGTCAGTAAGATAAGATTTGAGATATTGCAGGGAGTGTCCTCTGACTCCATAATGATGTAATTTAAGAAGAAGGTTTTGGTGGTTGACAGTGTCAAAAGCCTTACGCAGGTCCACAAATAACCCAACAGGGAACTCCTTTTTATCAAGAGCTGCGTGAATCAAGTTAATCATACTAATAAGTGCATCGTTAGTGCTTTTTTTTGGGTCTGAAGCCATATTGACAAAAGCTAAGTATATAGTGTTTGGCTAGATAAGAGTAAAGTTGCTTGTAGGTTAGTTTTTCAAAAAATTTTGACAAGTTAGGCAGGATTGATATAGGTCTGTAGTTGTTAACATCTGTGAGATCACCACATTTGTAGACAGGGGTTACTCTTGCTTTTTTTTAGAATGTCTGGAATGGTTTGGAGTTCAAGTGACTTGTTGAAGAGCAATGCAATAGCAGGGGCTAAAGATCTGGAGGCTTTTTTGTAAATTAAAGTTGGTATCTCCTCGAGGGCACTAGACTTGGTTTTAAGGGAAAGGATTATCTCATTGACATCAGTGGAATTAGTAGACTTTAGGTACAGAGACTGTGGATAGTTACCTGTAAGATAGTCATTAACATCAGTACTGGAAGATGGAATATCATTTGCAAGGGATGACCCAATGGAAGAGAAGAATCTATTGAACTCAATAGCAGAATCAGAGGCTGAAAGCTGACCAACGTTATTGGACAGGAGTGTTGGTTTGTTATTTAAAATCTTCTTTGATCCCAATATTTGTGAAATTGTGCCCCAAGTTTTTTTAATGTTGCTCTTTATTTGGGTAAATTTATCTTCGTAGTATTTAGTTTTGGCTCGTCTAATTATCTTAGATAGCAATAACGAGTAATTCTTTGAGAATTCTTTGGAGACAATTCCTAACCTATACTTCTTCTCAAGGTCATGTTTTTTATAATGGATTTAAGTATTCCCTTTGTAAGCCAGGGATTGTTAAGCTTTTTGGTTGTGACTTGTTTTGTAAGCATAGGACAGTGGGTGTTATAAAGGCTAAGAGTTTTTTGAAGAAAAGATTGCACGGCTAGGTTGATGTCCCCTATGTTACCTAACTCGGACTCCCAGTTGACATTATCAGCAGCGGTTATAAAATTGTCTATAGCAGTTTCATTGTGCAGCCTAAAACTTAACTCCTTTGACTCTAGAGGTGGTTTGCTAATGTTAGTTAAGTGAAATTTGGGATAATGGTCTGTAGTGCTATTGGTGATTATACCTGAAGTAAGCGGAGAGGTTATGTTGGTCCAGATGTGATCTAGAGTCGTGGCAGTACTATCAGTGATTAGTTGTAGGTCTAGTGATTAAGGGTATGAGGAAGCAGGAATTCATACAGTTGAGGAAGCTAACAGCAGTAGGGTGTTCAGGCTCACAGAGGTCAATATTAAAGTCCCCTGCGATAATTAGATGGTTTTTGTTCAGTCTGTTATCGAGTATTAGATTTCTTAGGTTTGAGTTGAATTCGGACACATCAGTGTTAGGAATTCTATAGACTGCACCCACAGACAGGACAGACTCGGCACCATTGACTCTGAAGCTGGCGAAGATATACTCCCCACAGTAGTCTCTAGTTCTAATTACTTTTAAGCATGTTAGTTCTTGATGGTAGTAAAGAGCAGTGCCACCACCTCTCTGAATTTGACGACAGTTGTGAATTGCCGAGTAGTTAGGCATGTTAAAGAGTTGAGTAGTATCCTCTTTCAACCATGTTTCAGTAAGTATAATAAAAGAGAATTTGTTGTCAATAGTTTCAATCAAGGCACTAACATCATTGAAGTGTTTACCTAGGGATCTAACGTTTAAGTTGATTACAGAGATATTGTGATTATGTGGAACGAGGGCGGCAGTACCTGCAACCGGGAAAGAGCGTCACAAACCCTGTTTTTTCTGAGGTTGGAAGAAAATGTGCTCAGATTGGGGACTTGTTTATTTTATAATGGTAAATAATATATTAATATATAATAAATTAGTAAATAATAAATTAATTTTTTTTTTTGAGATATATACAAGAGTTGTTACATTCTTGTACAGCCACTAGTACGCATAGCGTTTCGGGCAAGTCCTTAATCCTATGGTCCCTGGAATACGATCCCCTGCTGCGAAGAATCGTTTTTTCATCCAAGTACACATTTTACTGTTGCGTTAAACAGAGGCTACAGTTAAGGAATTGCGCCCAGTAAATTCTCCCCGGCCAGGATACGAACCCATGACATAGCGCTCGCGGAACGCCAGGCGAGTGTCTTACCACTACACCACGGAAGTAGTGGGATTGATGACTACGACGTGCTATTTTCATTTTTTCCAAAGCACGTCGTAGCTTCAGGGGTTTTTGATAGCTACGACGTGCGATTTTCATTTTTTCCAAAGCATGTCGTAGCTTCAGGGGTTTTTGATAGCTACGACCGGCTTTTTTCATTTTTTCCAAAGCCGGTCGTAGCTTCATGGGTTTTTCCTGTTTTTTTTTCCCTATGTCGGTCGTAGCATCTGGGGTTTTTTCCTGTTTTTTTTTTCCTAAGCCTGTCGTAGCATCATGGGTTTTTGTGAATTTTTTTGTTCCTATGCTGGTCTTAGCATCATAGTTTTTTGTTCCTATGTCGGTCGTAGCATCATAGTTTTTTGTTCCTAGGGATTAAAAAGCTGGTCCCTGGCATCCCCAAATTTCGTTGGCTTAGTGACCCTGCACAGACATTGCTAATGGTCAATGACGTCACCAGCTAGCCGCTCAGCATTCCTGCACCGGCATGTTCGAGGGGATTAAAAAGCCGGTCGTAGCATCATGGGTTTTGCGATACAACAGTATCCTTGAAACCTAATATAAAATACCATCATCCCTAGTCTATTTTTAATTTCATATTTACTTCCAACCATCGCCCATTACATTTATCAAAGGGGATCATGTATGTGAGGGAAGAACATAACTTCAGCACTGCAAGAAGTTATGTGTGTATTTTCAAGTTCGTCCCCTGCTGCCTGTATTTACCCAGGTCTTTTTCCTAAATAAAAAACTTATCCAATTCATTCCTATTCTGTTTCATGTTGATACGTATAATAGGTTATAAATATTCCCCTTTAGTATGACCATTCAGTCACACCTCTATCATGTCACCCCTATTTCTTCTTCTTCGTCGTCGTTCTAGAGAATGTAATTTGAGCTATGACAATCTTTCTTGAAGGATCGTTTATTATGCATAGGGCAAAAAACAGTAACCCTGAAACCTAATGTAAAATACCATTAACCCTAGACTATTTTTAATTTCCTATTTACTTCCAACCATCGGTCATTGCATGAAACAAAAGGGGAGCAGCACTGCAAGAAGTTATTTGTGTATTTTTCGAGTTCTTCCCCTGTTACCTATATTCACCCAGGTCTTTTTCCTAAATATATAACTTATCTAATTCATTCCTGTTCTGTTTCATGTTGATACGTATAATGGGTCATTAATATTCCCCTTTACTATGACCATTCAGTCACACGTCTATCATGTCACCCCTATTTCTTCTTCATCATCGTCGTTCTAGAGAATGTAATTTGAGCTTTGAGCTTGGACAATCTTTCTTGAAGGATCGTTTATTATGCATAGGGCAAAAAATAATATGAAAAACTGCTATCAGTCGTTTATATGAAAAACAGAGCCCTGGGCATTGGTGATTTCAATGCGTTTTCAGTAGTAACCAATATTGTCCTTAACCTCACACACGTCTCACATTCGCTCAAAACATACCTCCCACACCTTGCTATGGCATATAACAAATAAAAAAATCTCATTCAGTAAAAGCTAGCCTCTCATATTTTAAAATAAGGCCTTCTGCGGCGCGAGGCGCGCTAAATGCGGATCCCAGGAGGTTCACACATAAGTGTGAACTCTTAATCTAGCTTAATACCTCACCTATACTCTGTGCTTCATCAAAGTTGATATTCAGCTACAATAGCTCGTATTTTCGCTCGTTGCTTATATTTTCTGTTATTCATGAACCCGATCAAACCTTCCTAACCTAACCTAACCTAACATATTATTTATAACAAACAAATACATTCTACAGACCAGTTATTGTTGTTGTTTAGTGACATCGTGAAAAGCGAACTCAGGTATAGGGATAAGGTGTTGCTGGCCATTAGCACATAGGTGTGAAGGTATTACAGTACCTTACTGGTCAACTATGTATGACGTCACCAGACAACCAATGCTACCTTTGGCGTCCTACTGGCATGTGTATTTAATGTTATTATTCAAAAATGACTAGACTAACCATCCCCACCTAACCTAATCAGAGGACTAAGAATATACATTTTAGTCATCCACAACTGTAATCATTATTCAGTGATAAGTTCAAAAGTATAACAGAAGCCCAAATGTCGTACTGCAATTTAAGCAGAATCGTACATCTGGCAGCATAGCAGGTGAGCTGAACATAAGAATAAAGGTAACTGCAGAGGTCCTATTGGCCCATACGAGGCAGCTCCAATATATTTCCACCCAATCTCATTCATGTCCACCCTATGCTTAAAACAACCAAGGGATCCCACTTAAAGTATTAGTTTACAACAATAGTTTTAATAAATAGCTCTTATTCTAGTTTTATACACAACAGCAATTATGAAACCCTATAGCTAGATATTCTACTATAATCCACAAGTAGTTACCACACATCTGGCAGTACAGCGGATTAGTGGCTGTGTTCATAGGCTAGTCAACTGTCCTCACATCCATCAAATAGATATCCAAATGTCGCACCTCAATTCATCCATCTAGCAACTCAGCTGGATGTTAGCCACTATATTCATAGGCTAATCATTTCTACACCTCAAAAAATCCTAGTCTTGCTACACAAATCAGGTGACTTGTTTCTAAACCAACACTCGCAAATACAATCATGCATACCTACACATACTTCAAAACCTATGCATTCATAGAGAATAGCCTAGTTTTTTGGCCACCATTTCCCCATTAATCAGATGTAATTTATGCCATACACACAGAAAATACAGCATTTACACACCAAATATGCCATTTATGCACAAAATATATTATTTACACTCAAAATATGCCATCACATAAAAAAATATGACATTTTCATACAAAATATGTCAGTTGCATAAAAAAATATACCATTTACACAATATTGCATGTACACTCAGAGTATGACATTTACACAAAGTACGGTATTTTGCACAAATATATCAAAAGTCTTATGCATTTAGACAATCAAAAATGCGCTTTCACTAAAATTACACAATTTCACAAACATAATTTTCACAAAATACCCACACATTGTCTCATAAACCAAAATATACTTACACCATGGAGATCTATTTTATCAGATTACAGAGCTTACACAAAATACACAATTTTCACACACAAATACAGTTGCACCAGTTCCACTTCAACAAATTAAAAACACAACTTGCATAAATGCACTATTATCACAAAAATTATTATAAAACATGGACGATTATTACACAGTTTGTGTAATTATTTTACATCTTTGCACAATTAATACAAGAAAACTTGCTATATAATTACTCAACTTGCACAATGACAATCAATACGCAAAGGTATAAATAAACAATTCGTCCATATGCAATTACACAACATGCGCAATTAATACACAACTTATACAAATATTACACATCTTTCATAATTATTACACAACTTGTACAAATGCATATCTAGCACAAATACGTACAATACATAACTACCCCAAATATGAAAATACACAACTAGCATAAATACAATTGCGGCATTTACACAACTTGCTCAAAAATATAATCAATACACAACTTACCAAAATATGAACAATACATAACTAGCACATATTCATTAAATACACAACTAAGCAATTTCCGCAAATACACATACAAAAACATATACAATTAATACATACAACTTGCACAAAACAATACACAATTTATAGAAATATAATCAATACATAATTGCAGTAATCATACAACTTATACAAAATACATAATCTGCACAATTAATACACAAGTATATTAATTGTGCTATATATGTACAAACACAACCAACTAGGACAAACAATACACAATTTGCATGATATTTTTCTGGGTATATTTAGGACATTAATTATAATATGCTGAGTTTAACCAACTCCCCAAAAGTCAGAATTTCACATATAAAAATGGTTCATATGACTTCCGATGAGCTCAATATATAACACATTCTTTTTCCATTAAGATATCAACATTATTAGTGCTAAACTATTCATCTAACATATGTCCACTGTTTTTATGTCTTATTAATACCTTCCTTGTTACATTCTCTCCAATCAGGCCACCATATTTATGTATTTATTCAAACCATCTAACAGACTTATTTGTTCTAGCCTTAGTTATGTTAGGGCAGGTGGGGTTAGGTGAAGTCAGTATTGTCTATGATAATTTTAGACAAATTTGCTATATCTTATCAAAATGCATCCTGTTAAAACTTAAATTCATCGAAATCTATCAAAAATATACTTATACTACGCAAATTTGACTAAATTCAACCTAGCTAAACTTACTAAATATGAGCATCCCATATCCTCACATACAAGCCTATGTCGCCTCTGTCCATACATTATATGAGTCTGCCATATAGCACGAACCCCAAATAGGAAAATTTACACTATTTCATAAACATACTAGTTCATTAGCCTAAGATATTATATATGTCCTTCCCTACACGACCTCACCTAACCTGACCTAGCATATCCAACCCTGGATTTGGTTAAAGTTGGCGAAATTTATGCTATGCCACCTAAATTTCACCAAATTTAAGGCAATTTCCACCAAATATACCCAAATATTGCGTAGCATAGCACTGCCAAAGCCCATTTTCTCCTATTCCATACTACCCTACACAACCTCACCTAACCTGACCTAGCATATCCAAACCTGGATTTGGTTAAAGTCGACGAAATTTTTGCTATGCCACCTAAATTCGATCAAATATACCCAAATGTTGTGTATCATAGCATCGCCAAAGTCCATTTTTACCTACATTTTCTCCTATTCCATCCTACCCTACACAACCTCACCTAACCTATCCTAGCATATCCAAACCTAGATTTGGTTAAAGTCTGCAAAATTTAAGCTATCCCACCTAAATTCTATCTAATTTAAGGCAATTCCCACCAAATATATCCAAATGTTCTGTATCACAGCACTGCCAAAGCCCATTTTTACCTACATTTTCTCCTATTCCATCCTACCCTACGCAACCTTACCTAACCTATCCTAGCATATCCAAACCTAGATTTGGTTAAAGTCGGCGAAATTTAAGTTATCCCATATAAATTTGACCTAATTTAAGACAATTCCCACCAAATATACCCAAAAATGTTTTTGGAACATAGCACGGCCAAAGCTCATTTTAGCTGAGTTTTCACCTATTCCAACCTGCCCTAGACAACCCTACCCAGCCTCTCCTGGCATATCCAAAGTCAGATTTGCTTATAGTTGGCAAAAAATTTATGCCTTTCCCACCTAAATTTAACCTAATTTAAGCCAATTTCCACCGAATATACCCCAATGTTTTGTATCTTAGCATGGCCAAAGTTCATTTCACCCAAGTTTTCACCTATTCCATCTTACCTTACACAGCCATACCTAACCTGACCTAGCATATCCCAAGCTAGATTTGATTAGAGTTCGTGAAATTTATGCCTACTCGCCTAAATTCAACCTAATTTAAGACAATTTCTACCCAATATACCCAAAATGTTTTGTTACATAGCTCAGCCAAAGACCATTTTAGCTAAGTTTTCACATATTCCAACCTACCCTACATAGCCTTACCTATCCCTGACCTAGCAGATTTGATTAAAGTTTGGGAAATTTAAGCTATCGCCATCAAATTGGAGACAATTTCCACCAAATATGCCTAAATGTTGTGTATCATAGCACAGCCAAAACCCATTTTACCCGCATTTTCACCCATTCCATCTAAACCTGGACCTAGCCTCTGATACTACATATACTCAGAGAAGTGATGTTTTTTTGGATATGAACCTAAATGCCCGTGCCTAACCTGCAAGAGTCTTGGAGCTTTGTTGAATATTTTATCTATTTTTCTTCGAAAACTTGAGTTTTGGATATGAACCTATCCGCACTGTGCCTAACCTGCTAGGATCTTTGTTGAACATTGTAACCATATTCATAGAAAGTGATGTTTTGGATATGGACCTAACAGCCCCTCTCCTTTAAAACTTGGAACTGTGTTCAATATTGTAGATATAGTGTTGGGTATGTGTTTTTGTTTTTACACATCAACCCAACCGTCCTGGACCTAACCTCCCTTCATCTAACTTCAAATTTATAGTAAATATGGGAGGAACGTGTTGTTTGTGCATCAACCCATCCGTCCTGGACCTAACCTCCCTTCATCTAACTTCAAATTTATCGTAAATATGGAAGGAACGTGTTGTTTGTGCATCAACCCAACCGTCCTTGACCTAACCTCCATTTATCAAACTTCAAATTTATCATAAATATGGGAGGACCGTGTTATTTATGCATCAACCCTGCCATCCTGGGCCTAACCTCCCTTTATCTAACTTCAAATTTATTGTATATATGGGAAGAAGGTGTTGTTTATGCATCAACCCAACCTCCCTGGACCTAACCTCTGATACACGAATCTTGGTTCAATATTGCATCATACTTGTAGCATTTTTTTTTCACATAATTCAACCATCCTCAACCTAACCTCCATTACCTGGGGGGAGGGAGGTTAATGGAAAATATGATAATAATGGGAATTTTCTCTACATCAGTTCAACTCAACCATCCTTAACCTATCCTTAGAAAGGGATATAACTCACCAAAACTATTTAATTACCATTTACCCAATTTTCCTTATCCTAACCAATAACTAAAGGGTTTAGACCCCCCTTTACCTCGAAATTATACTATATATATAAGGTAGGAATATATTTTCACATATAAACCTAACATTCCCTAATTTAACCCTATAGTATAATATCGAGGTAAAGGGGGGTCTAAACCCTTTAGTTATAGGTTAGGATAAGGAAAATTGGGTAAATGGTAATTAAATAGTTTTGGTGAGTTATATCCCTTTCTAAGGTTAGGTTAAGGATGGTTGAGTTGAACTGATGTAGAGAAAATTCCCATTATTATCATATTTTCCATTAACCTCCCTCCCCCCAGGTAATGGAGGTTAGGTTGAGGATGGTTGAATTATGTGAAAAAAAAATGCTACAAGTATGATGCAATATTGAACCAAGATTCGTGTATCAGAGGTTAGGTCCAGGGAGGTTGGGTTGATGCATAAACAACACCTTCTTCCCATATATACAATAAATTTGAAGTTAGATAAAGGGAGGTTAGGCCCAGGATGGCAGGGTTGATGCATAAATAACACGGTCCTCCCATATTTATGATAAATTTGAAGTTTGATAAATGGAGGTTAGGTCAAGGACGGTTGGGTTGATGCACAAACAACACGTTCCTTCCATATTTACGATAAATTTGAAGTTAGATGAAGGGAGGTTAGGTCCAGGACGGATGGGTTGATGCACAAACAACACGTTCCTCCCATATTTACTATAAATTTGAAGTTAGATGAAGGGAGGTTAGGTCCAGGACGGTTGGGTTGATGTGTAAAAACAAAAACACATACCCAACACTATATCTACAATATTGAACACAGTTCCAAGTTTTAAAGGAGAGGGGCTGTTAGGTCCATATCCAAAACATCACTTTCTATGAATATGGTTACAATGTTCAACAAAGATCCTAGCAGGTTAGGCACAGTGCGGATAGGTTCATATCCAAAACTCAAGTTTTCGAAGAAAAATAGATAAAATATTCAACAAAGCTCCAAGACTCTTGCTGGTTAGGCACGGGCATTTAGGTTCATATCCAAAAAAACATCACTTCTCTGAGTATATGTAGTATCAGAGGCTAGGTCCAGGTTTAGATGGAATGGGTGAAAATGCGGGTAAAATGGGTTTTGGCTGTGCTATGATACACAACATTTAGGCATATTTGGTGGAAATTGTCTCCAATTTGATGGCGATAGCTTAAATTTCCCAAACTTTAATCAAATCTGCTAGGTCAGGGATAGGTAAGGCTATGTAGGGTAGGTTGGAATATGTGAAAACTTAGCTAAAATGGTCTTTGGCTGAGCTATGTAACAAAACATTTTGGGTATATTGGGTAGAAATTGTCTTAAATTAGGTTGAATTTAGGCGAGTAGGCATAAATTTCACGAACTCTAATCAAATCTAGCTTGGGATAAGCTAGGTCAGGTTAGGTATGGCTGTGTAAGGTAAGATGGAATAGGTGAAAACTTGGGTGAAATGAACTTTGGCCATGCTAAGATACAAAACATTGGGGTATATTCGGTGGAAATTGGCTTAAATTAGGTTAAATTTAGGTGGGAAAGGCATAAATTTTTTGCCAACTATAAGCAAATCTGACTTTGGATATGCCAGGAGAGGCTGGGTAGGGTTGTCTAGGGCAGGTTGGAATAGGTGAAAACTCAGCTAAAATGAGCTTTGGCCGTGCTATGTTCCAAAAACATTTTTGGGTATATTTGGTGGGAATTGTCTTAAATTAGGTCAAATTTATATGGGATAACTTAAATTTCGCCGACTTTAACCAAATCTAGGTTTGGATATGCTAGGATAGGTTAGGTAAGGTTGCGTAGGGTAGGATGGAATAGGAGAAAATGTAGGTAAAAATGGGCTTTGGCAGTGCTGTGATACAGAACATTTGGATATATTTGGTGGGAATTGCCTTAAATTAGATAGAATTTAGGTGGGATAGCTTAAATTTTGCAGACTTTAACCAAATCTAGGTTTGGATATGCTAGGATAGGTTAGGTGAGGTTGTGTAGGGTAGGATGGAATAGGAGAAAATGTAGGTAAAAATGGACTTTGGCGATGCTATGATACACAACATTTGGGTATATTTGATCGAATTTAGGTGGCATAGCAAAAATTTCGTCGACTTTAACCAAATCCAGGTTTGGATATGCTAGGTCAGGTTAGGTGAGGTTGTGTAGGGTAGTATGGAATAGGAGAAAATGGGCTTTGGCAGTGCTATGCTACGCAATATTTGGGTATATTTGGTGGAAATTGCCTTAAATTTGGTGAAATTTAGGTGGCATAGCATAAATTTCGCCAACTTTAACCAAATCCAGGGTTGGATATGCTAGGTCAGGTTAGGTGAGGTCGTGTAGGGAAGGACATATATAATATCTTAGGCTAATGAACTAGTATGTTTATGAAATAGTGTAAATTTTCCTATTTGGGGTTCGTGCTATATGGCAGACTCATATAATGTATGGACAGAGGCGACATAGGCTTGTATGTGAGGATATGGGATGCTCATATTTAGTAAGTTTAGCTAGGTTGAATTTAGTCAAATTTGCGTAGTATAAGTATATTTTTGATAGATTTCGATGAATTTAAGTTTTAACAGGATGCATTTTGATAAGATATAGCAAATTTGTCTAAAATTATCATAGACAATACTGACTTCACCTAACCCCACCTGCCCTAACATAACTAAGGCTAGAACAAATAAGTCTGTTAGATGGTTTGAATAAATACATAAATATGGTGGCCTGATTGGAGAGAATGTAACAAGGAAGGTATTAATAAGACATAAAAACAGTGGACATATGTTAGATGAATAGTTTAGCACTAATAATGTTGATATCTTAATGGAAAAATAATGTGTTATATATTGAGCTCATCGGAAGTCATATGAACCATTTTTATATGTGAAATTCTGACTTTTGGGGAGTTGGTTAAACTCAGCATATTATAATTAATGTCCTAAATATACCCAGAAAAATATCATGCAAATTGTGTATTGTTTGTCCTAGTTGGTTGTGTTTGTACATATATAGCACAATTAATATACTTGTGTATTAATTGTGCAGATTATGTATTTTGTATAAGTTGTATGATTACTGCAATTATGTATTGATTATATTTCTATAAATTGTGTATTGTTTTGTGCAAGTTGTATGTATTAATTGTATATGTTTTTGTATGTGTATTTGCGGAAATTGCTTAGTTGTGTATTTAATGAATATGTGCTAGTTATGTATTGTTCATATTTTGGTAAGTTGTGTATTGATTATATTTTTGAGCAAGTTGTGTAAATGCCGCAATTGTATTTATGCTAGTTGTGTATTTTCATATTTGGGGTAGTTATGTATTGTACGTATTTGTGCTAGATATGCATTTGTACAAGTTGTGTAATAATTATGAAAGATGTGTAATATTTGTATAAGTTGTGTATTAATTGCGCATGTTGTGTAATTGCATATGGACGAATTGTTTATTTATACCTTTGCGTATTGATTGTCATTGTGCAAGTTGAGTAATTATATAGCAAGTTTTCTTGTATTAATTGTGCAAAGATGTAAAATAATTACACAAACTGTGTAATAATCGTCCATGTTTTATAATAATTTTTGTGATAATAGTGCATTTATGCAAGTTGTGTTTTTAATTTGTTGAAGTGGAACTGGTGCAACTGTATTTGTGTGTGAAAATTGTGTATTTTGTGTAAGCTCTGTAATCTGATAAAATAGATCTCCATGGTGTAAGTATATTTTGGTTTATGAGACAATGTGTGGGTATTTTGTGAAAATTATGTTTGTGAAATTGTGTAATTTTAGTGAAAGCGCATTTTTGATTGTCTAAATGCATAAGACTTTTGATATATTTGTGCAAAATACCGTACTTTGTGTAAATGTCATACTCTGAGTGTACATGCAATATTGTGTAAATGGTATATTTTTTTATGCAACTGACATATTTTGTATGAAAATGTCATATTTTTTTATGTGATGGCATATTTTGAGTGTAAATAATATATTTTGTGCATAAATGGCATATTTGGTGTGTAAATGCTGTATTTTCTGTGTGTATGGCATAAATTACATCTGATTAATGGGGAAATGGTGGCCAAAAAACTAGGCTATTCTCTATGAATGCATAGGTTTTGAAGTATGTGTAGGTATGCATGATTGTATTTGCGAGTGTTGGTTTAGAAACAAGTCACCTGATTTGTGTAGCAAGACTAGGATTTTTTGAGGTGTAGAAATGATTAGCCTATGAATATAGTGGCTAACATCCAGCTGAGTTGCTAGATGGATGAATTGAGGTGCGACATTTGGATATCTATTTGATGGATGTGAGGACAGTTGACTAGCCTATGAACACAGCCACTAATCCGCTGTACTGCCAGATGTGTGGTAACTACTTGTGGATTATAGTAGAATATCTAGCTATAGGGTTTCATAATTGCTGTTGTGTATAAAACTAGAATAAGAGCTATTTATTAAAACTATTGTTGTAAACTAATACTTTAAGTGGGATCCCTTGGTTGTTTTAAGCATAGGGTGGACATGAATGAGATTGGGTGGAAATATATTGGAGCTGCCTCGTATGGGCCAATAGGACCTCTGCAGTTACCTTTATTCTTATGTTCAGCTCACCTGCTATGCTGCCAGATGTACGATTCTGCTTAAATTGCAGTACGACATTTGGGCTTCTGTTATACTTTTGAACTTATCATAAGAACATAAGAACATAAGAACAAAGGTAACTGCAGAAGGCCTATTGGCCCATACGAGGCAGCTCCTATTCTATAACCACCCAATCCCACTCATATACTTGTCCAACCCGTGCTTGAAACAATCGAGGGACCCCACCTCCACAATGTTACGCGGCAATTGGTTCCACAAATCAACAACCCTGTTACTGAACCAGTATTTACCCAAGTCTTTCCTAAATCTAAACTTATCCAATTTATATCCATTGTTTCGTGTTCTGTCCTGTGTTGATACTTTTAATACCCTATTGATATCCCCCCGGTTATGTCCATTCATCCACTTGTAAACCTCTATCATGTCACCCCTAACTCTTCGCCTTTCCAGTGAATGCAACTTAAGCTTTGTTAATCTTTCTTCATATGAAAGATTTCTAATTTGGGGAATTAACTTAGTCATCCTACGCTGGACACGTTCAAGTGAATTTATATCCATTCTATAATATGGTGACCAAAACTGAACTGCATAATCTAAATGGGGCCTAACTAGAGCAAGATATAGCTTGAGAACCACACCAGGTGTCTTGTTACTAACGCTGCGATTAATAAATCCAAGTGTCCGATTTGCCTTATTACGAACATTTATGCATTGATCCTTTTGTTTTAAATTCTTACTAATCATAACTCCCAGATCCCTTTCGCAATCCGACTTCGCAATCACAACACCATCTAGCTCGTATCTTGTAACTCTATCATCATTACCTAACCTCAGAACTTTACATTTATCAGCATTAAACTGCATCTGCCAATCCTTTGACCATTTCAAAACCCTATCTAGATCAACTTGAAGTGATAGTGAGTCCTCCTCCGAATTAATTTCCCTACCGATTTTCGTATCATCGGCAAATTTGCAAATGTTGCTACTCAAACCTGAATCTAAATCATTTATATATATTATAAACAACAGAGGTCCCAGGACAGAGCCTTGAGGCACTCCACTTACAACATTTTCCCACTCTGACTTGATTCCATTTATACTAACTCTCTGTTTCCTTTGGTATAGCCATGCCCTAATCCAGCTTAATATAGCACCCCCAATACCATGAGACTCTATTTTTTTAATCAGTCTTTCATGTGGCACTGTATCAAAAGCTTTGCTAAAGTCAAGGTATACAACATCGCAATCCTTACCACTATCAACTGCCTCAACAATGCTAGAATAAAAAGATAACAAATTTGTTAAACATGAACGGCCATTTATAAAACCATGTTGCGACTCAATTATTAATTTATGTTTTTCAAGATGAAGACGAAATCACTGAATAATGATTACAGAATAATGATTACAGTTGTGGATGACTAAAATGTATATTCTTAGTCCTCTGATTAGGTTAGGTGGGGATGGTTAGTCTAGTCATTTTTGAATAATAACATTAAATACACATGCCAGTAGGACGCCAAAGGTAGCATTGGTTGTCTGGTGACGTCATACATAGTTGACCAGTAAGGTACTGTAATACCTTCACACCTATGTGCTAATGGCCAGCAACACCTTATCCCTATACCTGAGTTCGCTTTTCACGATGTCACTAAACAACAACAATAACTGGTCTGTAGAATGTATTTGTTTGTTATAAATAATATGTTAGGTTAGGTTAGGTTAGGAAGGTTTGATCGGGTTCATGAATAACAGAAAATATAAGCAACGAGCGAAAATACGAGCTATTGTAGCTGAATATCAACTTTGATGAAGCACAGAGTATAGGTGAGGTATTAAGCTAGATTAAGAGTTCACACTTATGTGTGAACCTCCTGGGATCCGCATTTAGCGCGCCTCGCGCCGCAGAAGGCCTTATTTTAAAATATGAGAGGCTAGCTTTTACTGAATGAGATTTTTTTATTTGTTATATGCCATAGCAAGGTGTGGGAGGTATGTTTTGAGCGAATGTGAGACGTGTGTGAGGTTAAGGACAATATTGGTTACTACTGAAAACGCATTGAAATCACCAATGCCCAGGGCTCTGTTTTTCATATAAACGACTGATAGCAGTTTTTTCATATTATTTTTTGCCCTATGCATAATAAACGATCCTTCAAGAAAGATTGTCCAAGCTCAAAGCTCAAATTACATTCTCTAGAACGACGATGATGAAGAAGAAATAGGGGTGACATGATAGACGTGTGACTGAATGGTCATAGTAAAGGGGAATATTAATGACCCATTATACGTATCAACATGAAACAGAACAGGAATGAATTAGATAAGTTATATATTTAGGAAAAAGACCTGGGTGAATATAGGTAACAGGGGAAGAACTCGAAAAATACACAAATAACTTCTTGCAGTGCTGCTCCCCTTTTGTTTCATGCAATGACCGATGGTTGGAAGTAAATAGGAAATTAAAAATAGTCTAGGGTTAATGGTATTTTACATTAGGTTTCAGGGTTACTGTTTTTTGCCCTATGCATAATAAACGATCCTTCAAGAAAGATTGTCATAGCTCAAATTACATTCTCTAGAACGACGACGAAGAAGAAGAAATAGGGGTGACATGATAGAGGTGTGACTTAATGGTCATACTAAAGGGGAATATTTATAACCTATTATACGTATCAACATGAAACAGAATAGGAATGAATTGGATAAGTTTTTTATTTAGGAAAAAGACCTGGGTAAATACAGGCAGCAGGGGACGAACTTGAAAATACACACATAACTTCTTGCAGTGCTGAAGTTATGTTTTTCCCTCACATACATGATCCCCTTTGATAAATGTAATGGGCGATGGTTGGAAGTAAATATGAAATTAAAAATAGACTAGGGATGATGGTATTTTATATTAGGTTTCAAGGATACTGTTGTATCGCAAAACCCATGATGCTACGACCGGCTTTTTAATCCCCTCGAACATGCCGGTGCAGGAATGCTGAGCGGCTAGCTGGTGACGTCATTGACCATTAGCAATGTCTGTGCAGGGTCACTAAGCCAACGAAATTTGGGGATGCCAGGGACCAGCTTTTTAATCCCTAGGAACAAAAAACTATGATGCTACGACCGGCATAGGAACAAAAAACTATGATGCTAAGACCAGCATAGGAACAAAAAAATTCACAAAAACCCATGATGCTACGACAGGCTTAGGAAAAAAAAAACAGGAAAAAACCCCAGATGCTACGACCGACATAGGGAAAAAAAAACAGGAAAAACCCATGAAGCTACGACCGGCTTTGGAAAAAATGAAAAAAGCCGGTCGTAGCTATCAAAAACCCCTGAAGCTACGACATGCTTTGGAAAAAATGAAAATCGCACGTCGTAGCTATCAAAAACCCCTGAAGCTACGACGTGCTTTGGAAAAAATGAAAATAGCACGTCGTAGTCATCAATCCCACTACTCACGGAGACTGCAAGACTGCGGATATTATTATTATATAATAAATAATAATAATAACAAATAGTATAATGATAAGCAATTATTTTTAATGAATCAAATAGCTAATTAGGATGAATGATAAATAATTATTGACTAGTGCATAACAATAAAGTATTAAGGAATAATTATAATGAATAATCCTTAATGATAAAGTAGAAATCAATTACAATTAATAACTACATCCATAGGTAGTAAATGAAAGAAGCAATAATTTAATTACACTAATTACAATTCATGGGAATATTTCTTAGCTATCTGCAGGCTTATCACTTTGGGGGTTCCGGCAGAGCACCCCCAATCCTGCGAGGGCCAGCGGCGCGGATCCCCCAACCCCGAAGGGCGAACGCGGCGGCTGGCCGCTGTAACTAGGAATGTGTGTCGACCTCATGGGTGCAGTAGTCTGCCCTCGGGCTCCATCCCTTTTCCTTGTTTATCAATGGTGTACCTTGTGCGCCTTCCGTAGTCAGTTCTGGAAGTATTAGGGCAATAAGGGCGGGCAGAAACGGGCATACAGTATGAACGTGACAGGCAAGGAACCTACCCCTTAAGGGTACTGCTGGAATTAGTTTCTAAGAGGAGGGGGACATTTCCGGAAGCGAACTGGGCAAGTATCATTAATGGATAAAGCCAGGGTGATACCCTGCGGAAACTCTGAAAAGGAACACTGGCACAGGGAATATATAGGAGTGACTAGAGGGGAAAGGAAGAGAAAAAGATCTTCCAGGAAACTAGTCTGTAGCGAAGTAAGTTAACTACCAAACCGAGCAGAACTTTAGCGGGAAAAAACCCAGACAAGTAAAAAAGGTTTGGGGGGGGGGGCAAACCAGTTACCGTATCTGGGTCAAGGGCAGAAGGTAATCCAGGGGGAGGGATCTAGCAAGTAATAATTCATTTCAAAATAATCCAATAGTATAATATAAAACAATAGAACAGCCCAACATAATCAATATTTATATGACCACTATGTATATAATATCAATCAATATATAAATAAAACCATAAATCAAATATAAGAAACAGGTCTTAAGCCGTAACTGTAACATGCTTGCGTCCAGAGTGACACGAATTATAAGGATGGTAACCGAGTCCGTTACAGTGATCTCTGTTGTATGTTGGCCTCCGAAAGCATGTTAAGAGCTGAATAGTTAGCCTAAGAAACTGCCTTAAGAGGCGTAAATGAGTTTAGTCTGAGTGTCGATGAGTATTCTGCGAGCAGCAGTACCCCCAAGAACTTCAAGATCTGGGGATCTGAGGCAAAGTGAAATGGACACCAGGAAGGCTAGGGATCCGTAAATGTAAAATAATTAATGTAATTAATATAGTAAAATAACAGAAATAAGGACGAAAATAGTAAACCAACTCCCAGACTCATAATAAATTACTACGGACGAGATGGAAATAAAAATTGAATGACAGTACTATAAATTAGTGTAGCAACTAATGAATATATACATACACATATATATATATATATATATATATATATATATATATATATATATATATATATATATATAATACTCCGAAATTACCATCTCTTTTAAGGGTCTGAGCAGGTGGTGGAGAGGGTTAAGGCGTACCTGTTATGCCAGTTGCTGGAAGGCTTCTGTGCTGGCTAGGGTTCGAGTCTCCTGGTGGGAAAGTGTTCTAAAGTTATATATATATATATATATATATATATATATATATATATATATATATATATATATATATATATATATATATATATATATATATATATATATATATATATATATATATATATATATATATATATATATATATATATATATATATATATATATATATATATATATATATATATATATATATATATATATACACATACATATACACATCTTGAGGTTATCTTGAGATGATTTCGAGGCTTTAGTGTCCCCGCGGCCCGGTCCTCGACCAGGCCTCCACCCCCAGGAAGCAGCCCGTGACAGCTGACTAACACCCAGGTACCTATTTTACTGCTAGGTAACAGGGGCATAGGGTGAAAGAAACTCTGCCCATTGTTTCTCGCCGGTGCCTGGGATCGAACCCAGGACCACAGGATCACAAATCCAGCGTGTTGTCCGCTCGGCCGACCGGCTCCCTAACGAACTGGGAGCATGCACACACACACACATACATTCACAAGCAATAAATAGTACCTTACAAATATAACGAAGTTTTCACTAAGAAAATGTAAAAGAGAGACATAAGCCCTAGAAGGATAGGGAAAAACACAAAATACTCCTTCCAAAGTACTAGGTCGCAGGACCATTAGCCGGCTAACAGGGCGGGCCCGCCCAGCTAAGGGCTCCACAGGGGTCCCGGCTAAGGGGATAACGGACTGGCCCAGCTAATGGGCCTAGTACGGGGCCGACCGAGGGCATGGCGAAAAATGCCAGAGAAAACGATAACAAGTAAAGCAGAGGGAGGGAGAAGTAAGGCGACTAAAACCCGGACCTAATAATAAAGAACTTAAATAAGTAGCAGTATGATACAGTAGGAACTGTATAAATAGATAAATAAGTAAATGTCCCACACTGGGGAGGAGGAAGTAAGCAGGGAAACCCTAACCTTAACAAACCAACAATAACGTAGCATGCACAACACGAACACTAGTGGTCAACAAGGGCAAAATAAGGGCTTAACAAACAACAGTTGCCAAATGTAAACTGTAAAATCCTGCCTCTGAACATCAGCAGCTGGAACACCTGCAGCTGGACATTGGCAACTGGTGCATCAAAATCTGCCAAAGTGGCAGTGGTAACTGGCCACCAGGGAAAACTTCGGTCATAAGTAGAAGTCCAACTGCAAGACAATTAGGGACCATATAGAACCTGGGAGCCAACAAGGGAATGGAGAGTATCTTCGGCCGCTGCCGAAGATACAAAATTAGCGGCAACGGGCCATGGGGAAAACTGCAGCAGTAAGGGAAGTGCGACTGCAAATCAGATCATGCTCAAAATAATGCTGGAATATAACTCTTTAGAGAAAACGGGATTAATGCATGAAGCTGAAATAAATTACAATCAAATACAATAAACTGAAAGGAGTGCTAATAGGCACAACGTCGGCTGGAACGCTTCTGCTGGAACTTCTGGGGCTGGCACGTCGGCAGCTGGACCCTTGGGAGCTGGAACGCAGTAGGATGGGCATTATCAGTTGGGACCGCTTCAACTGGAACATCAGGAACAACTTCAGCCGTAGCACGGGAGCTGGTCCAACAACCGCTGGAACGCCAGCAGCTGGACCATGTTCCACCTGAACAGCAGCAAGCTGGGACAGCAACAGCTGTACCCACAGCAGCTAGAACACCGACTGCCGGGAATGTCAGCAGCCAGAACACCAACAGCTGCAGCAGCTGGACACCAAAATTGAGCAACAACGTAGGAAGAGAGTGGCGGCTCGGACACTAGGGCTGCAGACGGCTGGACCAGCTGCAACAGACCCAACCGAGCATCGGCCGCTAGAACACAGTGACACGTCGCGGGAAGAACGTCGGCCGGACATCAACCCCTGAACGAAGGCAGCTAAGACGTCAGTGGCTTTGAAAACCTTCTGGGCTACACCGGGCAGACAAAACGTCTGGAGAAACCAGCGGCCTGGGGGGGCCGCTGTGACTTCCGGGCTACACCGGGCAGACAACACGTCTGGATAAACCAGCAACCTGGAAGGCCGCATATTTATATGACCAATATAAATAAGATACCTGAATAACATCGCCAGCTTAACTTATCACAGGAAGAACGTCGGCTGGACATGAACCCCCGAACGCAGACAGCGAAGACGGCAGCGGCTATGACAACCTTCCTGGCTACATTGGGCAGACAAAACGTCTGGAGAAACCAGCGGCCTGGGAGGCCGCAGTATATTCCGGGCTACACCGGGCAGACAACACGTCTGGATAAACCAGCGGCCTGGAAGGCCGCATATTTATATGACCAATATAAATATAATACCTGAATAACATCGCCGGCTTAACTCATCACAGGAAGAACGTTGGCTGGAGAGCAGGCCCTGAACGCAGTCAGCTTAGACGGCAGTGGCTATGACAACCTTCCTGGCTGCATTGGGCAGACAAAAACGTCTGGATAAACCAACGGCCTGGGAAGCAGCAGTATCTTCCGGGCTACAACGAGCAGACAACATGTCGGATAACCAGCGACCTGGGAGGCCACACATGTCTGGATAAACCAGCAGCCGGGAGGCTGCAGATTCTTTCGGGCTACACCGGGCAGACAAAACGACTGGAAACGTTTACTGGTACTGGTAAACGAAACTGGTACTGTCTGGCTGTCTGTACTTAATAACTTAATGACAAAGTCAAGAAAACAAGTATAAAAGGTAAAACGGTAAGTAAAATGACATGCACTTAGGCAATGCATAACTAGCAATAAATTGCTGATGGAACTAATCATAATACGAGTCCAAGATAAACTTAAAGGGAGAGGCATGAGGCCCGAAGACAGCGTCTAGGACATCCTAGCTGACTTAAGTTAAAGGTGAAGCATAAGTTAAACAAACATAATTGTAAACCAGTAAAGTAAAACATGCAGCAAGAGCGAAGTAAAATGCGGGAAATTTGCTGAGGAAACTAAACGTAAATGCAGGGCCAGAATAAACTTAAAGCAAGAGGCAAGGGCCCGATCCCTGCAACTATCACATCCTAGCTGACTTTACATAATAACTTAAAGGCAAAGCAGAAGTTAAACAAACAAATGTAAAACCAGCAAAGAAACACGCAGCTTGACACTGCATAAAATTCATTAATAAATTAAGGAAACTTATGGAAAATACAAGTCCATGAAAACTTAAGGCTAGGGGCGAGAGGCCTGTGACACAGCAGCTAGCCTAACCTAGCTGACTTTACCTAATAACTTAAAGGCAATAAGCCAAAATTAAACAAACAAAAATGTAAAAACAGCAAAAGAAAACATGCAGCTTGACACTGCATAAAATTCAGTAATAAATTAAAGAAACTTATGAAAAATACAAGTCCATGAAATAAATAAATAATAAATAAATAAATGTTTATTTAGGTAAGGTACATACATACAAGAAATTTTAACAAAGATTGGTTGACTTATAGGTAGAGCTAGTACATACAATGCCTAAAGCTACTATTACGCAAAGCGTTTCGGGCATGAAAAACTTAAATGACAAGCTTAATACTAATTGAGCATAAAGAGTAGAATGAAAACAAGAAATGAAAACATAGCTGAAAAAGCAGCACAAATACAATTATGTCGACAAACAGCGCTCTTTAAAAAAAAAACAGACATTGGTTGACAATAGAAGGGTAAGGTAGGTTACAGGGAATTTATTAGGTATAGCTTCGTTTTTATCTTAAACTGGTTGAGAGAGGTATAGTCTTTAACATGGTTGGGAAGGTCATTCCACATTATGGGCCCCTTGATTTGTAGAGCATTTCTAGTTTGATTAAGTCGTACTCTAGGAATATCAAAACTGTATTTATTTCTGGTGTAGTGCTCATGGGTTCTGTTACAACCTTCTGTGAAGCTTTTGAGGTCAGGATTGGCATTACAGTTTAGCGTTTTATATATGTATAATACACATGAGAGAATGTGCAGTGACTTAATGTCTAACATATTCAGAGATTTGAGTAGGGGCACCGAGTGATGTCTGGGACCAGAGTTGGATATTGTCCTAATAGCAGCTTTGTGTTGAGTAATTAGAGGACGTAAGTGATTTTGGGTAGTAGAGCCCCAAGCACAAATACCATAGTTGAGATATGGATAGATAAGGGAGTAATAGAGAGTCACCAGGGCAGGGCGTGGTACATAATATCTGATCTTAGAAAGAATGCCAACAGTTTTTGAAACTTTTTTTGATATATTTAGAATGTGTCCCTGGAAATTCAGCTTCTGGTCAATGAGAATGTCAAGGAATTTGCCATCTACTTTGTTACAAATTTGGGTATTGTTTATTTTGAGATTTATTTGATTAGAGGATTTATTGCCAAACAGACTATAGAAAGTTTTGTCAATGTTAAGGGTGAGTTTGTTGGCAGTTAGCCAAAGATGGACTTTATTTAGCTCAGTATTTACTGTGGCATTTAGAGCAAGGGGGTCAGGACTGGAGTAAATGAAGGTTGTGTCGTCAGCAAATAGAATTGGTTTGAGGTGTTGGGAGGCATTTGGAAGATAATTAATGTAGATGAGAAACTTAAAGCTAGGGGCCAGAGGCCTGTGACACAGCAGCTAGCCTAACCTAGCTGACTTTACCTAATAACTTAAAGGCAATAAGCAAAAGTTAAACAAACCTAAATGTAAAACCAGCAAAAGAAAACATGCAGCTTGACACTGCATAAAATTCATTGACAAATTAAGGAAACTTATGGAAAATACAAGTCCATGAAAACTTAAAGCTAGGGGCCAGAGGCCTGTGACACAGCAGCTAGCCTAACCTAGCTGAATTTACCTAATAACTTATAGGCAATAAGCAAAAGTTAAAACAAACCTAAATGTAAAATCAGCAAAAGAAAACATGCAGCTTGACACTGCATAAAATTCAGAATAAATTAAGGAAACTTATGGAAAATACAAGTCCATGAAAACTTAAAGCTAGGGGCCGGAGGCCTGTGACACAGCTGCTAGCCTAACGTAGCTGACTTTACCTAATAACTTAAAAGCAATAAGCAAAATGTTAAACAAACATAATTGTAAACCAGTAATAAATAAATGCACATGCAGCAAGACGCTGCATAATTTGCGGGAATAGTTAGCTGATGTAACTAAACGTAAATGCAGGGCCAGTAATCTTAAAGCTAGAGGCAAGGGGGGTGGGGGGCCGTACTCTGCGCCTCTCACAGCCTAGCCGAGTTACTTAATAACTTAATGGCTAACAATAGTTAAACAATCACAATTGCAAAACCAGTAAGAGTAAATAACATGCAGCTTGACCTGCATAAATTGCAGTAATAAATTGAGGTAAATTAATGGTACACAATACCAAGATAATCTTAAAGTCAACGGCATGAGGCTTGTAACTCTGGAACCAGCACAACCTAGGTTACTTTACTTAATAAATAACTCAATACAAGAAGCAAGAGTTTTAATAAGTTAATAAAAGATGCACGAGGGCAATGCATAAATTGTAATAATAAATTGCAGAGAGAAACAAATCGTAGTTGCAAGCCCAAGAAAGGTAACAGCAAGAGGCTTGGACCCGCATCACGGGTCCAAGATAAATAAATTGCGAGGCATAACACATTGGAACTGAAAGACAATATAAAAATTTATATAGCCAGCGTTTAGAGTAGAGTAAACAACAGCACGAATAGGAGCTGGCTTGAGCATTAAATGTCCTGGAACAACAATAACAGCACTACCCAATATATAAACATAGGCATGGGGCGAAAGCAAAGGTAAAATTACAGTAAATATTGTAGCGTGAGGAAGCACGCTATGACTAACAGTCAGACTAAAGAAGCACTTATATAAAGAACATAAATAATAATTAACGGCTACACAAGAAGTCGCCCAAGCAGCAGACCTTACGTCGACTGGGTGAGTGAGCTTAAGGTACAGGGCTGAGCAGATGGGGGAGGTGGTGGGTGGGTGGGTGGCCAGGCCTCCTCCCGATTGTGCTTCAAATAACAGCCACCTACTGGAGAAAAAACTAGTGCCCCATAACAACACCGAGGGTCACCTCCCCCTCTAGGTCCACTGCACCTGCATTTAGTCACCAAGGCTGAACGGAGGGACCGTGGCACGCCAACACAAACACTGTACCTTAAATGTTGAGAAGGGCAGGACGCCACCCTGACGGGTTGCTCTGGGTCGTTGTCGATAGGAACTGGTGTAGGGTCCATGCTGGGGGAACAGTTGAGCAGGCTAAACTTCTGTGTTTACGACTCACTGGGCGGCAGTGAGCAACGTTTTGTAAGAGAGCAGCTGCTGGCTTGTCGGGAAGAGGGGCCACGCATTCTGCGGCCGGGTTTATATAACCTCGGCTCGTTGCACGCGCAGCTTGGGCGGTTAAAGTCAGCTTCCAGACATACGTTTTCTCTTCCCTCAGAAAACCCACCGTTTTTGGGAAAAAACAGTGTTCCTAACTTGCCCGGGAGGTGTGAGGGAAGAAGCGTAATATTATGGGTAAGCAGGAGGATCGCCAGTGGCTGGACCAGTTGCATGAGTTGCAAATAAATAAAGTGTGACCAACAACTACTGGCCTTCTTTAGTGATTGTGGTATATCTGAAAAATTTAACCCGACCAATGCCAATACTTAAAATAACTCTGAGTGCCTGAGTCTAACCTAACTTAATCTAACCTTGTCCAAGGAGTTGTCTCTGCCTTACCATTTACCTAATGTTCTCTCATTTATATAATTTCCTCAGTAATCAGTCAAGTCTCCATGCACTTATGCAAGCATCTACCTCAATATCATTGTAAAATCTTATTCTTAAATCTAATTTTACCCTATTCTTTTTTAAATTTTAAATTTAATTGTTCTGATTTATATTATTTATTGAAATTAATTATTGATCTCATTTTGTTCCCTTAATTAAGTTCATACTAGTTATAGGTTAAAGCCCTAAGCTAAATATAATCAATTATCTAAGATTATTTTACTTTACAATCATCATTTGTCAAATTTTGTATATATTCATCTTGACAGTCTCTACTGTTTTTTTTTTTGTTCTCTCCACCAAACTTGTGTATCCTTCATGGCTATCTAATGATCTTTATTCTACTTCTAATTGTTTCAATTCTTTTCTTAACTTGCATTTATTGTTGTGTTTTGCTATAATTATAGCACACTTTGTATTTATATAAGCATTTACCTCAGTGTCTTAGTAAAATCTTGCTCATAAATATAATCTTACCCTGTTATTTTTGTTTTTGCTTATAATTTTTAAATTTAATGGTAATTTGATTTATACACCATTTATTGTAATTAATTACTGAGCTCATTTTTTTTCTTTTTTTTTCTTTTCATACTAATTATAGGTTCCCAACTAAGCTATATTAATTAATTGATTTTTAAGATTATCTTTACTTTACGATTATTATTTGTCTCTTTATTTTTTGCTACAGATTATTCTTGTCAGTCTACTGTTTTTTTCTTCTCTCTAAACCTATCTACTGTATCCTACCTGGCTATCTACGGGAATCTCTGCTCTACTTCTAATTATTTATATTTTTTGTGTATCAACGTTTATTGTTGTGTTTTGCTACAATTACTTTCTATTTACAGCAGTTTTAGTATTTAACTGTTCCTGTAATTGCTTTTCTTATTGTATCGTGATATTATTGTATCTATATGCTTACTGATATTGATCCTGATCGAAATCTTCTGTCCCATACCCACACAAATCAGCACATTGATCATCATTATTGCAGGTATTACACAGCAAATCTTGCAAAAAACAAACTCCTAAATAGCACCTACTTATCAGTTTACAACCAAAATGTTAGGTCACTTGGTAAACATTTTGATGATATAAATGCACTACTCACAGCACTAGGTACTAAATTATCATTCATCATTTTAACAGAAACTTGGCTAAGTAAAGACTATACCCAACTCTACAATTTAGTTGGTTATAAAGCCATTCATAACTGCAGGCCTAATAAAAAAGGAGGTGGCACAGCAATATATAATATATATATTATATATATATTATATATATATTATACAAAGATACCTTCATCTGCAATAGTGTCATCAGTGATAGAGATGACTATTGTGAATATACCTTTGCCAAGTTTTCCAGTAAATACCTTAAATCCTCTCTGACTATCAGTGCCATCTATAGATTTCCTAATACCAACACAGCTTCATTCGCAGATAACGTAAAGAATCTTATCATAAATAACAATCTCAACAAAAATCACATCATTCTGGGAGGTGATTTCAATATTGACCTGGGTCTTCAAAACAACCCTCAAGTTGACTATTTCCGTAACAGCATGCACTTCTGTATGCTAATCCCCACAATCATCAAGCCCACCCGAGTCACTCAAACATCTGCCACTACTCTGGATCACTTATGGACTAATATAATAGCTCCCCTTACATCTGGGGTAATCTATGACAGAACAACTGACCACTATCCTACCTTCCTCATAGCAAACATGGACACAACACCACCAGAAAGCAAGAAACTCTCATTCAGGCTACACAGTGAATCAGCTTTAGGCAATCTTTCTAATGCACTTCACAATATTAACTGGGAATCTGAATTTAATAATACACAGGATATAAACTCATTAACTAACCTCATTCTCTCCAAAACTCTAAGCCTCTACAACACTCACTGTCCCCTCCTTACCAAACAAGTAACTGATAAAAGAAAAAATAACCCGTGGCTCACAAGTGGCATAATCAAATCAATCAACAATAAACATGAATATGAAAAGAAATTTAGGAGTGGCCTAGTTACAAAGGAAGTAGTTAAGAGGTACTCATCAGTGCTTACCAGTATCATAAGAAAAGCTAAACTTTCATATTATGAGACTAGATTCAAAAAGCAAAAGGCAACATGAAAAGCACATGGAAAACCATTTCTAATATCCTAGGAACTAAACAACACTCCTACAACCAGATAACACTCTCTAAGGATGGCCTTACACCGTCATCTGATTTAGAAATGGCGAATGAATTTAATAGCTTCTTTTCATCGGTTGGTGCTAACCTTGCCAGTAAAATCCCACAGACTCGGACACATATGAACACATATCTCTCAGGCAGCTATCCAAACTCTCTTCTCCTCTCACCAGTCAGCCCGACAGATGTTGTGTCCATCATACACTCACTAAAAACCAAAGCTGGGAACATCAGTGAAATACCATCCATTGTATACAAGAGCGCCTCCCACGCCCTTGCGCCACCTATAACTCTGCTGTTCAACAAATTCCTTGAGTGTCATACCTTCCCTGATATCCTTATAAAGCAAGAATAACACCAGTTCATAAAGGAGGTAATCCGGCAGACATAAACAATTATAGACCAATATCAAACCTACCCATACTATCAAAAATATTTGAAAAAATTATCTACAAACAGCTTTACTCCTACCTCGTAAAATTTGACATTCTTAGCCCCTGTCAGTTTGGCTTCCGCTCCCAAAAGAGTACCAACGATGCAATTATTAGTCTCCTTGATATAATTTACTCAGCCCTTGACAAAAATGAGTTTCCGATTGGACTCTTCATTGACCTGAGAAAGGCCTTTGATATTGTTAATCACAATTACCTCTTACGTAAACTCCATCATTATGGAATTCGAGGAAATACACTGGACTATATCCAATCCTATCTTAGTGATAGACACCAATGAGTAGCCATCAATAATATAACCTCTCCCACTCTACCAATAACCGTTGGAGTGCCACAGGGCAGCATTTTGGGACCTCTCTTATTTCTTATTTACATCAATGATCTGCCTAACGTCTCTAACATTCTGAAACCTATATTGTTTGCTGATGATACTACCGTCATCTACTCTAACCCCAACCCACATACACTAAATAATGTTGTTAATAATGAACTAAAAAAAAGTCCATTTATGGATGTCAACCAACAAACTAACACTTAACATAGAAAAGACCTACTACATCTTATTTGGAAGCAAATCTATAAATGCAATTCAGCTTCAGATAGACAATGTAAACATTAGCAATAAAAATGATGGAAAGTTTCTTGGCCTATTCCTAGACAAGAGACTCAACTTCAGTACCCACATACAACACATAACTAAGAAAGTCTGAAACAGTTGGTATACTCTCCAAAATCAGATATTATGTACCTAACTCTGCTCTCATCTCTCTATATTATGCACTAATCTATCCCTATCTTAATTATGGTGTCTGTTCATGGGGTTCAACTACTGCAAACCACCTCAAGTCCATCATTACCCAGCAAAAATCTGATATCAGAATAATAACAAATTCTGCTTTCAGACAAAAATCAGCCCCCTTGTTTAACTCCCTAAACATGCTAAACATAATCTCACTCCACAAATTCTCTTGTGTCAACTACATTTACAAAACCCTGTTCTTAAATGCAAATCCTGCTCTGAAACTCTCCCTGGACAAATGTAATAGGACCCATTATCACCACACCAGAAATAAATATCTTTTTGATATCCCCAGAGTCAAACTTAATTTGTGTAAACACTCAATGCAAATAAAGAGACCCAGTCTATGGAACTCACTACGTATTGAATTGAAAGGCTGTCCAACTTTTGCATCATTCAAAAACAATACTAAAAAGTACCTAATTTCATCTTCATAGTTTTTTACCTTTTGCTTTAAAACTGCACTGTATCTATTGCTACCCAATCTCCCAATCTTTATGTACCCAATCTGAACATCTTTACCATTGCGATCATTGCTGTCTTCTTATATGTGCTGTCAATCTGCTGTATTATGTCTATTAATCTTGTTTAAATTACCAATCAAGCTGTCAGTGTAATCAATCAGAGCTTTAATATACCAATGTGCTTTAATATACCTACTAATCTCTCTCATCTCTTTTTATTTTCTTGCAATGTATTTGTTATCATTTTATTAATTCTGACAGAATTTACCTACTTAAAATTATCTGTTAGATTAAGGACCTGCCCGAAACGCTGCACGTACTAATGGCTTTACAAGAGTGCAATTACTGTACTATGCTATGTATTCTCACAAACCCAATGTACCTTCTTGTATATAAATAAATAAAATAAAATAAAATAAAATAGAATGAGGAGGGGGCACCTGGCGGACAGAGATTGCAGCACATTTACCACAGCAGCGTTGTCGGACCTACACACAAGTCTCTTGTTTGCTAACACTGGTGCAAAGATGGATATCCCCATGTAGAAAGGGTAAAGTTCGAGGAGCGCAATGTTGAGCCGGCTCCAGGCCATGCGCCAGGTACCCCTGAACCAGGTCGCTCCGAGTGTGAGTCCGTAACCCTTGGAGGAAGCATCCGCACTCATCGAGAGGGACGTGGCGCACCCCCATCCACTGTCTGGTGGAAAAACCGTTATCCCGTTAAATGCGCCGAGGAAAGTGCGCTAGGCTCCCAAGTCAAGCTTCGCCTCCGCGTCCAACAGGCAGAGGTGTGAGGGACGTTGTACACCTCGTGTAAGCGGGTGGAGTCGTCGGAGGAAGGCCCGGCCCCCCGGTATGACCGTCGTGGCAAATTGCAGTTTGCCGATAATCCCCTGCAGGTCCCGCAGGGGGAGGCTCTCGGCCCCTAGGGCGTCTTCCACAGCAGCCATGTGTTTCATCCTCTTGTCGTCCGGCACCCTTGTCTCCATCCGTCGGGCGTCGATTTCAAGTCCAAGGAAGGTAAGGCATGGGCCCTCGGTCTTGTGGGGGGGGGGGGCCAAGGGAACGCCCAGGCGCTCGCAGAGGGCAGTGAACACCCGCAGGCTCCGCAAGCACTCGTTGTAGGTAGAACTCACGAAGAGGAAGTCGTCCAGCACCTTCACGACATCCCGCATGGATCCATTGCAGGGCGCTGGAGAACGTCTCGAAGATCCTGCAGGAGGGAGCAGCCCCCATGCTGAGCATCTTCTCGTAGTAGTACCGCCCCCCGTAGGCGAAGCCGAGTAGGTGGTAGTCGCTGGGGTGGATCGGGACGATCCGGAACGCCTCTGCTATGTCGCACTTCGCCAAGTGCGCCCCCGGCGAGCGTCTGACCACCAAGGCCACCGCGTCGTTGATGGACTGGTAGCTAGGTCACTGTTGTTGACTCCCGTGGGATGTTGGCGTTCACGCTCTCGGAGGTATAGGGGTAGCTGAGGTTGTGCAGGAGCCTGTATTTGCCCGGCATAGACTTCTCTCTCAGGGCTATGGGAGAACACTTGAAGTTCTCAAATGGAGGGACCTCAAAGGGGCCCGCTATGCGCCCCAGGCTCAGTTCCTTGTCGAGCATAGGCATATATGTGGCAGGGCTGTAGTTGCTGGGGGGTTACGAGAGGAGAGGGGAGTCCGCGCCCCCTCGAAACCGAGTAGGAACCCCCCCCCCAGAAGCCTCCCACGACATAGTCCCGGAGGGGGTAACCCACCAGGAAAGCATCAAGTGCGTCTGCGTCCACTGGCATTGTGACGTGTCTTTCTTCCTGCCCCTGTCCTGTGGGGGGCGACGGGAACGCTTCTCCTTGGCGGTGGTGACTCGAGGTTGGGCCTGGGGGCATGGGCAGTAGGCAGGGTGTCGCTTGTGGCAGTGCGGGCAGTAGTGCTTGAAGGTGAAGGAGGAGACGGTGCAGCCTGTCCCAGTTGCGTGGAAAGCGTAGCTGTATCCCGGTGGTAGTCCGTAGGCCCGTGCAGTGGAGAGCGAGCGTTCAGCTGGGGAGGCGATAGTGCGAGGCACCACCTGAATCCACTCCTGCCCGGCACGTTGTACCGACCGAATCTCCAGGTCAAGTCTTAGTGCAGTCCAAGTCCAGCCCGACCTCTCCTTGTCCCACCTGAATGCCTCGTCGTACCACATCCAGTCGCCACGGAGGTTGCGCTTCATGGACTTCACATAGCGGGCATAAGTGAACAGCGCCCGCCCCTCAGCGGGATGTCGCTCCAGGTAGATTGAAGCAAAAATGTCAAAGCCGTGCCCCCACAGCTCCGGCGTCAGAGGCAGCAAGTTCTTAATGGACAACTGGGCCTCAGAGGGAGTGGCATGGCGTGTCTCGGAGGGCCTGGCATCACGTTCATATGCCAGCAGCTCGCGCAAGTCGATGTACTTATTTGCCCAGACTTTCTCTCGTAGGGCCTGCGGAACATGCTCACCTAGCATGGTGACGGTGTTGCCTCGCGACCCCCAGGGCTGTCCCAGCCAAGGACTAGTGGAAGGGGGAAACGAGCTCTCTCTGCGGTACTCACTGTTGGAGGACGTGCTGGAAGAGCTGTGTCGGCGCCTTGCCGTGTGCCTCCTCGCCCTTGACCGTGGGCGGCGCACCGAGGGGGAGGCTGTGCGGGTAGGCCGGTCTGTGAGGGCGTCCGTGTCGGCTGCTCCGTCGGGGTTCGTGTTCTGCCATCTCCTCGAGTCGGAGGGGGGCTCCGAGCCTGTGCAATGAGCGTCTGCAGCGTTGCCCAGTCGGCAGCCGAAAGTTGTGGGGGATGGTCAGCTGCGCCCCCCGTGGCCTTGCCGGTCGGGCGTGCATCGTGGATGTGGTCGCCGTCCGTGTCAGAGCCTCCCGAAGAGGTCTCCGTGGAGGGGGAGGCGAAGCGGGCGGGTTTCGCATTTTGCCCTGGGCGGTTGCATCCTGGCTCCCCTTCGTCACTGTCCTCTCGTTGATGCCGCCCTTGTCCTCTTCTTCGCCGCGGGGGTGTGGGCCAGCTTCTCCGTACTGCGGTGAAGGGAAAAGTAAGCGGGCGACCAGGGCAGGGAGAGGTAAGGCAAAGGAAAACATAGCTAAACATTTATAAACATAGATAGCATTTATAAACATAGATAGCATTTATAAACATAGATAGCATTTATAAACATAGATAGCATTTATAAACATAGATAGCATTTATAAACATTAACAAGATAAACATTTATAACATTTATAAACATAAACATAGCACGGGTCGGAGGCTGAGTCAGGCTGAGTCGGAGGTCGAGGGGGAAGACGTACCGTGCGCGCTCCATTAAAATCGTGACATTAACCGGGATTCTTAGGACTACTGCCATAGATTACTGATTACAGATATAACAAAGTGCATAGTGACCCGCTGGAAAATTGAAAATAGTCATTAACAATAGAACTTTGTGTTAAATAGAGAATAAACGGGAGACCACGTGTGAGCCAGTGAACGAGGCTTTGTGTACATGCGTGTATTAGGAAAAAAAGAGGTCACCTGTACCGACCGGGGGACCAGCTTCGCTACCCTACGCTAAATACCTGCCATAAAGTTTGAACAAAATAACATACATAATATTACAAATATACGGTATACGTATAATATTATAAATATTAAACATATAAATATATATACATATAATATTATAAAGAGTTAAAAGGACTGACATCAACAAGTGATCCATACAGTGAATTTCAAATACAACACAATACACCAGACAATGGAGAGGTGTGGCGAGTGATCGGGAGTACTGGGAAGACGTAATGCAGGCGTAACGTGCTGCATTTGTAACATAAGATTTCACTCCAGGATGCATAAAAAGGCAAGGAATTTACTGGGTTTGCAAAGAAGACAGATTAATGTTAGAGAACTGATGAAAAACATTCCCGAGTCACAGAGATTATCATTCATAGACAAGCTACCAGTGATATATGCGGACTGGGAAAAGTCAACATTGGATAACAACCAAAACTCAGGAACAGATAGTTTAGAGAACCGCAGCAGTAGTGTGGAGGAGGAGACTATTGTGGTACAAAATAACAGCAATATTGCAGAGCCAGATAATATAAACGATGAGAGCAACAGTGAGACAGAGTGCATAGATGAAGGAATTGGGACGAAAAACGGAGATGGCTCCAATAAAGAGGTAGACAAGACAGTCACAGATATAAATACCTTGAAAAACGCAAAACCGGAACACATTTGCAAATTCTACGCTAAAGGAATATGCAAATATGGGAAATTAGGAGCAAAATGCCATTTTCTGCATCCTCGAAAATGCAGGAACATGTTGGAGAGGGGTACATGCCGTTTTGGAACAGGGTGTAGATACTTCCACCCTAAATTATGTCAATTTTCAATTAGGGACAAAAAATGCTACAATCTTCAGTGTCCGGAATTCCATGTGAGAGGTACACAGCGTTATAGACGGGAAGATCAATATGACACTACTGGAATTTTTTTTAGAGGAAGGCAGAAACAGAGTAGTAAATATAAGAGAGAGGAACAGTCAGATGGAACCACTACAGGATTACAGAGGGGAACGGAGATACCCACAAGACTGGAATTCAAATTATCAACAAGCAGACAGGTACTACACCAGACAACACCCGTCCTACTACCAAAACTGGACGAATCACTTCCAAAACGACACACCCTGGACGCAAACACAGTGGCCTCCTTACCAGAGCCTCAGATATTAACACCAAGTAAGGCTTTCAGCACTTCCACTAACACGATAACATCATTTATATTTGCCAACATCCAGGGTATAAAAACACGCAAATCCAACAAAGTTCACTTTATAGATGGTCTCCTTCATGAGGCAAATGCAGTGTTTGCAGCCCTAACAGAAACCCACACAAAGGACTACCATGATAATGAAATATGGATCTCAGAGTACAATCTTTTCAGATGTGATAGGAAACACCGGCTTCAGGGTGGGGTCAGACTCTACATCAAAGACACACTCATCTGTACTGAGCTGCTAAGCACCTCAAATGATATGGTGGAAGTGCTGATAATCAAAATAGAGATTTTAAATGTAGTTATTGTCCTTGTATATAAGTCACCGGAGGCAAACCCTCAGCAGTTTAAAGACCAACTAATGAAAATAGAACACTGCTTGGAAAACCTCACAAATCCAGCTCCGAACATCATCCTGCTTGGGGACTACAACCTACGGCACCTGAAATGGAAGCACCTGGCTAATACAGTAATATCAGAAAGAATACCAGAAAGTAGCCTAAATGAACAGGCACATGCAAATGACCTGCTACGGATGTGCGACAGGTTTGCCTTAAACCAGCAAATAGTAGAACCAACTAGGAAGGAGAACACGCTGGACCTCATTTTCACTAATAATGATGAATTGATCAGGAACATAATGATTACAAATACCTATTACTCAGATCACAACTTAATGGAAGTTATGACAACCATGGGAAGTAGACCTTCAAAACCAGTCCAGATTCCCGGTGGAGGAGATTTCAGCAAATTCAACTTCAATAATAAACAGATAAACTGGGAGCAAATAAACCAGGACTTCACAGAAATAAACTGGGAAGAACAGCTAGAAAATGCAAACCTGAACCAGTGCCTGGAAAAAATAAGCTCAGTAGCACTAGAAATATGTTCAAACCGCATACCTCTAAGAAAAAAGAGGAAGAGATGCAGATTGGAACGGGAACGTCGTTCCCTATATAGGCGAAGAAAACGAATCGCGGAACAACTTGAGAGTCGCACTCTATCTCAAGAACGGCGAAGAAGGTTAGGTAGAGAAATAGAAACAATTGAACGGAAGCTACAAGAATCATACAAAACCCAGGAGAGGCAAAGAGAGCAAAAGGCCATCAGTGAAATAGAAAGAAATCCGAAAATATTTTTTCTCCTATGCAAAATCAAGATCAAAAACCACATCTAGTATCGGGCCCCTGCGAAAGGGAGATGGAACTTTCCCCGATGACAAGAAACACCGGCTTCAGGGTGGGGTCAGCCTCTACATCAAAGACACACTCATCTGTACTGAGCTGCTAAACACCTCAAATGATATGGTGGAAGTGCTGATAATCAAAATAGAAATTTTAAATGTAGTTATTGTCCTTGTATATAAGTCACCGGAGGCAAACCCTCAGCAGTTTAAAGACCAACTAATGAAAATAGGACACTGCTTGGAAAACCTCACAAATCCAGCTCCGAACATCATCCTGCTTGGGGACTACAACCTACGGCACCTGAAATGGAAGCATCTGGCTAATACAGTAATATCAGAAAGAATACCAGGAAGTAGCCTAAATGAACAGACACATGCAAATGACCTGCTACGGATGTGCGACAGGTTTGCCTTAAACCAGCAAATAGTAGAACTAACTAGGAAGAACACGCTGGACCTCATTTTCACTAATAATGATGAATTGATCAGGAACATAATGATTACAAATACCTGTTACTCAGATCACAACTTAATGGAAGTTATGACAACCATGGGAAGTAGACCTTCAAAACCAGTCCAGATTCCCGGTGGAGGAGATTTCAGCAAATTCAACTTCAATAATAAACAGATAAACTGGGAGCAAATAAACCAGGAATTAACAGAAATAAACTGGGAAGAACAGCTAGAAAATGCAAACCTGAACCAGTGCCTGGAAAAAATAAGCTCAGTAGCACTAGAAATATGTTCAAACCGCATACCCCTAAGAAAAAAAGAGGAAGAGATGCAGATTGGAACGGGAACGTCGTTCCCTATATAGGCGAAGAAAACGAATCGCGGAACAACTTGAGAGTCGCACCCTATCTCAAGAACGGCGAAGAAGGTTAGGTAGAGAAATAGAAACAATTGAACGGAAGCTACAAGAATCATACAAAACCCAGGAGAGGCAAAGAGAGCAAAAGGCCATCGGTGAAATAGAAAGAAATCCGAAATATTTTTTCTCCTATGCGAAATCAAGATAAAAAACCACATCTAGTATCGGGCCCCTGCGAAAGGGAGATGGAACTTTCACCGATGACAACAAAGAAATGAGCGAGCTACTGAGGACGCAGTACGACTCTGTTTTCAGCGAGCCATTAAACACACTAAAGATTGATAACCCAAATGAATTTTTCATGGATACGATACCAACATCAAATCATATATCAGACGTCACCCTATCCCCACTGGATTTTGAAGAAGCCATAAACAGTATACTATGCACTTTGCACCAGGCCCGGATTCTTGGAACTCCATATTCATAAAGAACTGTAAAAAACCACTATCGCAGGCCCTCCACATTCTGTGGAGACAAAGCCTAGATACTGGCGTTATTCCTGATATACTAAAAACAGCAGAGATAGCACCACTTCATAAAGGAGGAAATAAGGGAGAGGCAAAAAATTACAAACCGATAGCACTAACATCTGTCCTGTCTGTGGGTGCAGTCTATAAAATTCCTAACACTGATGTGTCTGAATTCAACTCAAACCTTAGAAATCTAATACTAGATAACAGATTGAACAAAAACCATCTAATTATCGCAGGGGACTTTAATATTGACCTCTGCGAGCCTGAACACCCTACTGCTGTTAGCTTCCTCAACTGTATGAATTCCTGCTTCCTCATACCCTTAATTACTAGACCAACTAGAATCACTGATAGTACTGCTACGACTCTAGATCACATCTGGACCAACATAACCTCTCCGCTTACTTCAGGTATAATCACCGATAGCACTACAGACCATTACCCCACATTTCTCTTAACTAACATTAGCAAACCACCTCTAGAGACAAGGGAGTTAAGCTTTAGGCTGCACAATGAAACTGCTATAAACTATTTTATAACTGCTGCTGATAATGTCAACTGGGAGTCCGAGTTAGGTAATATAGGGGACATAACCTAGCAGTGCAATCTTTTCTATAAACAACTCTTAGCCTTTATAACACCCACTGTCCTATGCTTACAAAACAAGTCACAAGCAAAAGACTTAACAATCCTTGGCTTACAAAGGGAATACTTGAATCCATTAACAAAAAACACGACCTTGAGAAGAAGTATAGGCTAGGAACAGTCTCCAAAGAATTCTCAAAGAATTACTCGTTATTGCTATCTAAAATAATTAGACGAGCCAAAACTAAATACTATGAAGATAAATTTACCCAAATAAAGAGCAACATTAAAAAAACTTGGAGCACAATTTCACAAATATTGGGATCAAAGAAGATTTTAAATAACAAACCAACACTCCTTTCCAATAACGTTGGTCAGCTTTCAGCCTCTGATTCTGCTATTGAGTTCAATAGGTTCTTCTCTTCCATTGGGTCATCCCTTGCAAATGATATTCCATCTTCCTGTACTGATGTTAAGGACTATCTTACAGGTAACTATCCACAGTCTCTGTACCTAAAGCCTACTAGTTCCACTGATGTCAATGAAATAATCCTTTCCCTTAAAACCAAGTCTAGTGCCCTCGAGGAGATACCAACTTTAATTTACAAAAAAGCCTCCAGATCTCTAGCCCCTGCTATTGCATTGCTCTTCAACAAGTCACTTGAACTCCAAACCTTTCCTGACATTCAAAAAAAGCAAGAGTAACCCCTGTCTACAAATGTGGTGATCTCACAGATGTTAACAACTACAGACCTATATCAATCCTGCCTAACTTGTCAAAAATATTCGAAAAGCTAATCTACAAGCAGCTTTACTCTTTTCTAGCCAAATACAATATACTTAGCTCTTGTCAATATGGCTTCAGACCCAAAAAAAAAGCACTAACGATGCACTTATTAGTATGATTAACTTAATTCACGCATCTCTTGACAAAAAGGAGTTTCCTGTTGGGTTATTTGTGGACCTGCGTAAGGCTTTTGACACTGTCAACCATCAAAACCTTCTTCTTAAATTACATCATTATGGAGTCAGAGGACACTCCCTGCAATACCTCAAATCTTATCTTACTGACAGGCTTCAGTATGTTTCTGTGAATAATACAATTTCTCCCACCCTTCCCATCAACATTGGTGTTCCTCAGGGCAGCATACTTGGCCCTCTCCTCTTTCTCATCTACATTAATGACCTTCCAAATGCCTCCCAACACCTCAAACCAATTCTATTTGCTGACGACACAACCTTCATTTACTCCAGTCCTGACCCCCTTGCTCTAAATGCCACAGTAAATACTGAGCTAGAGAAAGTCCATCTTTGGCTAACTGCCAACAAACTCACCCTTAACATTGACAAAGCGTTTTATATTCTGTTTGGCAATAAATCCTCTAATCAGATAAATCTCAAAATAAACAATACCCAAATTTGTAACAAATTAGATGGCAAATTCCTTGGCGTTCTCATCGACCACAAGCTGAATTTCCAGGGTCACATTCTAAATATATCAAAAAAAGTTTCAAAAACTGTTGGCATTCTTTCTAAGATCAGATATTATGTACCCCGCCCTGCCCTGGTTACTCTCTATTACTCCCTCATCTATCCATACCTCAACTATGGTATTTGTGCTTGGGGTTCTACTACCCAAAATCATTTACGTCCTCTCATTACCCAACACAAAGCTGCTATTAGGACAATATCCATCTCTGGCCCCAGACATCACTCGGTACCCTTACTCAAATCTCTGAATATGTTAGATATTAAGTCACTGCACATTCTCTCTTGTGTATTATACATATATAAAACGCTGAACTGTAATTCCAATCCTGACCTCAAAAGCTTCATTGAAGGTTGTAACAGAACCCATGAGCACCACACCAGAAATAAATACAGTTTTGATATTCCTAGAGTACGACTTAATCAAACTAGAAATGCTCTACAAATCAAGGGACCCAGAATGTGGAATGACCTTCCCAACCATGTTAAAGACTGTACCTCTCTCAACCAGTTTAAGATAAAAACTAAACACTACCTAATAAATTCCCTGTAACCTACCTCACTCCTCTATTGTCAACCCATGTCTGTTATTTTTTTTTTTTTTTTTTTTTTTTAATCAACACTGTTTGTCAACCTATTGTATTTGTGCTGCTTTTTCAGTCATGTTCCCCCTTTTTTTTATCTTTATTTGTATTTGTTTTCAACACTTTTTATTCTTTATGCTCAATTACTATTAAGTTCTAGATATTAATGTTTTTCTTGCCCGAAACGCATTGCGTAATAGTGGCTTTAGGCATTGTATGTACTAGCTCTATCTATATATCAATCCATTAATGTAACATCACTTGTATGTATGTACCTTACCTGAATAAACATATTTATTTATTTATTTATTTACATCGCACATCATAAAAATTTTTGAGAGAGTGCTAAGAAGTAAGATCACAAAATACATGGAATCACAGCAACTCCATAACCCCGGACAACATGGTTTCAGAACAGGGCGTTCTTGCCTGTCGCAGTTGCTGGACCACTATGATATGGCATTAGATGCTATGGAAGACAAACAAAACGCTGATGTAATTTACACAGATTTCGCAAAAGCTTTTGATAAATGTGACCATGGTGTTATTGCACATAAAATGCGTTCAAAAGGAATTACCGGAAAAATAGGCAGACGGATCTACAATTTCCTGACCAACAGAACCCAATGTGTAATAGTCAACAAAATAAAATCCAGCCCATCAACCTTGAAGATCTCAGTCCCCCAGGGTACTTTGCTTGCTCCAGTATTTTTTCTCATCCTCATATCGGACATAGACAAGAACACAACCTATAGCACTGTATCATCCTTTGCAGATGACACTAGGATCTTCATGAGAGTAGGCAACATAGAGGACACGGCGAACCTCCAGTCAGATGTAGATCAGGTCTTTCTATGGGCTACAGAAAATAATATGGTGTTTAACGAAGATAAGTTCCAGCTCATGCGCTATGGAAAAAATGAAAATATAAAAACGGAAACCACGTACAAAACTCAGGCAAATCATAACATAGAACGAAAAGGCAATGTAAAGGATCTGGGTGTACTCATGTCGGAAGACCTTACCTTTAAAGAACACAATAAAGTAGCCGTCACAACTGCAAGAAAAATGACAGGTTGGATAACAAGAACTTTTCACACTAGAGATGCTATACCGATGATGATACTTTTCAAAACGCTTGTGTTCTCTAGAGTGGAGTACTGCTGCACAATGACAGCACCTTTCAAAGCTGGAGAAATTGCTGACCTGGAGAGCGTGCAGAGATCCTTTACTGCTAGAATCCACTCAGTAAAACATCTAAACTATTGGGACCGACTAAAGAGCCTAAAACTGTACTCCCTTGAGCGCAGGCGGGAGAGGTACATAATAATTTACACATGGAAAATATTAGAGGTGCTGGTCCCAAACCTGCACACAGAAATAACATTACATGAGACCAGAAGACATGGCAGGATGTGCAGAATACCCCCGTTGAAAAACAGAGGTGCCTGGTTGATCCGTCCGGCAACCAGGAGGCCTGGTCGACGACCGGGCCGCGGGGACGCTAAGTCCCGGAAGCACCTCAAGGTAACCTCAAGGTAACGGGGCCAGACGACAGGTGTCTGTTCAACCTGCGCCTGCCCGTCAGGTGCCAGGAACCTGCCTCCCGGAGGTGTTGACACAACACTCGCCATACCCTTCACACCACCATGAAGAGCAGTTGCCAAATGCTGCCATCAGTCCCACTCGCTGTTCAGAGCCATCTGGAGGTGATGTTCGCTCCAGCTGGCTGCCAAACTCACCACCTTTAAATTACGAAGTGCACAAGGGGACCGGTGCCAGACCGAAGACTCCTGCCATCATCCCAGTTCCCCCAGAAGAACCAGGTGCTGCATCTTCTGCCAGTGGTGGGCCTTCCCCTGATGTAGAGTGGCCACTTACTGGTTCTGGGTTAATGTCACCTACTGTGAGACCACCATCCACAGCTGGACCCCACAGTCAACTGGAAGTGGGGGATAAGGAACTGGATCAAAATGAGACAGATCGCAACCTCAGCCTCCCTACCACCTCACCCTTGGGTTGCTCCACTGTTCAAGCAGTGGTTGCCCTTCGTGACCGGTTGCAGGAACACCAGCAGCAGTCACAGCAGCAAACGGAGCGGCTGCAAGAGCAACTCCAACATGAGAAAAAATCCACCGCGATATTTCGATGATGCTCACGTGTATGAGGGGACTTGTAAGCAATGACTGCTAAACTCCCCCTTCCACCCCTGAACCCTCCAAACATGTGTTCGCTTGCCCATCAGGGGAAACTTCTAGTGATCTTGAAACCTTGTGTAGTGGAGCCCTTCCACGCAGGTTAGCTGCCAAAGTTGTGCTAAAGTATGTTCAAAACGACTCTATAGCTGGAAATGACCGACAAATTGTACTAGACCATTGGATGCAAATGTGTGACATTGGTAATAAACTAAGAAATGTTCCTGGACTTATATCGTAGTGCAATAGATAATATGTATATAGATAATATATATTAAGTGAACTAATAATATCAATAATGCTGACTTTAAATACACAATTAACTAAGTTATCAGTCCTAAGCTGGAACATTGCATCACTCAAAAAAAGGTTCTCAGATTTACATCACAAAGTAACAACTGAACACATCGATATTGTATGTCTCCAGGAGTGCAGAGTTCCCGCAAGATCCTCACCCCCGAAATTGCCCTCATTTGTTTCTTACAACCTCAGATCCAGTAACTCTTGCATTCTATACATCAAACAATCCCTACCCCATCAACTTCTGCCAGAAAAACAAACTGCCGGTCAACAGTATCATGGAGTGAGGATCTATGTGGGCAACTCTGTTCTCAATGTATTTAATCTATATGCTCCAGCAGGAAAGTTAAATTATATTGATCTTCCGGCCTGCGCTCAAGCAGAGCCAACCATCATTCTTGGTGACTACAATGCTAGACACAAGGACATTGGTGGCTCTCGCTTCAGTGACGGTAACGGGAATCAACTGCTGTCGCTACTAAATAGTCACCAAGATGTGCAGATTGTGGGTGACCTTGAACCCACGCATATTTGTGGAGGCATTCTAGACCTCTGTGTTGGTTTCAACGTCTCTCACGTCTGGTGCACATCATCTATTGTAACAGATTTGTTGTCAGATCATCACCCTAGATTGACTGCTCTATGTATAGGAAATACCATCCTGTCCAGTGGGACTTTCAAACGCAAACGGCTCAGTGTTCCCCCTGCTCGACGTGAAGACTTTGTTGCTCATGTGTCAGAGTGGTACAGCACTTATGATCCCTCCACAGTCCAGACATTTAACGACGGTCTAGTACAGAGCATTCAGATGTTTGCTGATCCTTTAGGTCGGCCCCCTGCACCATCCAATAGTCGGAACGATATGAAAGGTAATAAACGCCATGCCTATTGCAATGACCCCAAACTGCGTACTTTGAAACGCACTGCCAGACGAGTTGGGCTTGCATATAGGGAAACACGTACGCCGGCAATGCTCAAGCTCTTTCAGAAAGCCCTAGCCAAGGCGAGGGAGCGCATGACAGAGCTCAGGCAAGATAACTGGGAAACTTTTGTTAACAGTCTCAACTCTTACACCCCCCTCAGCCAGGCATGGAAGGATATTAAAAGAATTAAAGGCGATAAGATCGGCCAAGTAGCACACCCTCACCCTCTACACAGAGCAAACGAGTTAGTCGATGCTTGGGCAACCACCCCTAGCTTCAATAATCTTCCCCCAGACATACAGTTCAGATTAAATGCTGCTTACGGAGATCGAGAAAGGCTCGTTGACTTCATGCTCCACAAGGAAGATGAATGCAACGTGCCATTTACTGAGTTTGAATTACTCGCGGCCCTAATCAAAGGTAAAGCCACATCCCCCGGTGAAGATGGTATCACTTATGACATATTGCGTCTGCTCCCTTTAGTACCAGGGAATCCCCTGCTTGAGCTGTATAATATGAGCTATGTTACTGGGGAACTTCCTATCTCTTGGACCAACAGTATAATCATTCCAATTCCCAAGCCAAATCAAGAGAATGCTTTCCGCCCAATTTCCCTTACTAGCTGCATTTGCAAAACATTCGAGAGAATGGTCCTAAACCGTCTCCTCTATAGAATAAGAACCATGCTATCCCCCCAGATATATGGCTTCATGCATGGAAGGAGTGTGCATCATTGCATCACCACCTTTCTTACCCTGCACACTGAAAAGTCATACATACCACCTTCCTAGATCTTAAGTCTGCCTTTGATATTGCAAATAGACATGTTATATTGAGTGAGCTTGCAAGAATGAATATTGGTGGGCGGCTTCTTTGTTGGATCAGGGGTTACTTATCCAACAGGAAGTCATCTGTATTTTTCCAGGGGCATAGGAGTGTAACAAGAGACTTTGAACTAGGTACCCTGCAGGGTGGTGTCCTCAGTCCTACCTTATTTAATATCTTAATAAACACGCTGTTAAACTCTATACCGAGCAAACCAAACGTCTACATCATTAGCTATGCTGATGATATAATGATACACACCGCTGGGTATGCTAACACGCAGAACACTCTTAACTCTATATTAGACTCATGTCAGGACCTAGGTTTAATTATCTCAGCAGAGAAAACAAAGATACTAAATCGGCGCCCACCCAGGCAGGGAGGAGCTGTTCGCAAGATGCAACTGTCTGATGGCTCCCAGCTTGACTATGTAAACAGATTCAAATACCTTGGCCTTGAGGTGCCACTGTATGGTCCTGTTGTTTTCAGACTCTGTCGTCAGTATAAAGAGAGGCTCCGAGCTCTCAAGAGTGTTACAGGTTATCACTCAGGCTATGGTGTTAATGTCACAATTGTCAAAATGATGTCCCTTGCATACATCAGATCTTTAGTGGATTATGCTGCGCCTCTGCTTGTTTTGATGCCTGAAAGAAAACTTGGAGGGCTTGAAAAATTGCAGAACGAAGCCTTGAGGATAATCCTTGGGTGCCCAGAAATTTTAGCCAAATATCCCCAGTTTGCTAACTGAAGGTAGTAACTGAGTGATTGTAACCCATCCACCGCTGCCCACTGGATGGGGGCGGTGTGCAGGACAAACATATAAATTTTGACACTAGCTCTCCACATATGTCAGTTGCTTAATTTAGAACCTGTACTTGAGGTCGATCTCGAACCCATTGTTGATGTGACGACTTATATTGAATTTTGTAACTAGCTCATCAAGATTGTAACTTGCTTAGCTAAATGAATTGTGGGGTTCAGTCCCTGATCCCATTATGTGCCTCTGTAACCCATTGCTCTACCGTCCACAAGATGAGTATGGGGTGCATAATAAATGAACTAAACTAAAAAAAACATAGCATAGAGAAAAAAAAAAAAAATATATATATATAATTAATAAATAATAATAATAATAATAAATAATTAATAATAATAATAATAATAAATAATTAAATGAGTAATAGTAACCAACGTCCCTGAAATAAAAGCCTGAAGGAAGCCCGAAACCCCGACGAAAAGACATTACAGAACAAATGATTGCAAGGAAGCTTAAGTGACATAACTAAACTGCGAAGTAAATTAATAATGATATTAATAGATAGAAATAAATAACGAAAAGGATCAAGACCAAATAATAAATAACAAATATGATAAAGTGTACTAATAATGAACAATTACTGATCAACATTGGTGTTCCTCAGGGCACCATACTTGACCCTCTCCTCTTTCTCATCTACATTAATGACCTTCCAAATGCCTCCCAACACCTCAAACCAATTCTATTTGCTGACGACACAACCTTCATTTACTCCAGTCCTGACCCCCTTGCTCTAAATGCCACAGTAAATACTGAGCTAAATAAAGTTCATCTTTGGGTAACTGCCAACAAACTCACCCTTAACATTGACAAAACTTTCTATATTCTGTTTGGCAATAAATCCTCTAATCAAATAAATCTCAAAATAAACAATACCCAAATTTGTAACAAATTAGATGGCAAGTTCCTTGGCGTTCTCATTGACCACAAGCTGAATTTCCAGGGTCACATTCTAAATATATCAAAAAAAGTTTCAAAAACTGTTGGCATTCTTTCTAAGATCAGATATTATGTACCCCGCCCTGCCCTGATGACTCTATTACGCCCTCATCTATCCATATCTCAACTACGGTATTTGTGCTTGGGGTTCTACGTACTACCCAAAATCATTTACGTCCTCTAATTACTCAACACAAAGCTGCTATTAGGACAATATCCAACTCTAGCCCCAGACCTCACTCGGTACCCCTACTCAAATCTCTGAATATGTTAGATATTAAGTCATCGCACAGTCTCTCATGTGTATTATACATATATAAAACGCTGAACTGTAATGCCAATCCTGACCTCAAAAGCTTCATAGAAGGTTGTAACAGAACCCATGAGCACCACACCAGAAATAAATACAGTTTTGATATGCAGGCGATGAGTCACAATAACGTGGCTGAAGTATGTTGACCAGACCACACACTAGAAATTGAAGGGACGACGACGTTTCGGTCCGTCCTGGACCATTCTCAAGTCGATTGTGATGAGGAGGTAGGGACAGACAATACATAGGCAAGAGAGAGCTGAGGAGGAAAGTCAGGTGTAGGGGATAGTAGTAATGGAAACTGCAGCAGGCCTATTGGCCCATACGAGGCAGCTCCTATTATAACCACCGAAGGAGAAGTAATAGGAAAAAGAAGAGGATAGCAAGGGAGCGTAGGAGAAGACAATGAACAGAAAAAGGGAGAAGAGAGAAAGAAAAGGAAAGAGAAAGAAAGAAATGGAAGGGGGAAAGCATATGTTAAGTCACGTTTGTTAGAAAGATTAGAGCATTTGAGTATATACTGTGAAAGGGAAGAGTCCACAGCAACAAAGCCAGGACTCAAGTTCATGTTGGGTACATTGTTTATAAGAGCCGATTCTACAAGACGGCGTCTGTGTAGAGTAGAGGCAGGAAAGATTATTTTGGAGGAAGACCAATCAATGGGATGATTAGAATCCCTCCCATGTCAGGGATTCTAATCATGATTCTAATCATCTAATCACACGGCAAACCTCCAGTCAGATGTAGCTCAGGTCTTTCTATGGGCTACAGAAAATAATATGGTGTTTAACGAAGATAAGTTCCAGCTCTTACGCTATGGAAAAAATGAAAATATAAAAACGGAAACCACGTACAAAAGTCAGGCAAATCATAACATAGAAAGAAAAGGCAATGTAACATCAAAATCAAAATCAAAATGTTTATTTAGGTAAGGTACATACATAAAAGAGATTTTACAAAGAGTGATGGATTTATAGTTAGGGCTAGTACATACAATGTCTAAAGCCAATATTACGCAAGGCGTTTCGAGCATAAAAAACTTAAATGACTAAAGCTTAATACTAATTGAGCATAAACAGTAAAATGAAAAGATGGAATGAAAACATGGCTGAAAAAGCAGCAAAACTACAATTCTGTCGACAAACAGCGCTCTTTAAAAAAACAGACGTTGGATGATATTAGAGGGGTAAGGTAGGTTACAGGGAATTTATTAGGTATAGCTTCGTTTTTATCTTAAACTGGTTGAGAGAGGTACAGTCTTTAACATGGTTGGGAAGGTCATTCCACATTCTGGGCCCCTTGATTTGTAGAGCATTTCTAGTTTGATTAAGTCGTACTCTAGGAATATCAAAACTGTATTTATTTCTGGTGTGGTGCTCATGGGTTCTGTTACAACCTTCTATGAAGCTTTTGAGATCAGGATTGGCATTATAGTTTAGCGTTTTATATATGTATAATACACATGAGAGAATGTGCAGGTGCACATTCTCTCATGAATGTACATTCTCTCATGAATGTGCTTACATCTGGGGTAATCTATGACAGAACAACTGACCACTATCCTACCTTCCTCATAGCAAACATGGACACAACACCACCAGAAAGCAAGAAACTCTCATTCAGGCTACACAGTGAATCAGTTTTAGGCAATCTTTCTAATGCACTTCACAATACTAACTGGGAATCTGAATTTATTAATACACAGGATATAAACTCATTAACTAACCTCTTTCTCTCCAAAACTCTAAGCCTCTACAACACACACTGTCCCCTCCTTACCAAACAAGTAGCTGATAAAATAAAAAAAACCCGTGGCCCACAAGTGGCATAATCAAATCAATCAACAAAAAAACATGAATATGAAAAGAAATTAGGATTGGCCTAGTTACAAAGGAAGTAGTTAAGAGGTACTCATCAGTGCTTACCAGTATCATAAGAAAAGCTAAACTTTCATATTATGAGACTGGATTCAAAGAAGCAAAAGGCAACATGAAAAGCACATGGAAAACCATCTCTAATATCCTAGGAACTAAACAACACTCTCACAACCAGATAACACTCTCTAAGGATGGCCTTACACCGTCATCTGATTTAGAAATGGCGAATGAATTTAATAGCTTCTTTTTATCGGTTGGTGCTAACCTTGCCAGTAAAATCCCACAGACTCAGACACATAAACAGACACTGTTTATGTGAATGAATGTCTGACCAGGTTCAGGCAAAATCTCTTTTTTAAACTGGGTGGTTTCTGAAAAAATTCCCCTAGAATTAAACACTGTTTTGTGCGAGATGGTAAAATTATAGCTAGGAGGACTGACACTGGAAAAACCTATTCAATAACCACTGAAGCTCACCTTAATTCTTTCCTCAGTGACTGTGGGATAACTGCTGTATAGCCTGAATTCAAATTATAATCTCATTTAACTACCTTTGTGCACTTTAGCTCTGCCTTTCCTTTCAAAAGGTTTTAACTTTAGTTAAAAAAAAAAATAATAATAATATTGTCATCTTTATTATTGTCTTTTTTCTTTTTACTCCCATGTTCCATAGTACACTGGCTTTGCCTGTGTCCTCTAGTATTAACTTCATTATCCAGTGTTCCTGAGTGTATATCTATTTAAACTACCTCAGTTTGTAGTTTATTGTAATTGTAGTAACAATTATTTTGTTATTAATTATTCTAGTTCATTTTTTACATTCCTAGTTCCCATTAAGTTTTTTTTTTAATTAAAATTACCATTAAGTTTATATTACTTTAGAATTTTTATTCTACTTTTTTCTTTGTTTTCTATTTTGTAATTTGCCATTCTTGCCTTGTTTTCCTGCAAACAGCCTTTTTATGCAGACAAGTATAGACCCAGAACTAAACCTCTTATCCACTATCTATGACAATCACCACTTCAATGATCAAAATTGCAGATATTTTACAGCACATGATGTAAACAATGTATTAACAGATAATCACAATATCTCTGTAATCAACTTGAACGTTAGATCCCTAGGTAAACACTTCGATGATGTTAGTGCCTTGATTGAAACTATTGACAACAAATTCTCTTTTATTATACTTACTGAAACGTGGTTGAAAGAGGATACTACTCAACTCTTTAACATGCCTAACTACTCGGCAATTCACAACTGTCGTCAAATTCAGAGAGGTGGTGGTACTGCTCTTTACTACCACCAAGAACTAACATGCTTAAAAATAATTAGAACTAGAGACTGCTGTGGGGAGTATATCTTCGCCAGTTTCAGAGTCAAGGGTGCCGAGTCTGTCCTGTCTGTGGGTGCAGTCTATAGAATTCCTAACACTGATGTGTACGAATTCAATTCAAACCTTAGAAATCTAATACTAGATAACAGACTGAACAAAAACCATCTAATTATCGCAGGGGACTTTAATATTGACCTCTGCGAGCCTGAACACCCTACTGCTGTTTGCTTCCTCAACTGTATGAATTCCTGCTTCCTCATACCCTTAATCACTAGACCAACTAGAATCACTGATAGTACTGCTACGACTCTAGATCACATCTGGACAAACATAACCTCTCCGCTTACTTCAGGTATAATCACCGATAGCACTACAGACCATTACCCCACATTTCTCTTAACTAACATTATCAAACCACCTCTAGAATCAAGGGAGTTAAGCTTTAGGATGCACAATGAAACTGCTATAAACAATTTTATAACTGCTGCTGATAATGTCAACTGGGAGTCCGAGTTAGGTAACATAGGGGACATCAACCTAGCAGTGCAATCTTTTCTTCAAACAACTCTTAGCCTTTATAACACCCACTGTCCTATGCTTACAAAACAAGTCACAAACAAAAGGCTTAACAATCCTTGGCTTACAAAGGGAATACTTAAATCCATTAACAAAAAACACAACCTTGAGAAGAAGTATTGGTTAGGAACCGTCTCCAAAGAATTCTCAAAAATTACTCGTTATTGCTATCTAAAATAATTAGACGAGCCAAAACTAAATACTATGAAGATAAATTTACCCAAATAAAGAGCAACATTAAAAAACTTGGAGCACAATTTCACAAATATTGGGATCAAAGAAGATTTTAAATAACAAACCAACACTCCTGTCCAATAACGTTGGTCAGCTTTCAGCCTCTGATTCTGCTATTGAGTTCAATAGGTTCTTCTCTTCCATTGGGTCATCCCTTGCAAATGATATTCCATCTTCCAGTACTGATGTTAAGGACTATCTTACAGGTAACTATCCACAGTCTCTGTACCTAAAGCCTACTAATTCCACTGATGTCAATGAGATAATCCTTTCCCTTAAAACCAAGTCTAGTGCCCTCGAGGAGATACCAACTTTAATTTACAAAAACGCCTCCAGATCTTTAGCCCCTGCTATTGCATTGCTCCTCAACAAGTCCCATGAACTCCAAACCTTTCCAGACATTCTAAAAAAAGCAAGAGTAACCCCTGTCCACAAATGTGGTGATCTCACAGATGTTAACAACTACAGACCTATATCAATCCTACCTAACTTGTCCAAAATATTTGAAAAACTAATCTACAAGCAGTTTTACTCTTATCTAGCCAAACACAATATACTTAGCTCTTGTCAATATGGCTTCAGACCCCCAAAAAACACTAACGATGCACTTATTAGTAAGATTAACTTGATTCACGCAGCTCTTGATAAAAAGGAGTTCCCTGTTTGGTTAGTTGTGGACCTGCACAAGGCTTTTGACACTGTCAACCACCAAAACCTTCTTATTAAATTACATCAAAATGGAGTCAGAGGACACTCCCTGCAATACCTCAAATCTTACCTTACTGACAGACTCCAGTATGTTTCTGTGAATAATTCAATTTCTCCAACCCTACCCATCAACTTTGGTGTTCCTCAGGGCAGCATACTTGGCCCTCTCCTCTTTCTCATCTACATTAATGACCTTCCAAATGCCTCCCAACACCTCAAACCAATTCTATTTGCTGACGACACAACCTTCATTTACTCCAGTCCTAACCCCCTTGGTCTAAATGCCACAGTAAATACTGAGCTAAATAAAGTCCATCTTTGTCTAACTGCCAACAAACTCACCCTTAACATTGACAAAACTTTCTATATTCTGTTTGGCAATAAATCCACTAATCAAATAAATCTCAAAATAAACAATACCCAAATTTGTAACAAATTAGACGGCAAGTTCCTTGGCGTTCTCATTGACCACAAGCTGAATTTCCAGGGACACATTCTAAATATATTTAAAAAAACGTTTCTAAAACTGTTGGCATTCTTTCTAAGATCAGATATTATGTACCCTGCCCTGCCTTGGTGACTCTCTATTACTCCCTCATCTATCCATATCTCAACTATGGTATTTGTGCTTGGGGTTCTACTACCCAAAATCATTTACATCCTCTAATTACTCAACACAAAGCTGCTATTAGGACAATATAGCCCCAGACATCACTCGGTACCCCTACTCAAATCTCTGAATATGTTAGATATTAAGTCACTGCACATTCTCTCATGTGTATTATACATATATAAAACGCTGAACTGTAATGCCAATCCTGACCTCAAAAGCTTCACTGAAGGTTGTAACAGAACCCATGAGCACCACACCAGAAATAAATACAGTTTTGATATTCCAAGAGTACGACTTAATAATCAAACTAGAAATGCTCTACAAATCAAGGGACCCAGATTGTGGAATGACCTTCCCAACCATGTTAAAGACTGTACCTCTCAACCAGTTTAAGATAAAAACGAAGCACTACCTAATAAATTCCCTGTAACCTACCTTACCCCTCTGTTGTTAACCCATGTCTGTTTTTTTTAAACAACGCTGTTTGAATGTAATTAATGTCTGTTAAAATTTGTAATTGTATTTGTGCTGCTTTTTGAGCCATGTTCCCCCCTCTTTTACCTCTATTTTTATTTGTTCTCAACACATTTTATTCTTTATACCCATTAGTATTAAGCTTTAGTCATTAATGTTTTTCCTGCCCGAAACGCTTTGCGTAATAGTGGCTTTAGGCATTGTATGTACTAGCTCTATCTATTAATCCAACAAACTTTGTAAAATCTCTTGTATGTATGTACCTTACCTAAATAAACATTTATTTATTTATTTATTTATTTTATTTTATTTATTTAAGAATAACGCGGCTGTCTCCCCCTTAGTGGCTGCCTGGTTGGGGAACCGACCCTCCCTCCGACAACAATAACAAACCTTCCCAGCTGAGTGAAGCGTCGTCACTGACTCGAGCCATGCAACAGTTATGTAACCATATGGAGCAACTTAAACGAGCTGCCTCCCCATGTTCCGACTTTAAGCGTCTCGCTGATAATCCATGGCTCAAACTCAGATACATGATGACCAAAAGTCTATAATCCGGGAGCAGTCGAACCTGACAATGAAGCTACAAACTAGAGTGATGCTTTGGTCATACACAAGATTAACCAAGATCTATCTGCCAGAGTCAGCCACGTCGAACAGGAATTAAGCTCTCTTCAGATCTCGGTTACTAACTTTAAATCAGCAGAAACCTCTTAAGAAGCAAGAAAAGATGTTACAAAAGTTAGAGAACCATTTTAACTCCCTACAACAGCAACACACTGCAACCCAAGACGAATTAGACCAACTTAAGCTCCTTGATTCTGTCATCATCTCATCACATGATTTTCCCCATGAAACTGACAGAGAAGACTGTACTGCCATCGTGATCCAGGAATTGCGTACTAAGATGAATTATTCAATCGAAGCAAGAGACATTAAGTCAGCTTATAGAGTGGGTACGAAATCATCTGGAACAAATAACAGGAAGATTCGCGTGAAGTTAGATAGCTGCTCCCGCAAGTCAGACCTTATCACTGCTGCAGTCGCTAGGAAATCCACTGTTTATGTGAACGAATGTCTAACCAGATTCAGACAAAATCTCTTATTTAAACTACATGGAATCTGCAAAAGATACCCTACTATTAAACATTGTTTTGTGCGAGATGGTAAAATAATAGCTAGGAAGACTGACTCTGGTAAAACTTATGTCATAACCACTGAGGCACACCTCACTTCTTTCCTGGATGACTGTGGGATAACAGCTGAATAACCAGAACATAAGTTGTAGTCTCACATACTACCAAAGTGTACTTAAGCTCTGCCTTTCCTTTCCAAAGGTTTTTTATTTTTATTTTTATTTCTTGTTTGTCATCTTTGTTGTTGACATTGCTTGTTTTTTACTCTTAATTATTTGGTCTTAGTTAATCCCCTTGTCACTAAACCTAGGGCTCTTTATTACCCTGTTATATTTAAAGTAACTTGTATTTGTTTCTTGTAATCATTTATTGGAATTAATTAATAGTATAATTGTTTATATAAGCATCTACCTCAATATCATAGTAAAATTTTCCACATGAATATACTCTCACCCTGTTTATTTTTACACCTAGATTTATATTAGAGTAAATTTCTAGATTTACTTAAATTTATGTCATCTTTTTTTTCTTGGAATTATCTATTTGAGCTCACTTTGTTTTCTTAGGTTCATACTAATTATAGGATTTTAATTAACCATTACTAAGCTATTTATCTTTAAGATCATTTTACTTTATGATTATTATTTTTCTTATTATTTTTTATTTTACATTTATATTGTCAGTCTCTACTGATTTTTTGTTTTTTCTTTTATCTAATTTCTATGTCCTTCCTGGCTATCTATTGGATCTTTATTTTACTTCTAATTTGTTACTATTTTATTGTATTTGCTTCAATTCTTGTGTTTTGCTATATCGTGTATCTTGTATCGTGATCCCTCTGCATCTCTATGCTCACTGATATTGATCCTGATCAAAATCTTCTGTCTCATATCTACACCAGCCAGCACATTGATCATCATTATTGCAAGTATTTCACAGCACACCAGGCAAAAAACAAACTCCAAAATAGCACCTGTCTATCAGTTTATAACCAAAATGTTAGATCACTTGGTAAACATTTTGACGATATAAATGCATTACTCACAGCACTAGGTACTAACTTATCGTTCATTATTTTAACAGAAACTTGGCTAAATAAAGACTATACCCAACTCTACAACTTAGCTGGTTATAAAGCCATTCATAACTGTAGGCCTAATAAAAAAGGTGGTGGCACAGCTATATATTACCGAGATACATTTATCTGCAACAGTGTCATTAGTGACAGAGATGACTACTGTGAATATACTTTTGTTCAGTTTACAATTAAATCCCTTAAATCATCCTTGACTATTGGAGCCATCTATAGATTTCCCAATACTAACATAGCTTCTTTCTCAGATAACCTAAATAATCTTATTATAAACAATAATCTCAATAAAAACCACATCATTCTGGGTGGAGACTTTAATATTGACCTGGGTCAACAAAATTGCTCTCAAGTTGACAATTTCCTAAACAGCATGAACTCCTGTATGCTAATTTTCACAATCACAAAACCTACCCGAGTTACTCAAACATCGGCCACTACCTTGGATCACATATGGACAAACATAACAGCTCCCCTTGTATCTGGTATAATATACGACAGAACAACTGACCACTATCCTACCTTTCTCATAGCGAACATGGACATAACACCACCAAAAAGCAAGAAACTTTCATTTAGGCTACACAGTGAATCAGCTTTAGGCAATCATACAAATGCACTTTACAATATTAACTGGGATTCAATAATACCCAGGATATAAATTCATTAGCTAACCTTTTCCTCTCCAAAACTCTAAGCCTCTACAACCTTCATTGTCCCCTTCTTACCAAGCAAGTAAGTGCCAAAAGATTAAACAATCCATGGCTCACAAGTGGCATTATCAACTCAATCAACAAGAAACATGAATATGAAAAGAAACTTAGGATTGCCCTAATTTCAAAGGAAGTAGCTAAAAGGTACTCATCAATGCTTACCAGTATCATAAGAAAGGCAAAACTTCCATATTTTGTGAATAGATTCAATGAAGCAAAAGGCAACATGAAAAGCACTTGGAAAACAATCTCTAGTATCCTAGGAACTAAACAACACTCACATAACCAAATAAAACTCTACAAGGATAGGGATATACCGTCAACTGATTTAGAAATGGCAAATGAATTTAACAGTTTCTTTTCATCGGTTGGTGCTAATCTTGCCAGTAAAATCCCACTGACTCAGATACACATTAACACATATCTCTCAGGCAGCTATCCAAACTCTCTTCTCCTTTCACCAATCAGCCCGGCAGATGTTGTGTTCATCATACACTCTCTAAAAACCAAGGCAGGGAACACCAGTGAAATTCCGCCCATTGTATACAAGAGCGCCTCCCATGCCCTTGCTCCACCCATAGCTCTATTGTTCAACAAATCTATAGAGTGTCACACTTTCCCTGATATCCTCAAAAAAGCAAGAGTAACGCCAGTCTATAAAGGAGGCAATCCTGCGGACATTAACAATTATAGACCAATATCAAATCTACCCATTCTATCAAAAATATTTGAAAAAATTATTTACAAACAGCTCTATTTCTACCTCGTAAAATTCGACATACTCAGCCCCTGCCGGGATCACAGATCAGCATCAGGAGTTTGCAACCTGCAGCCGTCACGGCCGGACGTGTCTCTTGTTGCTCCTCACCTGCGAGCTGCCTAGCCAACCAGATAGTGAGGGGGTGTACATCCTTCGACCTGCCCAAGAGGGTGGGTCAGCTGTATTGCCTCGGCTCGGCCCTCGCCGGTACTAGCCACACAGTACCATGGCCTTCAAAGTTAAGGCACGGTTCCTTGAGAACCACGCTTTCGGACGAGAGGAAATTCTCAACGTTCTCAAAGCCACCACCAACATAGTACCAGAGGACATCCAGCAGGACGACGAAGGTATCGTCTTCTCTTACTCCACCGGAGACGACCTTGAACACCTGTTCACACCTGCTGCTACATCTGCACTCTATGATGCGGATATTACCCTCATCCAACCACGACGTTTTCAAGCTGAACGAACCATCTTTGCCAGGAGAGTAAGCTCATGGATCACCGAGCACGAGGTGGACGTTATCCTGAACAGTATCAACAGGGAAAACGAAAACATGACAGCTGTCTCAGCAAAAATCATCGCCAACAACAACGACACTCGCTCCACCTTGAAAGTGACCTTCACTACAGCTGCCGCAGCGGACCAGGCCACCACCACAGGATTTAGGTGCTTAGGCTTCAATACTCCACCAGCTTCAGTGCACAAGGAACGTTTTTACGAGGTAAGCCAGTGCTACAAGTGCTACCAGTACTCACACGTGACCAGGAAGTGCCCTCAAAGTGTAAACAAGTGTAGTGTCTGTGCTCAGGACCACCATTATAAACAGTGCCGCGCCGAAATCACGTGTTGTGTAGTGTGCGGTGGTGACCATATTGCTATTTCTCATTTGTGTCCTGTGCGACAGGAAGAAATTAAGAAGCTCTCGACAGCTGGACGGGCTTCCGCAACTGCTCGTGCTCAGTCACCATTCAACATGCAAGCCGCCATTTTCCCGGAGCTCCCGAGAGAAGGAGTAGCCGCCCACCAACGTACCAACCAATGGGGACCCGGCATGCAGTCCGGCAGCCAACCAGCTAACCAATCACAGGCCCAGCCTCCACCTCCACCACCAGGCTCCTCCCATTCGTCGACTCGGACTTCGCCACGGCCGTTGCCGGTTACTGTCACCACCTTAGCACTGCACATGCTATCACGAAACTAGTGAGTGACATTACTGGTTCCAACTACCGAGAATTTGTGAGGATTCTAAATATCGTCTACAAGGCTAACGGACTCCAGACCATCACCGTACCCGACGAAGTCTTCCCCACGTCTGCCTCAGCTTCCACCTCAGTTACTGAGCCGGAAATCACTGTAAACGCTGCCGCACTTGTTGACCTACTGTCTGCCACTGTTCCACCCACTACTCCAGTTGCTGCTGACCCTACACCAGACCCAGTAGAGGCTATTAGTCTCTCCACACAAGACAACGACCCTTCTGCTCCTGTTTATGCGTCTTACAATTGCCCTTGAGACCTGAAATTTAATATTTCTCAGAAACGTGTCGCAGCTCGGGAGTGGAACATCGACTACGAAAACGGACTGAACGATGACGGAACCCGCAGAGAGTTTTGGTACGTTGATGCTGACACAGTTCGTTACTGCACTGATGTTACCATGCTCCACCCTGCCATTATTGACCCTCAATACTACGTGAAATATCCGAAACACGCCGCTATGATAAAGAAAGAAATTCAAGAACGAACGGGCAATGAACCTTCATCCCAGCAGAGTCACCCAGCACCTCTTCATACCAAACCTTTAGGGACCACTGTACTAGTCCCCGACCCTTCAAACCCATTGTCGGATGATGCTCCAGCTCCTTGTCCGGCCTCAGACATTACTGTGAACGATACTGAACCTACTGCAGCTGCAACATCTGCTCCTGGCATGGTAGCAACCCAGAAGCCGACGACTTCTCATCCACCATCTCCTGTTACATCTCCACCCACAGTACATACATCCACTGAACCTTCTACATCTGCAATAAGTCCTACTGCTGCTACTAAACCATCAGGAACATTACTTCCAAGACCCACATCTCCTGGTATGTACTCATCTGACTCATCAGATGAGGATGTCTCTGTGGGAACGACATCTCCACCTTCACAGAAATATAACTATTCATCTGCCGATTTTCTTTATGACTCTATTGATACCACAGCAATGTCAACACGAAGTCGGACCGCCAAGAAAGACAAGCCGAAAACAAAGACCAAAGATCAGAGCTTGCTCCCACCATCAAGAAAGAAGTAAACCAATGAAGTAATCAACCTTCAATTACCATCAACTGCCAGCTGCTTGCGTTCCTGGCCTCTGTGTGGACTGCAAATGACGCCCTACTCAATTCTACCTCCATCTACTCAAGTTCTAATCCGCTTTGGTTGGGCCACCGATCTTTCATCTCCCCTCTTCACCTCATCTCCAGATCCTTGCTCAAGATTTCTGCAACCTCGCCCCGTTCTTCCATCCCCTGCTTGCCAACTCTATGGACATTTTCATTTCATTTCAGCCCCTGCCGGTTTGGCTTCCGGTCCCAAAAGAGCACCAACGATGCAATCATTAGTCTCCTTGACGTAATCTACTCAGCCCTTGACAAAAATGAGTTTCCGATTGGACTCTTCATTGACCTAAGAAAAGCCATTGATACTGTTAATCATAACTACCTCTTACTTAAACTCCAGCATTATGGAATTCAAACCAAAATCAAATCAAATGTTTGTTTAGGTAAAGTACATACAAACAAGAGATTTTACAAAGAATGATGGATTTATAGATAGGGCTAGCACATACAATGCCTAAAGCCACTAATACGCAAAGCGTTTCGGTTATGAAAAACTTAAATGACTAAAGCTTAATACTAATTGAGCATAAAGAATAAAATGAGTTGAGAACAAATAAAAAAAAAGAGATAAGAAGGGGGGGAACATGGCTGAAAAAGCAGCACAAATACAATTCGGTCGACAAACAGCGTCATTAAAAAAAAAAAAACAGACATTGGTTGACAATAGAGGGGTAAGGTAGGTTACAGGAAATTTATTAGGTAGTGCTTCGTTTTTATCTTAAACTGGTTGAGAGAGGTACAGTCTTTAACATGGTTGGGAAGGTCGTTCCACATTCTGGGTCCCTTGATTTGTAGAGCATTTCTTGTTTGATTAAGTCGTACTCTAGGAATATCAAAACTGTATTTATTTCTGGTGTGGTGCTCATGGGTTCTATTACAACCTTCTATGAAGCTTTTGAGATCAGGATTGGCATTACAGTTCAGCGTTTTATATATGTATAATACACATGAGAGAATGTGCAGTGACTTAATATCTAAAATATTCAGAGATTTGAGTAGGGGTACCGAGTGATGTCTGGGGCCAGAGTTGGATATTGTCCTAATAGCAGCTTTGTGTTGAGTAATTAGAGGACGTAAATGATTTTGGGTAGTAGAACCCCAAGCACAAATACCATAGTTGAGATATGGATAGATGAGGGAGTATTAGAGAGTCACCAGGGCAGGGCGGGGTACATAATATTTGATTTTAGAAAGAATGCCAACAGTTTTTGAAGCTTTTTTTGATATATTTAGAATGTGTCCCTGGAAATTCAGCTTGTGGTCAATGCGAATGCCAAGGAATTTGCCATTTAATTTGTTACAAATTTGGGTATTGTTATTTTGAGATTTATTTGATTAGAGGATTTATTGCCAAACAGAATATAGAAAGTTTTGTTAATGTTAAGGGTGAGTTTGTTGGCAGTTAGCCACAGATGGACTTTATTTAGCTCAGTATTTACTGTGGCATTAAGAGCAAGGGGGTCAGGATTGGAGTAAATGAAGGTTGTGTCGTCAGCAAATAGAATTGGTTTGAGGTGTTGGGAGGCATTTGGAAGGTCATTAATGTAGATGAGAAAGAGGAGAGGGCCAAGTATGCTGCCCTGAGGAACACCAATGTTGATGGGTAGGGTGGGAGAAATTGAATTATTCACAGAAACATACTGGATCCTGTCAGTAAGGTAGGATTTGAGGTATTGCAGGGAGTGTCCTCAGACTCCATAATGATGTAATTTAAGAAGAAGGTTTTGGTGGTTGACAGTGTCAAAAGCCTTACGCAGGTTCACAAATAACCCAACAGGGAGCTCCTTTTTACCAAGAGCTGCATGAATCAAGTTAATCATACTAATAAGTGCATCGTTAGTGCTTTTTTTTGGGTCTGAAGCCATATTGGCAAGAGCTAAGTATATTGTGTTTGGCTAGATAAGAGTAAAGCTGCTTGTAGATTAGTTTTTCAAATTTTTTTGACAAGTTAGGCAGGATTGATATAGGTCTGTAGTTGTTAACATCTGTGAGATCACCAAATTTGTGGACAAGGGCTACTCTCGCTTTTTTTTAGGATAACTGGGAAGGTTTGGAGTTCAAGAGACTTGTTGAAGAGCAATGCAATAGCAGGGGCTAAAGTTCTGGAGGCTTCTTTGTAAATTAAAGTTGGTATCTCCTCAAGGGCACTAGACTTGGTTTTAAGGGAAAGGATTATCTCATTGACGTCAGTGGAATTAATAGGCTCTAGGTACAGACACTGTGGATAGTTACCTGTAAAATAGTCCTTAACATCAGTACTGGAAGATGGAATATCATTTGCAAGGGATGACCCAATGGAAAAGAAAAACCTATTGAACTCAATAACAGAATCAGAGGCTGAAAGCTGACCATCGTTATTGGACAGGAGTGATGGTTTGTTATTTAAAATCTTCTTTGATCCCAATATTTGTGAAATTGTGCTCCAAGTTTTTTTAAAGTTGCTCTTTATTTGGGTAAATTTATCTTTGTAGTATTTAGTTTTGGCTCGTCTAATTATCTTAGATAGCAATAACGAGTAATTCTTTGAGAATTCTTTGGAGACAATTCCTAACCTATACTTCTTCTCAAGGTCATGTTTTTTATTAAGGGATTTAAGTATTCCCTTTGTAAGCCAGGGATTGTTAAGCCTTTTGGTTGTGACTTGTTTTGTAAGCATAGGACAGTGGGTGTTATAAAGGCTAAGAGTTTTTTGAAGAAAAGATTGCACTGCTAGGTTGATGTCCCCTATGTTACCTAACTCGGACTCCCAGTTGACATTATCAGCAGCAGTTATAAAATTGTCTATAGCAGTTTCATTGTGCAGCCTAAAACTTAACTCCCTTGACTCTAGAGGTGGTTTGATAATGTTAGTTAAGAGAAATGTGGGTAAATGGTCTGTAGTGCTATCGGTGATTATACCTGAAGTAAGCGGAGAGGTTATGTTTGTCCAGATGTGATCTAGAGTCGTGGCAGTACGTTCAGTGATTCTAGTAGGTCTAGTGATTAAGGGTATGAGGAAACAAAAATTCATACAGTTGAGGAAGCTAACAGCAGTAGGGTGTTCAGGCTCGCAGAGGTCAATATTAAAGTCCCCTGCGATAATTAGATGGTTTTTGTTCAGTCTATTATCGAGTATTAGATTTCTAAGGTTTGAGTTGAATTCAGACACATCAGTGTTAGGAATTCTATAGACTGCACCCACAGACAGGACAAACTCGGCTCCCTTGACTCTGAAGCTGGCGAAGATATACTTCCCACATCAATCTCTAGCTCTAATTACTTTTAAGCATGTTAGTTCTTGGTGGCAGTAAAGAGCAGTGCCACCACCTCTCTGAATTTGACGACAGTTGTGAATTGCCGAGTAGTTAGGCATGTTAAAGAGTTCAGTAGTATCCTCTTTCAACCACGTTTCAGTAAGTATGATAAAAGAGAATTTGTTGTCAATAGTTTCAATCAAGGCACTAACATCATTGAAGTGTTAGCTAGGGATCTAACGTTCAAGTTGGTTACAGAGATATTGTGATTATGTGTTAATACATTGTTTACATCATGTGCTGCAAAATATCTTCAATTTAGATCATTAAAGTGATGATTGTCATAGATAGTGGATAAGAGGTTTAGTTCTGGGTCTATACTTGTCTGTATAAAAAGGCTGGTTGCAGGAAAACAAGGCAAGAATGGCAAATTACAAAGTAGAATTTAGCTATAAAAGGGGGAAAATATATAAACAATACTATTCAAAACAAACACAAAATGAACAATAAAAGAAAAAAATGAGGTAGCTTACAAGGGGCTTACAGGGGTACAATGGAGTAAGGGAGTTTGGCGAGGCTAGGCTACCTAGGTAATAAATGAAATTTATTTATTTATTTATTTATTTATATATATACAAGAAGGTACATTGGGTTTGTGAGAATACATTGGATAGTACAGTAATTATATTCTTGTAAAGCCACTAGTACGCACAGCGTTTCGGGCAGGTCCTTAATCTAGCAGATAATTTTAAGTAGGTAATTTCAATCAGAATTAATAAATGAAAGATACATTACAAGAGAAAAATGAGATGAGAGAGATAAGTAAGTATATTAAAGCACATTGTTATATTAAAGCTCTGATTGATTACATTGACAGCTTGATTAGTAATTTCAACAAGATTAATAGACACCATACAGCAGATTGACAGCACATATAAGACAGCAATGATCACAATGGTAAGGATGTTCAGAATGGGTACATGAAGATTGGGAGACTGGGTAGCAAAAGATACAGATAAACAAGATTTATCTTGTTATCTTTAGATTTATCTGACAAGAAACAAGAAAATCAAAGAAAAAACATATAAACATGGACTATACAATACAAAAGATATAGATATACAAAACAAAGGTATAAGCAAGACTATACAATACAAAAACAAATTGAACAAAAAAAAGAAGAATGAGGTAGATTGCTTATAAGTACTCTCAGGTACACTGTAAGTAACAATTTGCAATTTGAGATACAGGCAAAGTGTACATTGTACAAGGGTACAATGGAGTAAGGGAGTATGGCGAGGCTAGGCAAACTAGATAATAAATGAAATCAAAGAAAAAAGTTGAATAATAAACATAGGCAAATTTAAGCTAATGATTATTAACTATAAATAGTTCAGTTATGACTGTATAATTAATAAGACCTAAAGAAATATTAATGCACTCAATTAATTGAGTCCAGTAAATGACTAGTAAAGAGTAAATTAAAAATTAAGTTAAAAAGTGAAACAAGGAGACTTAGGATACCTAGCCCGCACTAGGTGACAAGGGGGTTAATTAAGTTGATTCATTGAGATTGATAATAAGGTGAGACAAACCACATTGGGAGAGGAAAGTGATGAGGTTCTCTTCGTTAGCAATTGTAAACATTTTACCCTCTGCAGTCTTTCTCACATTAATCAATCCATCTCTAACGAAGCACTAATGAATCGCATCTGGGTTTTGATGACGGATTTGACGCAGGCGGTAGAGGAGTTGCTGTCTGTTCCTTGTCAAGCACTCGTTGATGTATAATCCCTTCCGTTGGGATGCAGCTGTCCGGACAAGATGCGATTTCATGGACTGGGAAGCCAGCTTCAGGCGAATTTTCCGCTGGTTTTGGTTTTGTCCTGATGGATTCTTTTTGCCTACTCTGTAGGCAGCAATAATGTCAGTTTTGTTTAGAATGACCTGCAATTCGTTTTTTATGAGAGCCTGAGCTATTTCAGCACACTTTTCACCTTCACGTTCCACAGGTATATCTTGGGACGACACAATAACAGAGTCTAGCAGCTTTTGCTGATCTTGTTCTTCCTGGGAGACGGAACGTTGGGCGGATAATGTACTGATACATGCAGTCATTTTGCTGAGAGCTTCCTCCTGTTTTTTATGGCTTCATCAGTTTTCAAAAGATTGTTTTCCTCACGGAGATCATTCAAGTCATGCTGGAGTTGATCTTGGCTAGCCTTAAAGTTTCAAATATCCTCGCGGAGGAGGGTTATTTCTTGTTGTTGATGATGGAGATTCGCGCGGTTTGCTAGATTCTCATTTTGAAGACTCAAGATGATAGCATTTTGAGACTCAAGGACTAGGCCCAACTTTTTGAACCACTGATTCTCGGTCCAGTTAGGGAAATCCGGAGAGGGACCGGAAGCTCGCTTGAATTGCGTAAACTGGGATGTTAGCATGTTAATAGGAGAGGATTGAAAGGACACCGCTCCCTGGCTCAATGGGGTGGAGGGGAGGGCAGCACCGCCGCCGCGGACCCCAGAGCTTCCAGACGGAGAAACACGAATATTGTCAGAGTTGGCCGGGATGGATGCCTTGTTAGGGGGTTTGTTGCCCTTATTTCCCTGCGCAGTCACATTTTTAGGAGACATGATTGGTTGAGAATGGACTGGGAGTATATGTTGTGAAGAAACTTGCGTCAGGCAGCGCGGTGGTGGGCAGAGGCGGCAGCATGCACTGAACTGAATTCGAAGCCTTGCCCTTGACTACATCCGATCCTATCTTAGTGACAGACACCAATGTGTAACCATCAATGATACAACTTCTTCCACTCTACCAATTACCGTTGGAGTGCCACAGGGCAGTATCTTAGGACCTCTTCTATTTCTTATATTGCAAATTGTTACTTACAGTGTACCTGAGAGTACTTGTAAGCAATCTACCTCATTTTTCATTTTTGCTCAATTTGTTTTTGTATTGCTTAGTCTTGTTTATATTTTTGTTTTGTATTTCTATATCTTGTGTTTTGTATAGTCCATGTTTATATGTTTTTTCGTTAATCTCATTTATTACCTAGGTTGCCTAGCCTAGCCATACTCCCTTACTCCATTGTACCCCTGTAAGCCCCTTTTGAGTTTGCTTTGTTCTGTATTGTGTACATTTTTTTCCCTATTTTATAGCTTATTTCTACCTTGTTATTTGCCTTTCTTCCCTTGTTTTTCATGCAATCAGCTTTTTTTATGCAGATTAGTATAGACCCTGAACTTAACCTCTTATCCACTATCTATGACAATTATCACTTTAATGATCTAAATTGCAGATATTTTGCAGCACATGATGTAAACAATGTATTAACTCATAATCACAATATCTCTGTAATCAATTTGAACGTTAGATCCCTACGTAAACACTTCGTTGATGTTAGTGCCTTGATTGAAGCTATTGACAACAAATTCTCTTTTATTATACTTACTGAAACATGGTTGAAAGAGGATACTACTCAGCTCTTTAACATGCCTAACTACTCAGCAATTCAAAACTGTCGTCAACTTCAGAGAGGTGGTGGCACTGCTCTTTACTACCACCAAGAACTAACATGCTTAAAAGAAATTAGAACCAGAGACTGCTATGGGGAGTATATCTTCGCCAGCTTCAGAGTCAAGGGTGCCGAGTCTGTCCTGACTGTGGGTGCAGTTTATATAGAATTCCAAACACTGATGTGTCCGAATTCAACTCAAACCTTAGAAATCTAATATTTGATAACAGACTGAACAAAAACCACCTAATTATCGCAGGGGACTTTAATATTGACCTCTGCGAGCCTGAACACCCCACTGCTGTTAGCTTCCTCAACTGTATGAATTCCTGCTTCCTCATACCCTTAATCACTAGACCTACTAGAATCACTGATAGCACTGCCACGATGCTCGATCACATCTGGACAAACATAACCTCTCCGCTTACTTCAGGTATAATCACCGATAGCACTACAGATCATTACCCCACATTTCTCTTAACTAACATTAGCAAACCACCTCTTGAGTCAAGAGTGATTCGTTTTAGACTACACAATGAAACTGCTATAGACAATTTTATAACTGCTGCTGATAATGTCAACTGGGAGTCCGAGTTAGGTAACATAGTGGACATCAACCTAGCAGTGCAATCTTTTCTTCAAAAAACTCTTAGCCTTTATAATACCCACTGTCCTATGCTTACAAAACAAGTCACAACCAAAAGGCTTAACAATCCCTGGCTTACAAAGGGAATACTTAAATCTATTAATAAAAAACATGACCTTGAGAAGAAGTATAGATTAGGAATTGTCTCCAAAGAATTCTCAAAGAATTACTCATTATTGCTGTCTAAGATAATTAGACGAGCCAAAACTAAATACTACGAAGATAAATTTACCCAAATAAAGAGCAACATTAAACAAACTTGGAGAACAATTTCTCAAATATTGGGATCAAAGAAGTCTTTAAATAATAAACCGACTCTCCTGTCTAATAACGATGGTCAGCTTTCAGCCTCTGATTCTGCTATTGAGTTCAATAGGTTCTTCTCTTCCATTGGTTCATCCCTTGCAAATGATATTCCATCTTCCAGTACAGACATTAATGACTATCTTTCAGGTAACTATCCACAGTCTCTGTACCTAAAGCCTATTAATTCCACTGACGTCAATGAGATAATCCTTTCCCTTAAAACCAAGTCTGGTGCCCTTGAGGAGATACCAACTTTAATTTACAAAAAAGCCTCCAGATCTTTAGCCCCTGCTATTGCTTTGCTCTTCAACAAGTCACTTGAACTCCAAACCTTCCCAGATATTCTAAAAAAAGCGAGAGTAACGCCTGTCCACAAATGTGGTAATCTCACAGATGTTAACAACTACAGACCTATATCTATCCTGCCAAACTTGTCAAAAAATTTTGAAAAATTAATCTATAAGCAGCTTTACTCATATCTAGCCAAACTCAATATACTTAGCCCTTGCCAATATGGCTTCAGACCCAAAAAAAGCACTAACGATGCACTTATTAGTATGCTTAACTCGATTCATACAGCTCTTGATAAAAATGAGTTCCCTGTTGGGTTGTTTGTGGACCTGCGTAAAGCTTTTGATACTGTCAACCACCAAAACCTTCTTCTTAAATTACATCATTATGGAGTCAGAGGACACTCCCTACAATACCTCAAATCCTACCTTACTGACAGGCTCCAATATGTTTCTGTGAATAATACAATTTCTCCCACCCTACCCATCAACATTGGTGTTCCCCAGGGCAGCATACTTGGCCCTCTCCTCTTTCTCATCTACATTAATGACCTTCCAAATGCCTCCCAACACCTCAAACCAATTCTATTTGCTGACGACACAACCTTCATTTACTCCAGTCCTGATCCCCTTGCTCTAAATGCCACAGTAAATACTGAGCTAAATAAAGTCCATCTGTGGCTAACTGCCAACAAACTCACCCTTAACATTGACAAAACCTTCTATATTCTGTTTGGCAATAAATCCTCTAATCAAATAAATCTCAAAATAAACAATACCCAAATTTGTAACAAATTAGATGGCAAATTCTTTGGCATTCTCATTGACCACAAGCTTAATTTCCAGGGACACATTCTAAACATATCAAAAAAAGTTTCAAAAACTGTGTGCATTCTTTCTAAGATCAGATATTATGTACCATGCCCTGCCCTGGTGACTCTCTATTACTCCCTTATCTATCCATATCTCAACTATGGTATTTGTGCTTGGGGCTCTACTACCCAAAATCACTTACGTCCTCTAATTACTCAACACAAAGCTGCTATTAGGACAATATCCAATTCTGGCCCCAGAGATCACTCGGTACCCCTACTTAAATCTCTGAATATGTTAGACATTAAGTCACTGCACATTCTCTCATGTGTATTATACATATATAAAACGCTAAACTATAATGCAAATCCTGATCTCAAAAGCTTCATAGAAGGTTGTATCAGAACCCATGAGCATCACACCAGAAATAAATACAGTTTTGATATTCCTAGAGTACGACTTAATCAAACGAGAAATGCTCTACAAATCAAGGGGCCCAGAATGTGGAATGACCTTCCCAACCATGTTAAAGACTGTACCTCTCTCAACCAGTTTAAGTTAAAAGCGAAGCTATACCTAATAAATTCCCTGTAACCTACCTTACCCTTCTATTGTCAACCAATGTCTGTTTTTTTCTTTAAAGAGCGCTGTTTGTCGACATAATTGTATTTGTGCTGCTTTTTCATCTATGTTTTCATTTCTTGTTTTCATTCTACTCATTATGCTCAATTAGTATTAAGCTTGTCATTTAAGTTTATCATGCCCGAAACGCTTTGCGTAATAGTGGCTTTAGGCATTGTATGTACTAGCTCTACCTATAAGTCTAACAATCCTTGTAAATATTTATTGTATGTATGTACCTTACCTAAATAAAATTGTATTGTATTGTATTGTTGTATATATATATATAAATGATCTGCCTAATGTCTCTATTATTCTTAAACCTATATTGTTTGCTGACGATACTACCCTTATCTATTCAGACCCCAACCCACGTACACTAAATAATAAAAATGATGGCAAGTTTCTTGGCCTATTCTTAGACATGAGACTCAACTTCAGCGCCAACATTCAACACATATCTAAGAAAGTCTCTAAGACAGTTGGTATACTCTCTAAAATAAAATATGTTCCTAACTCTGCTCTCCTCTCACTATATTATGCACTAATCTGCCCCTATCTAATTATGGTAACTGTGCATGGGGGTCTACCACTGCAAACCACCTTAAGCCCATCATTACCCAGCAAAAATCTGCTATCAGAATAATAACAAACGCTGCTTTCAGACAACTCTCAGCTCCCTTGTTTAAATCCCTAAACTTGCTAAATATTAACTCCCTACACACATTCTCTTGTGTCAACTACAGTTACAAAACCCTGTTCTTAAATGCAAACCATGCTCTGAAGCTCTCCCTGGACAGATGTAATAGAACCCATTATCACCACACCGGAAATAAATATCTTTGATATCCCCAGGGTCAAACTTAATCTGAGTAAACACTCTATGCAAATCAAGGGATCTAGTCTATGGAACTCACTCCCTAGTGAATTGAAAAACTGTCAAACTTTTGCCTCATTTAAAAACAAAAACAAAAAGTACCTAATTTCATCTTCTTAGTTTCCTACACTGAGCTTTAAATTTGCTCTGTACCTAGTGTTACCCAATCTCCCAATTTTTATGTACTTAACCCAAACAACCTTATCATTGTGTTCATTGCTGTCTTCTTTTATGTGCTAGCCATATGCTGTATTGTGCCTACCAATTTTTGTCAACTACCGTTCAAGCTGTCATTGCAATCAATCTGAGCTACCTATGTGCTTAATATACCTACAATTTTCTCTCATCTTTTTCTTTCTTGCCTTGTAACTGTTATCATTTTTTATAAATTTTGCAAGTATTTACCTACTTAAAATTTTCTTAGATTAAGGACCTGCCCGAAACGCTGCGCGTACTAGTGGCTTTACAAGATTGTAATTACCATATTATGTATCCTCACAATCCCAATGTACTTTCTTGTATATAAATAAATAAATAAATAAATAAATAAATAAATAAATAAATAAATAAATAAATAAATAAATAAATAAATAAATAAATAAATAAATAAATAAATAAATATAGTAACTAAAGAAGAACATCACAAGAGGCTTTTTGAATTTAATCGCATCCCATTTGGGGTCACTAATGGAGTGGCCAGTTTTCAAAGAGTAATTGATGGCATCCTCGAGAAAGAAGGAGTGAAGGGTACCTTCGCTTATGTAGATGATGTCTGTGTGTGTGGAGATTCTGAAGAAGACCATGATAAAAATCTGAAACATTTTATGGATGTTGCGAGAAGGTATAACATTACCCTGAATCTTGAAAAGTGTAGTTTTCGACTCAGGTCTATAAAGCTGTTGGGATATCTTGTACAAGAAGGAGAAATTAGACGAGACCCGGAACGCCTCGAGCCACTGTTAAACCTTCCACTACCAAGTAACACAGGTTCTTAACGCAGAACAATAAGGATGCTTGCACATTACTCCCGTTGGGTGCTGGGCTTTTCTGAGAAGATCCGTCCTCTCTCTCATGCCAATGATTTTCCCTTATCTGCTGCCGCTGCAAAAGCTTTTGAAGGATTGAAACAAGACAATGCTGAGGCAGTGGTTCGAGCAATCGACCCAACAGGTCCTTTCGCTGTGGAAACCGATGCTTCAGATCATACTATTGCCGCTACCCTAACTCAGAATGAACAACCAGTAGCTTTCTTCTCCCGAACACTTTCAAATAGTGAACAAAGGCACTCATCGGTGGAGAAGGAAGCTTATGCCATTGTGGAAGCCCTAAGGAAGTGGCGACACTATCTCATTGGACGCCATTTTCGGCTTGTGACTGACCAGCACAGTGTTGCTTTTATGTTTAACTCTAAATCAGCTGGTAAGATTAACAATGATAAAATTGCTAGATGGCGAGTCGAACTCTCCTGTTACCACTATGACATTGTATATCACCCTGGTAAAAAGAACATACCAGCTGATGCATTCTCACGTGTATGTGGTGCCACCAGTGTGGATGAACTAAAGGAATTACATGACAATCTGTGTCACCCTCGAGTGTCTCGTATGGCTCATTTTGTCCGATTTCGAAATCTGCCTTATTCTGTGGAAGAAGTGAAGAAGATGACTAATTCTTGCTCTACATGCTCTGAACTTAAACCTCGGTTTTGCAAGTTTGACTCTGGGCATTTAATTAAAGCTACTCAGCCATTTGAAAGACTCAACATAGATTTTATAGGACCGCTTCCATTACATTCAAGGAATAAACATATTCTTACAGTTGTAGATGAATTCTTTAGACTCCCTTTTGCATTCCCTTGTTCAGATATGACTACTGGTACAGTAATTCAGTGCCTGGTGCAGTTGTTTGCAATCTTTGGTATGCCTGCATATATACATTCTGATAGGGGAACTTCCTTTATGTCTGAGGAGTTGAAAAACTTTCTACTCAAAAAAAGGGTAGCAACTAGCTGTACGACTCCTTACAACCCTAGAGGAGATGGCCAGGCTGAGAAGTACAATGGGATTATTTGGAAGATAGTGCTGCTAGCTCTTAGGACGAGAGGCTTAGATGTATCCCAATGGGAAGTTGTTCTTCCTGATGCACTCCACTCTATTCGATCACTGTTGTGCACCTCTACAAATTGTACACCACATGAACGATTCTTCCGGCATACAAGAAGGTCTACTTCAGGGCGAACTCTACCTACGTGGCTTGCTTGCAGCGGCCCTGTCCTCTTAAAACGTCAAGTGCGGCAAAGCAAAAATGATCCTCTAGTTGATGAGGTTGAGGTCGTAGACGTGAATCCTGAATACGCCCATATCAAGTTCCCAGATGACAGGATTACCACTGTATCATTAAGCCACCTCGCACCCATGGCCACTGAGGGCTGCGAGAGTTTGGACCCCAATCTCAACATTCAACAGCAACACCCAGCGATTGTGAAAGCTGGGGTAAACCCCAACCCGCCTCATCCTGAACTACTTCGTCCCGAACCACCTAACCTAGAAACGCCTAATTGAGAACCTTTCTCTGACGTAACACTCCCTCGAGGAGGTGGTATGCAGGAACCGACTGGAACACTAGAGGGTTCAACTTTGCAGGAGTCCCTTAGACGATCTGGAAGGACGCACAGTACCCCTACACATCTGCGGGACTATGTTACTTAAAGCTAGATGGGGTGAATGTAGTAAAAGTGTTATATATTATCGTACCGGATGGATGCTCGCTTGACTGTTTTGTTTGGATGCTCGCTTGACTTGTTTGTATCGTCAGATCAGCTGTATGGTGCTTGTGTACAGGTTTGTGTAATGTTAACTTCTAGTTTAATTTCTGTATATTTTAGCTTTAGTCATGTGCAGTTGGCTTATTGTTATAGTGAATAGACAGTGCTTAAACTGTGTTTAAGTATAGTGTATTAAAGGCTTGTGTTATTGCAGGATGTAACTGTACTGTAATTATTTGATCAATAAAGCCACATGCCTGGCGACGCTTCTCATTCACCTCAGTGAGTTTCATATTTATTTAGTAGTCCTGGATACAGCATTGTCGTAGACGTTGAGACGAAGCCTGGAGCAGAACAGAGAGCTGAGTGAGGCCGGAGTCGTGGAGCTCTATGTGGGAGAGCGTGGCGGCTCAATTGGGAATTGTGAGTGTCTGAACTCGGGGAGCGAGAGCGTGGCGGCTCGATGCGGTCGTAGCCACCTCGACCGCATCGACCGCACCTGTCGGCTCTGCGTCGAAGCTGTAGCGTCTTGGGTCGATTAGAACTGTACATGCCGAGTGCTACATTGTTGACTGTGGAAATTGTACTGTGTGCTATTCATCAAATCGCTTGCTTCTATGGTGATTACACCTCAGCTCCCTCCAACAAGATGAGAGGAGTATTACCTGTAATTGGGGAAAGGATTGTAGCTCCTGTAATTGTGAGATTTTTCTCTACGCCTACCTCCCTTAGGAGGTGAACTACAAGTTTAAAGTCTGCTCACGGCAGTTAAGCATGAGTCCAATAGAAAAAGGAAAAGCGGGAGCAAACCGCCAGGCCTCCACCACCAAGGGTGAAAACCTGTCCACAATAGGCCGCTGGCTCCTCCTAGTTAAACAGGACGTTAAAACTAATAAAGGGTAACCGACGGGTTCTCACAATCAAATATTTATATTTGATGTGGCGCTATGAATTGGAATTCGAATTCCCAAGAACAGCCGTCGTATCAAGATCACATCAACATTTAATAATATGCAGAAATATGGTGGAATAATATGGTTGAAGGGTTGACATGAAAGACCGTTTTCTATAACATAACAATTTATTAATAACAAGAGACTAACTACTACATTACCGAGTTTACGTTACGTTAATGTCCATCCAGTGGCACGATAATAAACAGCTAAATAGCAACCCTTGCTGTGAGGCTGCATACTGAACTAACCTGAACACAGGTGTGCCCACTGATGACGCAATATTGCAAAACAAAGAAAAATATCACAGACTAAGTTACACCACAGCGAATGGTTACATTATTGTACATCAAGTGGCATTTGCAACACAGCTATTCAACAGCCCCTCGAGAAGTGACAGCAGGCTCCATCTTGCTGACACTTCGGGCTGACAACAAGAACTAACTGAACAAATGAAGGATATCCACTGAAGACAAAGACACAAGCATGCAATCAATAGTGTCTCGGTTTCCCTGACAGCTACTATAATTACAAACTTAGGGGTCCTCCCGCCCCCCAGGAGAGACCCACGTAACTAGGCGGGTAGTCCAACAGTGACCCCCCCCCTATCACAACCCAGTGTGAACACTCTTTGCAACTCCCTACAAGAAGTTGCACTGTTGTAAACAGTAACAAAGACAGGCAAGGCGGGATTCTGGGACACAGCTCCACAGATCCCTAGATGACTCTACTCTCGTCACCAGACGACAACCAAAAGAAATTGCCTTAAGTGATTAATTACGTTAATTGACTGATCGCAGCAGTCAGCAACAAAGTACTATGGTAATCACAAACAATTGTCTCACACTAGACAACAACATGATGATACTCTACGTTAATCTTTACCACTTGTCTCTCTTGTTAACAATAACTCAAACTTATATTACATCACACTTGATTCCTTGCAAGTATTCAGTGAGTAATTCTCAATTAAGGTCAAACGGACCACTAATTACATCCCCATTGAGTTACATTAACTAGGCCTACCCTAACTTGGTAGCTTCTCCACAGTCTGTGTCTAAAAATTACTAGTGAGTGTTAATTACCCTAATTAATTCCCTAATAAATTCTGAGCAATTAATTAACTGTCACCAGGACCGATAATTAATCATCCATAAATACGTCTCACTCCGCACTGCCTAAGCAGGTCTCATCAAACACTGTGAATTCACGGGAATGGAGTTAATTACCCTAATTAACAAGATGTGCCACTAATCCACTGTCCTCAGACAGGATATGATTAATACAACGATTTATGCTAGCTCCATGACCTCGCTTTACCGAGTCCTTCGAGCTCTCCAATGTTAATTACTCCACTAATTAAACTGAGCCACTAATTGCTATACCCCAGAAAGGTAATTAGTCTCGAGCAAATTACGTTAACACAAATACTGACAGACTCTGACAGATCCTCTCCCACTACGTGAATTCATGATGAGAAGGCTAATTACATAATTAGCTAGAGTGGTCAATTAGTTGTCACATGGACAATTAATTGCTCCCGAGACGTATCTCACTCAAGCTCAACACTGTTTTCTCTCATAACAGCCCTCACTCACTCCACAATACTAAGTGTGCACCCCTTATTCAGTTAATTACCCCTTACTTAATTAACTCACTGAATCCTTAAGTCCTCAACACAACTTAAAGAAACAAAGTAACCCCAGCATTACATAGGTCACACTACAATGGCATGCAACATCATAAAAGCACTGCCCACATATGGTTGCGGCTACTGCAACTCGCTAATTACTGTGCCCACACAATAATGACACACGGTTGTGCAACACACAAAAGTATACTAATATCTTCTTGCACCCGTTTGCAAAGGACTACTGTGAACACACACACTTACCTCAGCAAGGCAATTAACCCATCAATTGCCTGCTCTCATTAAGTACTGTGAATTCCCCTGAATAATCCTAGAGGTCCCTTAAACCCTCAACACAGTTCCTGGGGCAATAATATCGTATAAACTGATAACAATACTGCACAAACCTGCAACATAATGATGCCGTCAGCATACCCCACATGCTAATGACATCATTAGGCAATCAGTCAGCAATCACATCTACTGACTCACCACACAGCACAGTACATAAAGCATGCAAATGAACATATAGAAATGGCATTCACATAATCAATGAAAATTATATCATCAAGTAAATGTAACTAACTACACAGACCTCAGAGCCCCCCACTGACATCCCTGCACCTGGGCTGCCTACCTCTAATGATTATAATTTTACGGTACTCTATGGCATTAATTCAGTCTGAACGATTATATAGAATCGACAGGCTGGATCACTTATATGGTAAATCTCTACACTGACCGGTTACATACTCTAGTCAGTCTACTATATTTATACATTATGATACTACAGTGTGGTCCCGTGTATAATATCTATCTCCAGGTACCGCCCTATCAATCACCTGGACCCTACTGACAGCTGTCACTCAGCTGCTTCTCTAGCCTGGCGAGGCTCTGAGACAATTCTTACCGTGAATTTCCACCGGTACCCATCACACTGTACACAATGATAATAGTCCTATCACAACCCTTATTTTTTTCACAACTACCACACTAGCTGTCAACACTTAGTTTGCTTGCTCCTCATGCGTCGACAAGATGTGGCCCTAGGCTGTCCCGGGAAAGTGGCCAAGGCATGTGGCCACCGCGTGGCCCACAGCGCCCCTCCCGAGCTGAGAGGGGGGGATGGGGTGGTGGTAGCCGGCGTGCGGGTGGCCTGGGTGGGTGGCTTGGCGGTGGCCACGGGTAGTGCATGACGTCATAGCACCCCACCCGGCTGAGAGGGTGCGCGGGTGGCCTGGGTGGGTGGCCCCCCCCTCAAGCAGCTGGCCAAGGTGGGCGGTGCGGGTGGGCGCGCACATGGGTGCCTCAAGCTGGCAGGCTGCCGCCCACAGGAGTACCCACGCGGCTGGGGAATCACTAACAACCCCATCAAACCAGAGCCTGCCCTGCTCTACACTGGGGTGACAATGGCCGGCGGCGTCCCCACACTGACGCAGCCTGGCAGAATGCAAAGTCCAACATGGGCCTGTAATATCACACTCACTTACACTGCCCAACACCAATTGTCCATTGCCACTAGACAGGATACTCGACCCACCTGTTACACCATGAGGCTCTGCCTGCTGCCTCATGCGTGAACACAGTCAACTGTCTCTTTAGCTTTTTACTGTTCCTTCTGTAAATCCTTGGCCCCAATTCACCTAATTGGGCCTTGACACAACCCCTGATAGCAGGAGTGCCATATTCGATGAGTAATTTGGACGACAGAAGCGATTAACGGGAGGTGGAGGTGGCCAGCCCGCCACCTTCACCAGGCACTTCTTCCTCCGCTGGCCGCCCAATTCAAACTGACTCCCTGGCGGGCAGGGAAACTCAAATACCCATACCTCCTCCCTACTTTGTCTTGACCAATCAGCTCGAAGCCGGCACGGCTCCTCGTGCCTAAACCAGTCACAGGCCTCCGTCACCCTCGGGCGTCCTGTGACGTCACAAGGAGGGGGAGGCCTAAACAAAGGCGCGATGTCTCCCATGTAGGGGGGGGGGGGCAACGTTCACTCCACTCTCCCCCCCCCCCCACCTCTAACGGTTTTAGTCAAGTACCTCACATCCCACTTCACTCTCACCTCGATCATCCTGTTTCACAGAAACAGAAAAATCTCTGTAATTCTCTCTACAGAGCCATCACAGACTTCTGACTACTCACAAATGATAGTCCTTAACATAAGCTTTCATTCAACACCCAACAAGCATATGTTATTTTGAAAGCTTCAGTTTCTAGAGTGACTAGCCTAATCTAGTAACTAGAAAAACTAGCTGAGGGATCTAGATCCCTCACAGTAATTAGTGCTAATTAGTTATGCTATTAAGATGATGAGATAATGGAGCGAGTATAAGATTTATACTTATAAACAACATAAACTCTCCGCTTACTTCAGGTATAATCACCGATAGCACTACAGACCATTACCCCACATTTCTCTTAACTAACATTAACAAACCACCTCTATAGACAAGGGAGTAGTTAAGCTTTAGGCTGCACAATGAAACTGCTATAGACAATTATATAACTGCTGCTGCTAATGTCAACTTGGGGTCCGAGTTAGGTAACATAGGGGACATCAACCTAGCAGTGCAATCTTTTCTTCAAAAAACTCTCAGCCTTTAAAACACCCACTGTCCTATGCTTACGAAACAAGTCACAACCAAAAGGCTTAACAATCCTTGGCTTACAAAGGGAATACTTAAATCCATTAATATAAAACATGACCTTGAGAAGAAGTATAGGTTAGGAACCATCTCCAAAGAATTCTCAAAGAATTACTCGTTATTGCTATCTAAAATAATTAGACGAGCCAAAACTAAATACTACGAAGATAAATTTATCCAAATAAAGAGCAACATTAAAAAAACTTGGAGCACAATTTCACAAATATTGGGATCAAAGAAGATTTTTAAATAACAAACCAACACTCCTGTCCAATAATGATGGTCAGCTTTCAGCCTCTGATTCTGCTATTGAGTTCAATAGGTTCTTCTCTTCCATTGGGTCATCCCTTGCAAATGATATTCCATCTTCCAGTACTGATGTTAAGGACTATCTTACAGGTAACTATCCACAGTCTCTGTACCTAAAGCCTACAAATTCCACTGACGTTAATGAGATAATCCTTTCCCTTAAAACCAAGTCTAGTGCCCTTGAGGAGATACCAACTTTAATTTACAAAGAAGCCTCCAGAACTTTAGCCCCTGCTATTGCATTGCTCTTCAACAAGTCCCTTGAACTCCAAACCTTTCCAACTATACAAAAAAAAACCAGAGAGTAACCCCTGTCCACAAATGTGGTGATCTCACAGATGTTAACAACTACAGACCTATATCAATCCTGCCTAACTTGTCAAAAATATTTGAAAAACTAATCTACAAGCAGCTTTACTCTTATCTAGCCAAACACAATATACTTAACTCCTGTCAATATGGCTTCAGACCCCAAAAAAGCACTAACGATTCACTTATTAGTATGATTAACTTGATTCATGCAGCTCTTGATAAAAATGAGTTCCCTGTTGGGTTATTTGTGAACCTGCGTAAGGCTTTTGACACTGTCAACCACCAAAACCTTTTTAAATTACATCGTTAGGAAGTCAGAGGTCACTCCCTGCTGTAACAAGAGAGCAGTACATAGTACAACATAACATCATAACAGCATGAACAAGCCACGTGGAGGATGAACAAACCACAGGCGCTAGTCAGGCGGCGGCAGACAATGTAAAAGTTACACCTCTGGACAAGTTAGCCATAGAGTCAGGTCAACGGTCATCGAATCACAAAGAGGTCAGAGTTGATGCCGTCATGATAATCTTCAGGGATTAACCCCTAAACATCAAATGCAAAACCCTCATGTTCAGCTGAGGAGCAGATGATGAGACAGACAGTAGAGTGGGCGCAGCCCAGTAGGGAGGTGTGTGTGGACTCGGGGAAGGAACATCATCTCCAGAAAAACTGGAACAACATACGAGTAAGTACGGCTCTCTTGTACTAAAGTACCTCATTCAGTACCCTTGGCCTCTAGTAGGGAATATAGTTAGGGAGGGTCTTATTTAATTAATTCAATAAGGACATATATTAAGTGTTATAAAATGTGTATTAATGGTTCCTTGTCTTAGTGATATTGGGCCTACCGTCCCCTTTGCCCCAGTGACCTAGTGTTCTTAATTATCCCGTACTCCTCCCCCCCGTTCGTCTTCCGTGTTGAGGTGTTAGTATTGGGTGTGTCCCGCCTTATTCTTGTGTACTCTATAGTTCCCAAGTGGTCAGGATTATTCGAGTGTCAGGCCAGGATCCTTGTACCGTTCAATTGTCACCTACACCTGTCCTGGTAGGTTATTCCATCTGCAAGACCTACGACTCTCACTCCGGTCCCCTGTCCGGTAACTCAGGGTGGTGGCAGCGTCACTCGGTAACTCATACGATAGGCTGTGACTACGATTATCTCTGTCTTTCTGTCTCACTCTCCCTCACTAGTGTCTCACTCTCCCTCGCCCTCACTCGCTCTCGTTCTCCCTACCTTGCTCTCGTTCTCGCTCTGCCTCACTCCTCCTCTCTCTACCTCTCTCTCTCTCTCTCTCTCTCTCTCTCTCTCTCTCTCTCTCTCTCTCTCTCTCTCTCTCTCTCTCTCTCTCTCTCTCTCTCTCTCTCTCTCTCTCTCTCTCTCTCTCTTCTCTCTCTCTCTCTCTCTCTCTCTCTCTCTCTCTCTCTCTCTCTCTCTCTCTCTCTCTCTCTCTCTCTCTCTCTCTCTCTCTCTTTCTCTCTCTCTCTCTCTCTCTCTCTCTCTCTCTCTCTCTCTCTCTCTCTCTCTCTCTCTCTCTCTCTCTCTCTCTCTCTCTCTCTCTCTCTCTCTCTCTCTCTCTCTCTTCTGTTTACTGGTTTACGTCTTCGTATGACGGCCCGAGTGTTAACATCTTATAGATCGATATAGCATCTGTTATTACCATAGAAAGAGCGGAGATTGCATGGATAGCTCAGTGGTAGTAGCGGGGTGTGGCGGTCGAGAGAATGACAAGGCGAGATATTACAATGGTGGCTTAGCGGTGGTGAACATTGTTTTACAGTGTTCAGGCTCACGCGTCTTGTGCTGTTCGGTGTAGCTATTAAGTAGTTTTAAGCGGTGGTTCTGTTCATATTACCGCGATTGACTGTTTACTCCATTTGAACGCGATAATCTGAGTTGTACTGGTATTGTACAGCATGCTAGTGTGGACTAGTGTGTCAGTTGACTCACGTCTAGGGACGCCTGGCGTTTGAAGTCTGGTCACAGGGTGTGGCAACAAGTTTTGAGCTGGGACCCGCGAGAGTAGCGAGGGAAATAGTTCTGGGTCACGTGATGTGGCTGTAGGTTTAAGGAGTAAGAGTAACTATTAGTTAAGCTCATACGAGCAGTAATTACAGTTTCCCGATAGGAAGTACAAATAGTTTCTATCAGTGAATTATTGTTAATGAATAGTGTGTGGGAAATTGTGTATTGGTATCGCGTAGGAGAAGTTGTCTCAACGCGGTGAAAATAATATCGATTATATTCTGTCATAAGAGCAGGCAGATTGAAAACTAATTACGTTTTTTTTTTTGGTTTAGAAGTGACATTGAAATTACCATCCTTGTTAAGTAAAGGGGCTAGTTATAACGACGTTGTGAGTTTTTGTCTTGTTCTCAGGGAATTATTGTTAGTTCCAAAGATCTTTTTATATATTTTTTTTCTTCTTCAACATTTTTGGGTCAGCGCTAGTCCGGTGAACTAGTCGTTCGGACGTAGTTTATTGGCATCATGAGTTCAGATAGCACGGTTCAAGAGTCAGGTGACGATCCACAAGGTGCAGGTGATGGGGTCACATCAGGTCACACGCTGGGTAGCCGTCCTTTGTCCACCCCTGATACTCAGCAGCCTAATGACATCACCCCTCCCCCACTTCCTCCCAGACCGACCCCCCAGCCCAACACCCCAGGGGCGCGGCGGCCTGCACCTTCCCCACATACCCCTCCCCAACCACCCCCCCCTCCCACCTTACCCATCCTCAGAAATTAGGAAGCGCCTCTCTGAACCCCTATATGTGAACCTTCCGGCAGGGCGCTTACATACGCCTACCCAGGGGTCCACCCAGGGGTCCGGTCAGGTGACTATCCCCACCAATACCACCCCACCCCTCCCCCCTCACAACCCCAACCTTGGTCATACGACCAAACCCTCCTCTACCATGCTATGCCTTTCCCAGAACCAACCCCTAGAATCCCCTGCCTCACACCAACATCACCCTACCCAACCCTCCCCCCGACCTGACCATCACTATAACCCTACCTTACACCAACCCTTCCCTCCCCATTACCAGTCCTTCCCTAACCATTGTCAACATCTACACTCCATGCCCCCTGCGTCTCATGGTATGCGTCAGCCCCCATTTTCATCATTCTCATTGCCTAGACCAGTGTTGCCCAAACTAATTTGCAAAGAGTTACCGACAAACATAGTGGAACGTAACCGGAAAATAGACGACTGGCTAGGGCAAGTAGGTTCATGTTTGCCAGCTGCCCAGGATGACTGGGTGAAAATAAATTTAGCAGCGGGAGCTTGTATAGACCCTAATGGTTCAATAATGCAGGACCAGGAGTTTCAATATTTGCAAACATGGCCAGAGTTTGTGTTAGCAATTAAGAGACGATATAAAGAGAAAATAACAGAGGAAACAGCTAATAGGTATTTAGCTAGTTTAAAACGCCCGAAACGCTGTGCGTGCTAGTGGCTTTACAGGACTGTAATTACCATATTTGTATCCTCACATTCCTTATGTACATTCTTGTATATGCATAAATAAATAAATAAATAAATAAAACGAGGCCCAAACGAAACGCTCAAAGATTTTGGAACTGGTATATTGCGTAGAGTGCGTGACTTGAGGCATGAGTTGGGATACGATGACCTGAGAATTAGTCAGAAGGCTAAACAACTGGTGTGTATGTCAATCCATCATCAGTGAAATCCCATCCATTGTATACAAGAGCGCCTCCCATGCCCTTGCGCCACCTATAGCTCTGCTGTTCAACAAATCCCTTGAGTGTCATACCTTCCCTGATATCCTTAAAAAAGCAAGAGTAACACCAGTTCATAAAGGAGGTAATCCGTCAGACATAAACAACTATAGACCAATATCGAACCTACCCATACTATCAAAAATATTTGAAAAAATTATCTACAAACAGCTTTACTCCTACCTCGTAAAATTCGACATTCTTAGCCCCTGTCAGTTTGGCTTCCGCTCTCAAAAGAGTACCAACGATGCAATTATTAGTCTCCTTGATATAATTTACTCAGCTCTTGACAAAAATGAGTTTCCAATTGGACTCTTCATTGACCTGAGAAAGGCCTTTGATACTGTTAATCATGACTACCTCTTAAGTAAACTCCATCATTATGGAATCCGAGGCCATGCACTGGACTATATCCAATCCTATCTTAGTGATAGACACCAATGTGTAGCCATCAATAATATAACCTCTCCCATTCTACCAATAACTGTTGGAGTGCCACAGGGCAGCATCTTGGGGCCTCTTCTTTTTCTTATATACATTAATGATCTGCCTAATGTCTCTAACATTCTGAAACCTATTTTGTTTGCTGATGATACTACCCTCATCTACTCCCACCCCAACCCACATACACTAAATGGTGTTGTTAATAATGAACTAAAAAAAGTCCACTTATGGATGTCAACCAACAAACTAACACTTAACATAGAAAAGACCTACTACATCCTATTTGGAAGCAAATCTACAAATGCAATTCAGCTTCAGATTGACAATGTAAACATTAGCAATAAAAATGATGGAAAGTTTCTTGGCATATTCCTAGACAAGAGACTCAACTTCAGTACCCACATACAACACATAACTAAGAAAGTCTCTAAAACAGTTGGTATACTCTCCAAAATCAGATATTATGTTCCTAACTCTGCTCTCATCTCTCTATATTATGCACTAATCTATCCCTATCTCAACTATGGTATCTGTGCATGGGGTTCAACCACTGCAAACCACCTCAAGTCCATCATCACCCAGCAAAAATCTGCTATCAGAACAATATCAAATTCTGCTTTCAGACAACACACAGCCCCCTTGTTTAACGCCCTAAACATGCTAAACATAATCTCACTCCACAAATTCTCTTGTGTCAACTACATTTACAAAACCCTGTTCTTAAATGCAAATCCTTGTCTGAAACTCTTCTTGGACAGATGTAATAGGACCCATTATCACCACACCAGAAATAAATATCTCTTTGATATCCCCAGAGTTAAACTTAATCTGTGTAAACACTCTATGCAAATAAAGGGACCCAGTTTATGGAACTCACTCCCTACTGAATTGAAAAGCTGTCCAACTTTTACATCATTCAAAATCAATGCTAAAAAGTACCTAATTTCATCTTCATAGTTTTTCACTTTTTGCCTTAAAATTGCACTGTATCAATTGCTACCCAATCTCCCAACCTTTATGTTCCCAATTTGTACATCTTTACCATTGTGATCATTCTGTTTTCTTATATGTGCTGCCAATCTGTTGTATGGTGTTTATAAATCTTGTTTATCTGTATCTTTTGCTGCCCAGTCTCCCAATCTTTATGTACCCAATCTGAACATCTTTACCATTGTGATCATTGCTGTCTTATATGTGCTGTCAATCTGCTGTATGGTGTCTATTAACCTTGTTTAAAATTACTAATCAAGCTGTCAATGTAATCAATCAGAGCTTTAATATAACAATATGCTTTAATATACCTACTTATCTCTCTCATCTCGTTTTTCTCTTGTAATGCATCTTTATCATTTATCAATTCTGATTGAAATTACCTACTTAAAATTATCTGCTAGATTAAGGACCTGCCCGAAACGCTGTGCGTACTAGTGGCTTTACAAGAATGTAAATACTGTACTATCCAATGTATTCTCACAAACCCAATGTACCTTCTTGTATATATATAAATAAAATAAAATAAAATAAAATAAATAAAATAAATCCCCGGAACACTTGGAGCTCACGTTTCGGCTGCAAGTGTAACGATGGATTACTACAGTTTAATAGAGTACGCTACGGACTTACAGAATATTCAGGGGCAGTGTAAGGATACAACTGACACCAGACAATCCTCTTATGTCCAAGCGGTAGATACGAATAATTCACATCGTGTTAAGGAGAGTGTAGGTAACTCCTCTAGCTACCAGAGGAGTAGGCACCATAGAGCAGGTCCGCCTCCTCACTGGTACTACACTTATGACCCCAGGTGTTGGAGTTGTGGCGGACGAGGCCACAAACGAGAGGACTGCCCCAATAATAAGGAGGAATTATGAGATAAGGCCCCCAAGGAGGAAGGGCGGCCCACTTTTGAAGTGAGGGTGTGCTGGAAGAGGTTGACTGCATTCCTGGACACTGGTAGTCAGGTAACCATCATTAAGATGGACTCATTTAGGACCTTCAGTCAGGTGCGCCTTAAGGAAGGGGGTGCACAATTAACAGCTGTCAATGGTCAACATTTTGATGTTCTGGGAAAATGTATTTTAACTTTTAACATTGAAAAAGATAAACCTTGTATCCACGAATGTACTGTGGTGGATAATGTAACATTCCCTGGTGATATATTGTTAGGCATGGATTTTTTGAGACGATTTACATATTCTTTGACATCGGTGAAGGGAGCAAGACACAGTAGGCTACAGTTGGGATCTGTGTCTTTCCCAGTAAAGTTAATTGATCACCCTCCCATAATTGCTTCAATTCAACGAGCACCTAAATATGTAAACCTTCCTAAACAATTGTTCAAGTCTCTTCAAGACCCTGACAAGAAAACATGTAGACTACATGCTGTACACAGACAAGTATGTCCACCACGGTCATTTAAGTTCATTAAAGTCGCCGTAGGAAGAAACATTCAACCCGGAAGTATTCTTCAGGTAGCTGGCAGAATTGATAAGTTGATGATACCATATACTCTGGTATCTGTACATGACAAAGGTGCGATAATACCAGTGATCAATCTCTCTCACAAACCTTATCGCTTTAGGGTAGGCGATAGTCTGACACAGGGAATTGTGGTAAATTTAAAAGAAATAATAGAATCAGATACCACACAAACATCGACTGTAACAGCGCAATATAGCGCATTGAACGTAAGAGACGAGGAGTCACACAGTAAGATCGGTAAAGAAACCCCGTTATCTCCTCAAGATAAGGAAATGGTGGACAAATTAATAACTGCTCTAGATTTGACTCATATGTCACCTGCTAAACGTAAACAGGTACGGGAAGTCCTCCGCAAATTTCCTAGGTTATTTGCGACCGAGGATGAGGAAATAGGCTACCTGCCTCAAGTCGAACACACCATTCCAACAGGTGATAATCCTCCGGTCCAAACACGTCAATGGAGACTCCCAGAGCAGGCGAAACAACTTATTAGAGATGAGTGTAGAAAGATGATGAGACAGGGCGTTATAGAAGAAAGCACGTCACCGTGGCTTTCCCCAGTAGTGCTAGTACGCAAACCTGATGGTAGTTACAGGTTCTGTGTAGATTACCGTAAAGTGAACGAAGTGACAACAGCGGACGCTTATCCTCTGCCTCTCATTCAAGAAATCATAGACCAGTTTGGCACAGCTAAGTACTTCTCGACACTTGACGCAAAGACAGCGTATTGGGCCATACCAGTTGCAAAGCAAGACAGAGAAAAAACAGCATTTTCGGATGGTGTTAGGACTTACCATTTCAAGCGTATGCCATTTGGATTAAAAACAGCTCCTTCATCTTTTCAGAGGGCGATAAATTATATTCTGAGCCCTGTTCTTGGTAGGCACTCACTGGCATACCTTGATGATGTTGTAGTGTACTCTAGAACTTTTGATGAACACCTCCATGATTTGACAGAGACCTTGTCGCTGTTGAACAAGGCGGGGTTCAAGTTGAACGCCCAAAAGTGTACCCTGGCGGCTCAGAAATTCAAATTTCTGGGTTTTCAGGTAAGCACAGATGGAATACGCCCTGACCCGGACTCTTGCCGCGCTATTGCTGAAATGCCAACACCAAAGACAGCAAAGGACGTGAGAAGATTTCTGGGTGCAGCTGGGTATTTCCGTCGACACATAGAAGGTTTAGCGAGAACGTCAGCTTCACTGACGAATCTCACTAAGAAAAATGTTAAGTTTGTATGTAGTATGCAGTTTGTATGTATGTAGTTTGTTTGTAGGACCCGAGAGCATGATGAAGCTTTTGAGAAATTAAAATCACAATTGAGTACTACTCCAGTTTTAGCCATTCCTTACTTTGAGAAAGATTGGGAGGTCCACACTGATGCAAGCGGCATTGCCATAGGTGGCTGTTTAATTCAGCGTGACTCGGAGAACAACCCGCACCCGGTAGCTTACTTTAGTAGGAAAGTGAAAGGACCGGAAGTAAGGTACTCAGCCACTGACAAGGAAGCTTTAGCTGTAGTAGAGAGTGTAAGATATTTTGAGCCTTATTTGTTTCAGCGTCACTTCATAATTTAAACTGATCATCGAGCATTGACCCACATTTTTAAGAAAAAGACACGTTGCCCGAGAATGACAAGGTGGGGTCACGAACTGTCAGCACACTCGTTTCAGATATTGTATAAGCCTGGTCCATCTCATGTTGTTCCTGATGCGTTAAGTAGGAACATTGCCACCGTCAATATGAATGTAAACATTGAAACGATTGCGAGCGACAAAATGAGAGAACTTCAGATGAAGGAACAGCGATGGAAGGAAATTATTGAACATCTGGAAGGTGGGAAATATCCTTCGAGAAAACAAAGTACCTCTTTAAATGACTTTGCACTCAAAGAAGGAGTGTTGTATCATGTAAATGCCCAGAAAGACAGGGCGTTGTTTCAGCTAGTTATCCCTGACGCATTAAAGCCTTCAGCATTAAAACTTGCGCATGCGTCAAAGATTGCAGGTCACCCGGGAGTGTACAAAACTTACACAAAGGCCAAGTCATTATTTTATTTCCCAGGGTTATTATCACATGTAATTAAGTACGTCAGGTTATGTGGGAACTGTCAACGACGCAAAGGTACTCCTAAAGTACAAGCCCCACTCCAGGAATTCTCAGAGATAGCAGAACCCTTGGATCGGGTGGGGGCTGATTTAATTGATTTACATAGCATCAATTCAGGCAACAGATATGCGCTAGTTCTAGTGGACCATCTGTCCAGGTATACCACTCTAGTAGCCCTTCCCAGGAAAGACCCCCAAACAGTGGCAGATGCATTTTTAGCTAGGTTTGTTACTGTGTTCGGTCCGCCTAAAGTTCTAGTATCTGACAGGGGACAGGAGTTTATTGGTAACTTATTTCAGGAAGTATGTAAACTCTTAGAAACAACAACTGCGCTAACAACAGCATACCATCCCCAGACGAACGGCATGGTGGAACGAACTAATAGAACGGTGAAGGATATGCTTGCCATTTTAGCAAAGAATGACCCGGCCACTTGGGATGAACAGTTGCCCTTTGTTCAGTTTGCACTAAACACCGCAGTGCATCAGTCAATAAATACTCAACCACTCTTGCTGTTTACTGGACACTCGTGTAATTTTGCGTCAGGTCTGCTTAACAGACATACTATTAGTTATGGAGAGGATTATCCTTCAGAAATCCTCACCAAGATGAAGAATGCATGGAGGATAGCAGCTGAAACATCAAAGAAAGCAAGGACACGGTATGCCCATTATTATGATAAGCAGGTACAACCATTAAGAGTGAAAGAGGGAAGCCTAGTGATGCTGTTGAATGAGTCAGCGCCCGCCAATCAGAGTAGGAAGTTAGCAGCTAGATGACGAGGCCCTTATAGAGTTATTAAGAAACTAGGCCCAGTAAATTTCATAATCAAGGGTATATTTGAAGACCAGGTTGAAAGAACCATCCATATAAATAAATTGAAACTTTATGTAGCAAGGGAAGAACTGGAATTACCTTCAGTAATTCCAGTCCCCGAGAGAGTGGAGGGAATGGTTATTCCTGATGCTCAATCAGAGGAGGATGATGACATCCTATCATCCTTACTTAGTAGCCAAGTTCGGCCTGGTCACCCTATGGTCACCAGATCTCGCGCGCACATGAGCGCACAGTAACTGAGTTAAGCTGTCATCTGAGTTATAGGTAGAGGCAAAGAATTGTACTGTAGGTGCTTAGTCAAGAGTGACGTACCTTTACCTACCCTGGAGGAGTTATCTTTCTTAAAACCTCCAGGGCAGATCCAGGTCTCCACCAGACATGAGTTATGAATGTTTCTTTTCCCAGGTCTGCTCACATTGCCACACTGTCGGCCATACCCCATCTCTACAACTGAGGCCAGAGTAGCATGTCACCGCTATTGTCTGGCGGGAACCAGGTTTAGTTCCCGAGGGACAGGACGGTCACACTACATGGATACAAGACACTCCGTACATTGACAACATCGCACACTAATATTTTTACCACTTCGGACACCAGCTTTCGACGTTTCGCATATGTGTACGTGTTCCATATTAAAACGACAATATAATGCTATTAACAATTAAAATCTTCTATTTAACAGGCATATAGTTATTAAATGAAGTTTAGTGATGTAATAGACATAATCCGGAGTTGGTAAGGACGCCGCCCGCCAGCGTAAACACAACACACCCGAATGCCCACAAACACGTTACAACGCACAAAACACAACACTTCTGTCAGTTTTTGGATAAACTCCTTTTATATTTATTATGTGAGAGTTATACATGTATAAAATGATAACTATTATAGGTAAGCGCCTAATATTTAATATTAATCAATAAAAAAGAAGTCAGAAGCCACACGCCTGTCTGTACATGTCTTTTGTGTAAAAGTATTTTGGGCGCTCATGTACTTGTGCGCTAGCTGGCGTTCACAACTGTTCTCGCCTACAAGCATTAGAATTAAACAAACTTAGAATTTGTTTTTTCATTTATATACAAGAAGAGAAGGCTACCCTTGAGTCTGTAATATTCATCTGATCACTGGTCTCCCATTTGGTCCTCATTGCTTTATCTTACTATTATCGAATGTCAATAACCGTATTATGCAATTTCAATTTCTTCAATTTCAATTTATTATGCACCCCATACCCATCCCGTGAGCGGTGGTGTAAAGGATTACAGAGGCACATACTCGGTTCAGGAACTGAACCCTCTAGTTCGTTTAGCTAATCAAATAACAATGTTTGACGCTAGTTACAAAATTATTAATGTTGTATACACATGTACACACACTCATACATACATGTACACATATATATATATATATATATATATATATATATATATATATATATATATATATTAGTATATTTTGGTAGCAGTCTTTCCTGTAGACATATTTTATTAAATATGACCGAAAAAGTAAGATTAATAATTCTAACACGAATTTTCTCAATCTTTCGTACATTATGCTTCACTGTTGGAGGTAAATCAAAAATCACTTCTCCAAAATTCATTTTTATTTCTAGTCTGACGCGACACGGGCGCGTTTCGTAAAACTTATTACATTTTCAAAGACTTCACAAATACACAACTGATTAGAACTTGCGTTTCCCTGATTTTATATCTACATTTGAGTGAGGTGGGAAGGGTGATGTGGCATTACATTTGAGTAAGGTGGGAAGGATGATGTGGCATTAGAGGATATTAATAGGGTATTAAAAGTATCAACACAAGACAGAACACGAAACAATGGATATTGAATAGAAGTGTTTGTAGAAAGCCTATTGGTCCATATTTCTTGATGCTTCTATATTGGAGCGGAGTCTTGAGGTGGGTAGAATATAGTTGTGCAATAATTGGCTGTTGATTGCTGGTGTTGACTTCTTGATGTGTAGTGCCTCGCAAACGTCGAGCCGCCTGCTATCGCTGTATCTATCGATGATTTCTGTGTTGTTTACTAGGATTTCTCTGGCGATGGTTTGGTTATGGGAAGAGATTATATGTTCCTTAATGGAGCCCTGTTGTTTATGCATCGTTAAACGCCTAGAAAGAGATGTTGTTGTCTTGCCTATATACTGGGTTTTTTGGAGCTTACAGTCCCCAAGTGGGCATTTGAAGGCATAGACGACGTTAGTCTCTTTTAAAGCGTTCTGTTTCGTGTCTGGAGAGTTTCTCATGAGTAGGCTGGCCGTTTTTCTGGTTTTATAGTAAATCGTCAGTTGTATCCTCTGATTTTTGTCTGTAGGGATAACGTTTCTATTAACAATATCTTTCAGGACCCTTTCCTCTGTTTTATGAGCTGTGGAAAAGAAGTTCCTGTAAAATAGTCTAATAGGGGGTATAGGTGTTGTGTTAGTTGAATTTTGGAGAAGTGATTTTTGATTTACCTCCAACAGTGAAGCATAATGTACGAAAGATTGAGAAAATTCGTGTTAGAATTATTAATCTTACTTTTTCGGTCATATTTAATAAAATATATATATATATATATATATATATATATATATATATATATATATATATATATATATATATATATACATATATATATATATATATATATATATATACATATATATATATATATATATATATGTATATATATATATATATATATATATATATATATATATATATATATATATATATATATATATATATATATAATAGTGGCTTTAGGCATTGTATGTACTAGCTCTATCTATAAAGCCAACAAACTTTGTAAAATCTCTTTATGTATGTACCTTTACCTAAATAAAAATTATTATTATTATTATTATTATTATTATTATATATACATATACATATACATATATACATACACATACATATTTAATCACCTACACAAATACACATCAATAATCTTTGTGTCACAAGTGATCAACAAGAGGCTCACAACAGTCACTATAAAAGGCACTTTACATCTATAGTTAGTGAGTCACACAGTTACTAGTCTTGCTGCACACCCACCCAACTGGGCGGCAGCTTTACAGTCATGTGCTCCACACCCACCCAACTGGGCGGCAGCTTTACAGTCATGTGCTCCACACCCACCCAACTGGGCGGAAGCTTTACAGTCATGTGCTCCACACCCACCCAACTGGGCGGCAGCTTTACAGTCATGTGCATGCATTACCTACAGTAAGCAAATTTTGGATACTTCGCTAAGATTTCGGGCAGCACATCATTATAAATGAAGTACTTACACATTTCATTATGCAACTTTAATAAAGTTGTCCATCAGCATTTTGTGGTGTTCAGCTACCCTTATCTTCTGTATGTTCCTGACATTACCAGTATACACAAACATTGACATGTAGGGATATAGACTCTCAGGTAAGTTAGTAATTTAAATGCATAGTAGCAGTCCTAGGCGTTCAATCCCCGACCGCCGTCCAAGTGGTTTGGCACCATTCCTCCCCATCCCATCCCAAATCCTTATCCTGATCCCTTCCCAGTGTTAAATAGTTGTAATGAACAGGCACTATATATATATATATATATATATATATATATATATATATATACATATATATATATATATATATATATATATATATATATATATATATATATATATATATATATATATATATGTATATATATATATATATATATATATATATATATATATATATATAATTATACCAGTATTATCTAATAATATATACTGGTCTAATAAAATAATTAGACCAGTTAATACTCTCACTCGTTGTGTTAGGATATGTTAGCTTGATAAAACTGACTGTTCATTGTTGAGAAATGTGTTAACAAACAATATATCTGACATTATCAAGACTGTAGCTTGCTTAGCAAAAGGAACTTTTTTTAAATTTGGGTTCAGTTTAACTACCGCTCAATGGATGAGTAATTGGGGCATAATAAAGGAACTAAGCTGATAAAATGAAAGATGGGAAAACAACATTAGAGAGATAAACTCGAGAGACGTTTTCATGTTAACCCGAAAATTATTTGAGGAGCAAGACGGACTGCGGGTCAGGCAATTGGTCTTCATGCTATCGTGATGGGGGATCAGCCGTTACACGTGTTAATGACTCTTGTATAGTTGTGTAGTTAAGGACAACAGGGTAAAGGGGTAATGGGCATTGTGGTTGATTGTTCTACCTGGGAATCCTCCACTGTTTTATATCTTATGTACTCACTTAGTTGTGTTTGCAGGGGTTGAGCTCTGGCTCTTTGGTCCCGCCTCTCAACCGTCAATCAACTGATGTACAGATTCCTGAGCCTACTGGGCTCTGTCATATCTACATTTGAACCTGTGTATGGAGTCAGCCTCCACCACATTACTGCCTAATGCATTCCCTTTATTAACTACTCTGACACTGAAAAGTTCTTTCTATAATCTCTCTGGCTCATTTGGGTACTCAGCTTCCACCTGTGTCCCCTTTTGCGTGTACCACATATGTATTAAATAAATGTATGTATGTATGTATGTATGTATGTATGTATGTATGTATGTATGTATGTATGTATGTATGTATGTATGTATGTATGTATGTATGTATGTATGTATGTATGTATGTAAGGAGAGAGAGGAGAGAAAGAGATGAAGACCGAGAAAGAGAAATAGATATAGACAGAGTCAGGAAGAGAATGTTAGACACAGAGACGGATAGATAAGGATATGCAAAGTCAGTGAGAGAATGACAGAGATAGAGCGAGGAAAGAGACGGAGAGATAGGCTGACACAGAGAATGGCAGAAACGAGGAGAGGCAGAGACAAAGGGACAGGGACAGACGGACAGGGCCAGAGGAGGGACGGGGGAACAGAGGGGGGACAGTGGGACAGAGAGGGAGACAGGGACAGAGAAGGGGACAGGGACAGAGACAGAGGGACAGGAACAGAGGGACAGAGACAGAGGGACAGGAACAGAGGGACAGAGACAGAGGGACAGGGTCAGAGAGGAGGACCGGGGGACAGAGGGAGGAGAGGGGGGCAGGAGACCAAGAGAGAGGGGACAGAGGAGAGACAGGGGATAGAGTGGGCAGGGGGACAGAGGGAGGGACAGGGACAGACAGAGAAAGACAGGAACATGGGGGCAGAAAGGGCGGACAGGGGGACAGAGAGAGGGACAGGGGGCAGAGATAGGGACAAGGGAACAGAGACAGGGACAAGGGGACAGAGATGGATAGGGGGACTGGAGGAAAGGGAGGGGGACAGATGAAGGACAGCGGACAGAAAGAGTGGGCAGGGGGACAGAGAGGTACAGGGGACAGAGAGAAGGACAGGGGGACAGAGATGGACAGGGGGACATAGAGGAACAGGGGGACAGAGAGTGACAGGGGGACAGAGAGAGGAACAGGAGGACAGAGAGGAACAGGGGGACAGAGAGAGACGGGGGAACAGAGAGAGGGACAATGGGATAGAGAGGGACAGAGAGATGGAAAGGGGGAACAAGGGGACAGGGGACAGGGGGAAAGGGATCGGGGACAGAGGACAGAAAATGTGGGCAAGGGGACAAAGTGAGGGACAGGGGGACAAAGATGGACAGGAGGACAGAAGGAAAGGGGGGAGATGTATGAGGGGGGAATGTTTGCGAGAGATGGAGAAGGGGTATTTAGAACGGTAAGTTAGAGAGGGGACAACTAAGGCGCATCATTGAAAAGCAAAGCAAATGAGCATCATTGCAGTAGCAGGAGCCACGCACATCTTCAGCCTGCGTTGTTGAGACATTGTCAATTAAGCGGTGTCCAATAGCAGTATCTTCGGTATTTAAGCGATACCTTAAAAAATACTGGAAATATTGAAAGATATTAATCCAGATATTAATCCCCTTGTGCAACGCACACAAGAGGCAACAGCTTCTAGCTCTACAAGCGGCAATATAAAATAGAGAACAGGCGATTGTTTTCACTCATAGTGTAATAAACCCACGGCCCCACCCACCCGCTGAAGCCGCAAATACCAAGACATTACTTCCGTTAAAAATTAAGCCGGAATAATCCTCAGGTATGTGGAAGATGTGGGAGGCCTTTGATCAACCGCCGACTTCCTGCCCCGTCGACGGGGCCACCAGCCCTCAGTGTGCCCTCAGCCAAATTCATGTGAAACATGTATGTGTGTGTATTAAATATTTTAATTTATTATTTCCAAGATTTAGCTGTTAGCTCTTGGACCCCGCCTTTCTAAGCGTCGGTTGTCTAATGTACCGACCCTCGGCCTCTTTTCCTCCATCATATCTAAACAACATATATTTTTATCTAACACACACACACATCCCCAAGATGCAGCCTTCAGCAGCTTCCTGACTTTCAGGTTCCTATTTACTGCAAGGTGAATAGAGGCATTAGTGTGTGTATGTTTGTGTCTGTGTGTGTGTGTGTACGTGTGTGTGTTTGTGTGTATACTCACCTAGTTGTGGTTGCGGGGGTTGAGCTCTGGCTCTTTGGTCCCCCTCTCAACTGGCAATCAACTGATGTACAGATTCCTGAGCCAACTGGGCTCTATCATATCTGCATTTGAAACTGTGTATGGAGTCAGCCTCCACGACATCACTGCCTAATGCATTCCATCTATTAACTACTCTGACACTGAAAAAGTTCTTTCTAACATCCCAGTGGCTCATTTGGGTACTAAGTTTCCACCTGTGTCCCCTTGTTCGCCTACCACCCGTGTTAAACAGTTTATCTTTATGTACCTTATTGCTGAGAATTTTGTAGGTAGTGATCATGTCTCCCCTTACTCCTCTGTCTTCCAGTGTCATGAGATGCATTTCTCGCAGCCTGTCCTCGTAACTCATGCCTCTTAGTCCTGTGACTAGCCTATTGGCATATCATTAAACTTTTTCAAGCTTCGTCCTGTGCTTGACAAGGTGTGTGTGTGTGTGTGTGTGTGTGTACGTGTGTAACACACATGTACTTATGTGGTACGTATATACTACATAATTGTAAGGCGTTTGCTGAATTAGAAAAGTCGGCTAGCAGTCCACCCTTAACGACACAATTAACTCATTACATAAAAAAATACGTGGCTGTGCAACAGTGTGTGGGAATTGGGGAACTGGTGTGCATTTAGACGACTGGTGAGGACCAACAATGACGTAGAAGGATGGCACCAGCGTCTGAATCAAAGGGCAGTGAGGGACAACTTGGCTTTATATATTTTAATCCCCTTACTGTACCGTGAGGCGTCCCTGGTAACCTTGCAATACCAACTGGTTTCTGATCAAAAGCTAAAGTCCAGTCGCCGCAAGGGCAATAAAGAGAAACAGGAACATTTGTGGAAGCTTTGGGACCGTTATGAGGAAAAACAGATAAGCACCTCAAGGAATGTTCGTGTTTTATCCCAGGAAGTGCCTGAACTAGAATTAGAAAACAACAGTCTGTTTACTGGTTGTTATTTAACTTAAGTTAGTTGTAAATGATAATGTAAAAATAGCCACTAAGAACTGATGAGTTGCCCAAGACTTTTGCTCGTAAAGAGGGAATTGATTACAAACTTGGACTGCCTTTGAGCAGCCCGAGGGCAGCAATATCCCAGGAACATCAACTAAATTTCGGAGACTTGAAGCAAAGTGAAATTCACACCAGTTACTCCATCTATCATCATTCTATTATGCAGGAAGAACCGCACGTCTATGGGTCATCCAATAATGTTAGCAGACTTCTAGATGTTACCGCTGCTAGGCTTAGGCTCGGCTACAAGTACCTCTGGGAGTTTGTAACATCTGCTGATGTAGATTTGACTAAATGTAAACTCTGTCAGCAGAACTATTCGCTTACTTTGCGTCATTATATAATGGAATGTGAAAAAATCGCGGAATTTAGAGATAACACCATCAATAGTGTCCAAGAAATGTGTAAGTACTTCATTCATAATGATGTGCTGCTCGAAATCTTAGCGAAGTATCCAAAATTTGCTTACTGTAGGTAATGCTGCACTGTAAAGCTGCCGCCCAGTTGAGTGGGTGTGGAGTACATGACTGTAAAGCTGCCGCCCAGTTGGGTGGGTGTGGAGCACATGACTGTAAAGCTGCCGCCCAGTTGGGTGGGTGTGCAGCAAGACTAGTAATTGTGTGACTCACCATAGATGTAAAGTGCCTTGTATAGTGACTGTTGTGAGCCTCTTGTTGATCACTTGTGACACAAAGATTATTGATGTGTATTTGTGTAGGTGATTAGATATATGTATGTGTATGTATATATGTATACGTATATATATATATGTACATGTATGAGAGTGTGTACATGTATATATATTAATAATTTTGTAACTAGCGTCACAAATTGTTATTTGCTTAGCTAAACGAACTAGAGGGTTCAGTTCCTGAACCGATTATGTGCCTCTGTAATCCTTTACACCACCGCCCACGGGATAGGTATGGGGTGCATAATAAAGAAAGAAATAGAATTGAATTGGTCTGATTAAGACTTTATGACCATGTAATCTATGTTTTGCTCCACTCTTACTGATTGAGTATGGGGTGCATAACAAATAATAGCCTCCTTCGGGGGCGTCTTGTTTCTAAACGTGTTAGTCTTAAATCCTTTAATCTCAAATCTTGCTACAATGTACCTCTTAATATATGTTATGTACTCTCGCAATCCAATGTACCTTCTTGTATATAAATAAATAGATTTCAACTGTAAGGGGGTATGGTTTGCACCTTGTTATTCTAATAATGGATAAATAATTCTAATAATGGAAGCGCTAATTATATGAACAAGTGCCATGTATTTATTCAGACGAGAACAACAGCGAACACAAACCAGCGCATATACGAACGGAATGGTTTGTATGTACAAACTTCTCAGTGAACGAAGTTGTTTCTAGCCCGGTATCCGAAATTGCAGTATACGACTTGACCAGTCCCCCACTACATCACCCCCTCCATCCCTCACTCCCCACCCTTGTTAGTGGTACCTGCCATGGTGGGGGCGGCTACAAGTCAAAGTCACAGTCGACACCTCATCACTTAATGAGGTTATGGAACTGTCAACACTAGCTGTCATCTGGAGGACTGATTCAACATATCAGACGAGACATTAATGAGGTCACCTGCCTTGCTATAAAGAACACCGGTGACCGGAAATGAACAGCCAAGAACAACGGAGTGGATTGGGCAACGGTTGCGGGATTACACAAGGTCTTGCCCACTCCTGAGGTTTCTGATGCGCCGAGCAACAAGATGTGAAACTTGGTGGCTACGTAAGAACAGCACGTTCCCTCTAGAGTGTGCATGATACGCCAACGCGGATGCACGATTTGCATCTTGGGCCTACAATCATGTGCATGATGGGATAACGAAGAAAGTCGTAAAGGCCTAGTACGACGTAGCAGAAGAAACACCTGTAAGTGGATGGAACCCAAGAGCTGGAGCCGGGACCCGAGGGTTCTGCCGCCACGCCCACCCCGCCTCAACGAACTGGAGCTGTTCACTCGTCAAGCAAGACCTCGTCTGGTGTCAACGTCTCAGTACTCCCAGGAAGTCAACATGTATGCGGCAGACAGAACATCGCCAGCAGACGACAACATCTTACAAGAGGATGGAACCCCGGTACGCCAGAGTTCCCCATGTGGCCGGACAGTAAGTCAATCATCGCTGTCAACACCGACGTCATCGCCTCGTCGACGACCCGGAAGGATGGACCAGCAGCGCGGATGTACTGCGGATTGTGGACTAGATCAGTGGAAGACTCTAGTCAGGAGGGGAGTGGATCTCTTCTCACAACAACTGAGGCCAGCTGAAGAACATCGTTGGTGAAGAACACGACGCATCGTTGCAGAACTACAACATGAATACAGCAATGGGCGAGTCAACAACATCGGGACAACGGACTCGTCGGGAATAAAGACTTTGTTAATTTGTATATACAATATATATGTAATTTTTTTTAAGTTCAGAAAACTTGGTGTTCACCGTTACAGAGAAAAGAAGTTATGAATGACAATTTTTGTGTAGACTCTGGTGAACTGGGGAACAAGCGAAAAGATGGTTCCAATATAAATTTAATTGTTTATTATAAATTGTGTGTTATATTTTTTGTCAAATTAATGTTGATTTGTCATCTGAGAGGATTGATGGGCTGCCATGCAGGTATGGCCAGCCTGGATTTTGAGTTACCATGGTAACTGGTATTGTTGAGAGTTTTTATAAATATTTATCGACTGTGAGATGTGTATATTTAGATAGGGTAGCTATTTTTTTCGAGGCATGTGCTAGTTCCTTTGTGGTCTGGGATAAGAAAAGCCATGTTCGAGTTCCTCGCCCACGGTTTTTCTTAAACCGGGACATTGGGGGATATGTAACAAGAGAGCAGTACATAGTACAACATAACATCATAACAGCATGAACAAGCCACGTGGAGGATGAACAAACCACAGGCGCCAGTCAGGCGGCGGCAGACAATGTAAAAGTTACACCTCTGGACAAGTTAGCCATAGAGTCAGGTCAACTGTCATCGAATCATAAAGAGGTCAGAGTTGATGCCGTCATGATAATCTTCAGGGATTAACCCCTAAACATCAAATGCAAAACCCTCATGTTCAGCTGAGGAGCAGATGATGAGACAGACAGTAGAGTGGGCGCAGCCCAGTAGGGAGGTGTGTGTGTGGACTCGGGGAAGGAACATCATCTCCAGAAAAACTGTGGAACAACATACGAGTAAGTACGGCTCTCTTGTACTAAAGTACCTCATTCAGTACCCTTGGCCTCTAGTAGGGAATATAGTTAGGGAGTGTCTTATTTAATTAATTCAATAAAGTCATATATTAAGTGTTATAAAATGTGTATTAATGGTTCCTTGTCTTAGTGATATTGGGCCTACCGTCCCCTTTGCCCCAGTGACCTAGTGTTCTTAATTATCCCGTACTCCTCCCCCCGTTCGTCTTCCGTGTTGAGGTGTTAGTATTGGGTGTGTCCCGCCTTATTCTTGTGTACTCTATAGTTCCCAAGTGGTCAGGATTATTCGAGTGTCAGGCCAGGATCCTTGTACCGTTCAATTGTCCCCTACACCTGTCCTGGTAGGTTATTCCATCTGCAACACCTACGACTCTCACTCCGGTCCCCAGTCCGGTAACTCAGGGTGGTGGCAGCGTCACTCGGTAACTCATACGATAGGCTGTGACTACTATTATCTCTGTCTTTCTGTCTCACTCTCCCTCACTAGTGTCTCACTCTCCCTCGCCCTCACTCGCTCTCGTTCTCCCTCCCTTGCTCTCGTTCTCGCTCTGCCTCACTCCTCCTCTCTCTACCTCTCTCTCTCTCTCTCTTCTGTTTACTGGTTTACGTCTTCGTATGACGGCCAGAGTGTTAACATCTTATAGATCGATATAGCATCTGTTATTACCATAGAAAGAGCAGAGATTGCACGGATAGCTCAGTGGTAGTAGCGGGGTGCGCGGTCGAGATATACAATGTGGGTTATTACACTGCAATACTTTCAGTCTTACCTTACTTACAGGCTCCAGTAAGTTTCTGTGAATAATTCCATTTCTCCAACCAAACCCATAAACATCGGTGTTCCTCAGGGCAGCATACTTGGTCCTCTCCTCTTTCTCTTCTACATTAATGACCTTCCAAATGCTTCCCAACACCTCAAACCAATTCTATTTGCTGATGACACAACCTTCATTTTCTCCAGTCCTGACCCCCTTGCTCTAAATGCCACAGTGAATACTGAGCTAAATAATGTCCATCTTTGGCTAACTGCCAAAAAACTCACCCTTAACATTGACAAACCTTTCTATATTCTGCTTGGCAATAAATCCTCATATCAAATAAATCTCAGAATAAACAATACCCAAATTTGTAACAAAATATATGGCAAATTCCTTGGCGTTCTCATTGACCAGAAGCTGAATTTCCAGTGACACATTCTAAATATATCAAAAAAAAGTTTAAAAAAACTGTTGGCATTCTTTTTAAGATCAGATATTATGTACCCCCGCCCTGCCCTGGTGACTCTATTACTCCCTCATCTATCCATATCTCAACTATGGTATTTGTGCTTGGGGTTCTACAACCCAAAGTCATTTACGTCCTCTAATTACGCAACACAAAGCTGCTATTAGGACAATATCCAACTCTGGCCTCAGACATCACTCGGTACCCCTACTCAAATCTCTGAATATGTTAGTCACTGCACACTCTCTCATGTGTATTATACACATATAAAACGCTGAACTGTAATTCCAATCCTGACCTCAAAAGCTTCATTGAAGGTTGTAACAGAACCCATGAGCACCACACCAGAAATAAATACAGTTTTGATATTCCAAGAGTACGACTTAATCAAACTAGAATTGCTCTACAAATCAAGGGACCCAGAATGTGGAATGACCTTCCCAACCATGTTAAAGACTGTACCTCTCTCGACCAGTTTAAGATAAAAACGAAACACTACTTAATAAATTCACTTTAACCTACCTTACCCCTCTGTTGTCAACCCATGTCTGTTTTTTTTTTTTTTAAACAACGCTGTTTGTCTGTAATAATTTGTAATTGTATTTGTGCTGCTTTTTCAGCCATGTTCCTTCCTCTTTTACCTCTATTTTTATTTGTTCTCAACACATTATATTCTTTATACCCATTAGTATTAAGCTTTATTCATTAATGTTTTTCCTGCCCGAAATGCTTTGCGTAATAGTGGCTTTAGGCATTGTATGTACTAGCTCTATCTATTAATCCAACAAACTTTGTAAAATCTCTTGTATGTATGTACCTTATCTAAATAAACATTTATTTATTTATTATTTATTTATTATATTTATAATCCCATTTAACATTGCAGGTTAATATAGTAAGCACCGCATATAAGTGTTACACTCTTAGGGCAAAATTCTTGTAGCTCCTAAGTATCCTGTCTATTACATCATTATCACACATCCAAACAATTTAATGTGGTAGACTACTTATTTCCTTATTTCTATAGTTATCAATAAGTTGACACTCTAATACATAATGTTAATGATTATGGTATATCTGAAAACCTGAACCCGCCCAATGCCAATACTGAAAATAACTCGTGAGTGTTAGAGCCTAACCCGGTAAGTCTAATTCTGCCCGAAACGCTTTGCGTAATAGTGGCTTTAGGCATTGTATGTACTAGCTCTTATCTATAAAGCCAACAAACTTTGTAAAATCTCTTTATGTATGTACCTTTGCCTAAATAAAAATTATTATTATTATTATTATTATAATTACCCAAAGCTACCCCAAGCTACACAAGCTTCACAAAGCTTCCTGACATTACGTTAGTAATGAATAAATATGATATATTTACTCATTATAATGTTGGTGCTGAATGTACAACACGAAAAAACATAATTTTAATCTGAAAAAATATGTTTTTATAAAGAAATTACACGACAATAAAGAACTAGTGACGCCAAAGCAAGTCGACGATCCAAGCGACAATGTTGTGGAGCGACTTATCCAAGACACATTGTTGCCTGGAGAGTGTTTGCTGGCATATAAGCCTCTTGACCATACGTCGCACTTCTCTGCTCAAATTGTCACAAATTGAAATAATGATATAAACTATAAGAATGCATAGTTACAATAATATTTAACATAAATAGCCAGAAAACATTTAAGTTGTACTGAAAAATAGGTGTCTGGAAGCGAAATTAACTTCAGAGGACAATAGTTTTGTTATATGTTATTGGACCTGCCCGAAACGCTGCGCGTACTAGTGGCTTTACAAGAATGTAATTACTAAGCTATGTATCCTCACAATCCCAATGTACCTTCTTGTATATATATATAAATAAATAAATATAGATGCTGATGGTTATTCGCTGGTATGCGTTCGCTACTTGAACTACTATATACTTATTTACGTATCCAGAGATTAGTTCAGAGTAAAACTGTTTTTCCGAATTAATTATCTCAGCAGAGAAAACAAAGATACTAAATTGGCGCTCACCCAGGCAGGGAGGAGCTGTTCGCAAGATGCAACTGTCTGATGGCTCCCAGCTTAACTATGTAAACAGATTCAAATACCTTGGCCTTGAGGTGCCACTGTATGGTCCTGTTGTATTCAGACTCTGTCGTCAGTATAAAGAGAGGCTCCGAGCTCTCAAGGCTGTTGCAGGTTATCACTCAGGCCATGGTGCCAATGTCACAATTGTCAAAATGATGTCCCTTGCATACTTCAGATCTTTAGTGGATTATGCTGCACCTCTGCTTGTTTTGATGCCTGATAGAAATCTTGGAGGGCTTGAAAAATTGCAGAACGAAGCCTTGAGGATAATCCTTGGGTGCCCTCGTACCACAAAGATACTTAATATGAGAAAGGAACTTAATATTCGGAGCGTTGTTGATCGTGTTATTGAAATTAACTGTCAAATTGGTATAAAAATGCTTAGGCTAACTCATCCTAACCCTTGCACAGAAGCCCTCCAGAATTTTTTAATTGAAGATCAGCATTGTTCCAAATGGATAACAAAAACTGGAACTCAACTCAGAATGTATCAGGTTCATGATTTGTATCAAGAGAAACAACAACGGCACTTTCCTGCACCGTGGGAGGTTACACCCTTTCCAGTTTTAATCCCTCCCTTTCCACCCAAGAAGCAAATTAGAGATCAGCCCAAGCTTCGTCTTGAGGCAAAGCTCAACGCCTTAAGCCATATTGATGCTCTGTCCACAGAGCATTCTCTCTCTCTCAGATCATATACACTGATGGTTCCCTACACCGCACCACGGGTGCAGCTGGAAGTGCAGTTGTTCTGACAATGGGCGATGGCTTGTACTTTGAGTGGGGAGTCCGTATACACAATTGGGCCTCTACCCTTCAGACCGAACTATTTGCCTTGATCCTTGCACTGAAATGTGTACAAGTCTCCAAACTTGATACATTAATTGTAAGTAACTCCTTATCATCCTTAAATACTCTCAACTCTTTAAGACATAACTGTAACATGCTCGTGTCCGAACCTAGACACAAATACAACAAAATTATTAAGGATGGTAACAGAGTCCATTTCATGTGGTCTCCATCTCATGTTGGCCTCCGAATGCATGATAGAGCTGATAAATTAGCCAAAGAATCTGCCTTTAAAGGAGCCGTTGAGTGTAACCTTGGATTGTCAATGAGCAATCTGAGAGCAGCAGTACACCGAGAACTTCAACAAGATCTTGCAGATCTGAGACGAAGTGAAATTGACACCAGTAATTCTATCTATCATCATACTATCATGCAAGAGGAGCCACACATCTATGGATCATCCAATAAAATCAGCAGACTTCTAGATGTTACTACTGCTCGGCTTAGACTCGGTTACAAGTATCTCTGGGAATTCTCATTTTCTGCCGATGTAAACCTGACCAAATGTAAGCTGAGTCAACAAAATTATTCACACACCCTCCGTCAATATGTGATGGAGTGCGAAAAGTTACGTGAATTTAGAGACAATTCTCACTTCTTTCTCACAACACCTCACTTCTTTTCTGGATGACTGTGGGATATCAGCTGAATAACCGGAACATAATTTGTAGTCTCACACACTACCAAAGTGTACTTAAACTCTTCCTTTCCTTTCCAAAGGTTTTTTATTTTATTTTTATTTTTTGTTGTCATCTTTGTTGTTTGACAGAGCTTGTTTTTTACCCTTAATTATTTGGTCTTAGTTAATCCCCTTGTCACTAAACCTAGGACTCTTTATTACCCTGTTATATTTAAAGTAACTTGGTTTTTGTTTCTCAGAAATCATTTTTTGGAATTAAATAATAGTATAATTGTTTATATAAGCATCTACCTCAGTATCATAGTAAAAACTTCCTCATGATTATACTCTCACCCTGTTTATTTTTGCACTTACATTTACATTAGAGTAAATTTCTAGATTTACTTAGAATTATATGCCATTTTTTTGGAATTATCTACTTGAGCTCACTTTGTTTTCTTAGGTTCATACTAATTATAAGATTTTAATTAACCATTACTAAGCTAATTATCTTTAAGACCATTTTACTTTATGATTATTATTTTTCTTATTATTTTTATTGTACATTTATATTGTTAGTCTTTACTGATTTTTTGTTTTTTCTTTTATCTAACTTCTGTGTCCTTCCTGGCTATCTATTGGATCTTTATTTTTATTGAACGAAACTGGTATATACAGGACGCCTTAATCCGCTTGACTATCATGACCGGACAAAATGAAGTGATTACCAAAACTATTTGAACCACTTCCCTTCTGGCACTCGGATGGCAATCTTGGGCATAGCATTTTATCAAATCACCTCATTCTTTGGGGCACACGTGAGGAACACTAATGCGAACAAGCCTGAATGGTCCTCAGGATTATATGCGACTTAAAACTCACACCCCACAAGTGACGCGAACCCATACTGCCAGGAGAACCGCAACTGGTATCTACTGGACGCCTTAATCCGCTTGACCATCATGACCGGACAAAAGGAAGGGATAGCCGAAGCTATTTGAACTACTTTCTCGCCAGCACTCGGATGGCAATCTTGGGCATAGCATTTCATCAAATCACCACATTCTTAGGGGCACACGTGAGAAACACAAATGCGAACAAGCCTGAATGGTCCTCAGGAATAAATGCGACTGAAAACTCACACCCCAGAAGTAACGCGAACCCATACTGCCATTAGCAACGCAACTGGTATCTACAGGACGCCTTAATCCACTTGGCAATCACGACGGGACAAAAGGAAGTGAAAGCTAAAACTATTTGGTGCACTTCCTCGCCGGCACTCGGATGGTAATCTTGGGCATAGCATTTTATCAAATCAAATCAATCTTTGGGGCACACGTGAGGAACACAAATGCGAACAATCCTGAATGGTCCCCAGGACTATATGCGACTGAAAACTCACGCCCCAGAAGTAACTTGAACCCATACTGCCAGGAGCAACACAACTGGTATCGACAAGACGCCTTAATCCGCTTGACTATCACGACCGGACAAAAGAAAGTGATAGCCCAAGCTATTTGAACCACTTCTCTTCCAGCACTCGGATGGTAATCTTGGGCATAGCATTTTATCAAATCACCTTATTCTTTGGGGCACACGTGAGGAACACAAATGCGAACAAGCCTGAATGGTCCTCAGGACTATATGCGACTTAAAACTCACACCCCAGAAGTGACTCGAACCCATACTGCCGTGAGCAACGCAACTGGTATCTACAGGACGCCTTAATCCGCTTGACCATCATGACTGGACAAAAGGAAGTGATAGCCGAAGCTATTTGAACCACTTCCTCGCCAGCACTCGGATGGGAATCTTATAGGCATAGCATTTTATCAAATCACCTCATTCTTTGAGGCACACGTGAGAAACACAAATGCGAACAAGCCTGAATGGTCCCCAGGACTATATGCGACTGAAAACTCACACCCCCAGAAGAGACTCGAACCCATACTGCCATTAGCAACGCAACTGGTATCTACAGGTCGCCTTAATCCACTTGGCAATCACGAAGGGACAAAAGGAAGTGATAGCTAAAGCTTTTTGATCCACTTCCTCGCCGGCACTCGGATGGTAATCTTGGGCATAGCATTTTATCAAATCACCTCATTCTTTGGGGCACAAGTGAGGAACACAAATGCGAACAAGCCTGAATGGTCCCCAGGATTATATGCGACTGAAAATTCACACCCCATAAATGACTCGAACCCCTACTGCCAGGAGCAACGCAACTGGTATCTAAAGGACTTCTTAATCCGCTTGACCATCACGACCGGACAAAAGGAAGTGATAGCTGAAGCTATTAGAACCCCTTCCCCGCCGGCACTCGGATGGTAATCTTGGGCATAGCATTTTATCAAATCACCTCATTCTTTGGGGCACACGTGAGGAACACAAATGCGCACAAGCCTGAATGGTCCCCAGGACTATATGCGACTGAAAACTCACACCCCAGAAGTGACTCGAACCCATACTGCCAGGAGCAACGCAACTGGTATTGACAGGACGCCTTAATCTGCTTGACCATCATGACCGGACAAAATGAAGTGAAAACCGAAACTATTTGAACCACTTCCCCTCCGGCACTCGGATGGTAATCTTGGGCATAGCATTTTATCAAATCACCTCATTCTTTGGGGCACACGTGAGAACCACAAATGCGAACAAGCCTGAATGGTTCTCAGGACTAAATGCGACTGAAAACTCACACCCCAGAAGTGACTCGAACCCTTACTGCCAGGATCAACGCAACTGATATCTACAGGGCGCCTTAATCTGCTTGACCATCACGACCGGACAAAAGGAAGTGGTAGCCGATGCTATTTGAACCACTTCCCCGCTGGCACTCGGATGGCAATCTTGGGCACAGCATTTTATCAAATCACATCATTCTTTGGGGCACACATGAGAAACACAAATGTGAACAAGCCTGAATGGTCCCCGCAGGACTATATATGACTGAAAGCTCTCACCCCAGAAGTGACTCGAACCCATACTGCCAGGAGAACCGCAACTGGTATAGACAGGATTCCTTAATCCGCTTGACCATCATGACCAGACAAATGAAGTGATAACCGCAACTATTTGAACCACTTTCCCGCTGGCACTCGGATGGCAATCTTGGGCATAGCATTTTATCAAATCACCTCATTCTTTGGGGCACACGTGAGGAACACAAATGCGAACAAGCTTGAATTATCCCCAGGAATATATGCGACTGGAAACTCACATCCCAGAAGTGACTCGAACCCATACTGCCAGGAGCAACGCAACTGGTATCTACAGAATGCCTTAATCCACTTGACCATCACGACCGGACAAAAGGAAGTTATAGCCGAAGCTATTTCAACCACTTCCCCGCCGGTACTCGGATGGTAATCTTGGGCATAGCATTTTATCAAATCACCTCATTCTTTGGGGCACAAGTGAGGAACACAAATGCGAACAAGCCTGAATGGTCTCCAGGATTATATTCGACTGAAAACTCACACCCCCATAAGTGACTCAAACCCATACTGCTAGGAGCAATGCAACTGGTATCTAAAGGACTCCTTAATCCGCTTGACCATCACGACCAGACAAAAGGAAGTGATAGCTGAAGCTATTAGAACCCCTTCCCCGCCGGCACTCGGATGGTAATCTTGGGCATAGCATTTTATCAAATCACCTCATTCTTTGGGGCACACATGAGGAACACAAATGCGCACAAGCCTGAATGGTCCCCAGGACTATATGCGACTGAAAACTCACACCCCAGAAGTAACTCGAACCCATACTGCCAGGAGCAACGCAACTGGTATCTAAAGGACTCCTTAATCCGCTTGACCATCACGACCAGACAAAAGGAAGTGATAGCTGAAGCTATTAGAACCCCTTCCCCGCCGGCACTCGGATGGTAATCTTGGGCATAGCATTTTATCAAATCACCTCATTCTTTGGGGCACACGTGAGGAACACAAATGCGCATAAGCCTGAATGGTCCCCAGGACTATATGCGACTGAAAACTCACATCCCAGAAGTGACTCGAACCCATACTGCCAGGAGCAACGCAACTGGTATTGACAGGATGCCTTAATCTGCTTGACCATCATGACTGGACAAAATGAAGTGATAACCGAAACTATTTGATCCACTTCCCCGCCGGCACTCAGATGGTAATCTTGGGCATAGCATTTTATCAAATCACATCATTCTGTGGGGCACACGTGAAGAACACAAATGCGAACAATCCTGAATGGTCCCCAGGACTATATACGACTGAAAACTCACACCCCAGAAGTAAGTCAAACCCATACTGCCAGGAGCAACGCAACTGGTATCGACAGGACGCCTTAATGTGCTTGACCATCACGACCGGACAAAAGGAAGTGATAGGCCAAGCTATTTGAACCACTTCCCCGCCGGCACTCAGATGGTAATCTTGGGCATAGCATTTTATCAAATTACCTCATTCTTTGGGGCACATGTGAGGAACACAAATGCGAACAAGCCTTAATGGTCCCTAGGACTATATGCGACTGAAAACTCACACCCCAGAAGTGACTCGAACCCATACTGCCAGGAGCAACGCAACTGGTATCTAAAGGACTCCTTAATCCAATTGACCATCACGACCGGACAAAAGGAAGTGATAGCTGAAGCTATTAGAACCCCTTCCCCGCCGGCACTCGGATTGTAATCTTGGGCATAGCATTTTATCAAATCACATCATTCTTTGGGGCACACGTGAGGAACAGAAATGCGAACAAGCCTGAATGGTCCCCGCAGGACTATATATGACTGAAAACTCACACCCCAGAAGTGACTCGAACCCATACTGCCAGGAGAACCGCAACTGGTATAGACAGGACGCCTTAATCCGCTTGACCATCATGACCAGACAAAATGAAGTGAAAACCGCAACTATTTGAATCGCTTACCCGCTGGCGCTCGGATGGCAATCTTGGGCATAGCATTTTATCAAATCACCTCATTCTTTGAGTCACACGTGAGAAACACAAATGCGAACAAGCCTGAATTATCCCCAGGACTATATGCGACTGGAAACTCACACCCCAGAAGTGACTCGAACCCATACTGCCAGGAGCAACGCAACTGGTATCTACAGAATGCCTTAATCCGCTTGACCATCACGACCGGACAAAAGGAAGTGATAGCCGAAGCTATTTCAACCACTTCCCCGCCGGTACTCGGATGGTAATCTTGAGCATAGCATTTTATCAAATCACCTCATTCTTTGGGGCACACGTGAGGAACACAAATGCGAACAAGCCTGAATGGTCCCAAGGACTATATGCGACTGAAAACTCCTCCCCCAAAAGTGACTCGAACCCGTACTGCCAATAGCAACGCAACTGGTATCGACAGGACGCCTTAATCCGCTTGACCATCATGACCAGACAAAAGGAAGTGATAGTTGAAGCTATTAGAACCCCTTCCCCGCCGGCACTCGGATGGTAATCTTGGGCATAGCATTTTATCAAATCACCTCATTCTTTGGGGCACAAGTGAGGAACACAAATGCGAACAAGCCTGAATGGTCCCCAGGATTATATGCGACTGAAAACTCACACCCCATAAGTGACTCGAACCCATACTGCCAGGAGCAACGCAACTGGTATCTAAAGGACTTCTTAATCCGCTTGACCATCACGACCGGACAAAAGGAAGTGATAGCTGAAGCTATTAGAACCCCTTCCCTGCCGGCACTCGGATGGTAATCTTGGGCATAGCATTTTATCAAATCACCTCATTCTTTGGGGCACACGTGAGGAACACAAATGCGCACAAGCCTGAATGGTCCCCAGGACTATATGCGACTGAAAACTCACACCCCAGAAGTGACTCGAACCCATACTGCCAGGAGCAACGCAACTGGTATTGACAGGACGCCTTAATCTGCTTGACCATCATGACTGGACAAAATGAAGTGATAACTGAAACTATTTGAACCACTTCCCCTCCGGCACTCGGATGGTAATCTTGGGCATAGCATTTTATCAAATCACCTCATTCGTTGGGGCACACGTGAGGAACACAAATGCGAACAAGCCTGAATGGTCCTCAGTACTATATGCGACTTAAAACTCACACCCCAGAAGTGACTCGAACCCTACTGCCAGGAGCAACGCAACTGGTATCTACAAGACGCCTTACTCTGCTTGACCATCATGACCGAAAAAAAGGAAGTGATAGCCGAAGCTATATGAACTACTTCCTCGTCAGCACTCGGATGGCAATCTTGGGCATAGCATTTTATCAAATCACCACATTCTTTGGGGCACACGTGAGAAACACAAATGCAAACAAGCCTGAATGGTCCTCAGGACTAAATGCGACTGAAAACTCACGCCCCAGAAGTAACTCGGACCCATACTGCCAGGAGCAACACAACTGGTATCGACAGGACGCCTTAATCCGCTTGACTATCACGACCGGACAAAAGAAAGTGATAGCCCAAGCTATTTGAACCACTTCCCTTCCAGCACTCGGATGGTAATCTTGGGCATAGCATTTTATCAAATCACCTTATTCTTTGGGGCACACGTGAGGAACACAAATGCGAACAAGCCTGAATGGTCCTCAGGACTATATGCGACTTAAAACTCACACCCCAGAAGTGACTCGAACCCATACTGCCGTGAGCAACGCAACTGGTATCTACAGGACGCCTTAATCAGCTTGACCATCATGACTGGACAAAAGGAAGTGATAGCTGAAGCTATTTGAACCACTTCCTCGCCAGCACTCGGATGGGAATCTTAGGCATAGCATTTTATCAAATCACCTCATTCTTTGAGGCACACGTGAGAAACACAAATGCGAAGAAGCCTGAATGGTCCTCAGGATTATATGCGACTGAAAACTCACACCCCATAAGTGACTCGAACCCATACATCCAGGAGCAACGCAACTGGTATCTAAAGGACTTCTTAATCCGCTTGACCATCACGACCGAACAAAAGGAAGTGATAGCTGAAGCTATTAGAACCCCTTCCCCGCCGGCACTCGGATGGTAATCTTGGGCATAGCATTTTATCAAATCACCTCATTCTTTGGGGCACACGTGAGGAACACAAATGCGCACAAGCCTGAATGGTCCCCAGGACTATATGCGACTGAAAACTCACACACCAGAAGTGACTCGAACCCATACTGCCAGGAGCAACGCAACTGGTATTGAAAGGACGCCTTAATCTGCTTGACCATCATGACCGGACAAAATGAAGTGATAACCAAAACTATTTGAAACACTTCCCCTCCGGCACTCGGATGGTAATCTTGGGCATAGCATTTTATCAAATCACCTCATTCTTTGGGGCACACGTGAGGAACACAAATGCGAACAATCCTGAATGGTCCCCAGGACTATATGCGACTGAAAACTCACACCCCAGAAGTAACTCGAACCCATACTGCCAGGAACAACGCAACTGGTATCGACAGGACGTCTTAATGTGCTTGACCATCACGACCGGACAAAAGGAAGTGATAGGCCAAGCTATTTGAACGACTTCCCTGCCAGCACTCGAATGGTAATCTTGGGCATAGCATTTTATGAAATCACCTCATTCTTTGGGGCACACGTGAGGAACACAAATGCGAACAAGGCTGAATGGTCCCCGCAGGACTATATGCGACTGAAAACTCACACCCTAGAAGTGACTCGAACCCATACTGCCAGGAGCAACGAAACTGGTATATACAGGACACCTTAATCCGCTTGACTATCATGACCGGACAAAATGAAGTGATTACCAAAACTATTTGAACCACTTCCCCTCTGGCACTCGGATGGCAATCTTGGGCATAGTATTTTATCAAATCACCTCATTCTTTGGGGCACACGTGAGGAACACAAATGCGAACAAGGCTGAATGGTCCCCGCAGGACTATATGCGACTGAAAACTCACACCCCAGAAGTAACTCGAACCCATAATGCCAGGAACAACGCAACTGGTATCTACAGGACGCCTTAATCCGCTTGACCATCATGACCGGACAAAAGGAAGTGATAGCCGAAGCTAGTTGAACTACTTCCTCGCCAGCACTTGGCTGGCAATCTTGGGCATAGCATTTTATCAAATCACCACATTCTTTGGGGCACACGTGAGAACCACAAATGCGAACAAGCCTGAATGGTTCTCAGGACTAAATGCAACTGAAAACTCACACCCCAGAAGTGACTCGAACCCATACTGCCAGGAGCAACGAAACTGGTATATACAGGACGCCTTAATCTGCTTGACTATCATGACCGGACAAAATGAAGTGATTACCAAAACTATTTGAACCACTTCCCCGCTGGTACTCGGATGGCAATCTTGCGCATAGCATTTTATCAAATCACATCATTCTTTGAGGCACACATGAGAAACACAAATGTGAACAAGCCTGAATGGTCCCACAGGATTATATGCGACTGAAAACTCACACCCCACAGGTGACTCGAACCCATACTGCCAGAATCAACGCAACTGATGTCTACAGGGCGCCTTAATCCGCTTGACCATCACGACCGGACAAAAGGAAGTGGTAGCCGATGCTATTTGAACCACTTCCCCGCTGGCACTCGGATGGCAATCTTGGGCATAGCATTTTATCAAATCACCTTATTCTTTGGGGCACACGTGAGAAACACTAATGTGAACAAGCCTGAATGGTCCCTGCAGGACTATATATGACTGAAAACTCTCACCCCAGAAGTGACTCGAACCCATACTGCCAGGAGAACCGCAACTGGTATAGACAGGACGCCTTAATCCACTTGACCATCATGACCAGACCAATGAAGTGATAACCGCAACTATTTGAACCACTTCCCCGCTGGCACTCGGATGGCAATCTTGGGCATAGCATTTTATCAAATCACCTCATTCTTTGAGGCACACGTGAGAAACACAAATGCGAACAAGCTTGAATTATCCCCAGGAATATATGCAACTGGAAACTCACATCCCAGAAGAGACTCGAACCCATACTGCCAGGAGCAACGCAACTGGTATCTACAGAATGCCTTAATCCACTTGACCATCACGAACGGACAAAAGGAAGTTATAGCCGAAGCTATTTCAACCACTTCCCCGCCGGTACTGGGATGGTAATCTTGGGCATAGCATTTTATCAAATCACCTCATTCTTTGGGGCACAAGTGAGGAACACAAATGCGAACAAGCCTGAATGGTCCCCAGGATTATATGCGACTGAAAACTCACACACCATAAGTGAATCGAACCCATACTGCCAGGAGCAACGCAACTGGTATCTAAAGGACTCCTTAATCCGCTTGACCATCACGACCAGACAAAAGGAAGTGATAGCTGAAGCTATTAGAACCCCTTCACCGCCGGCACTCGGATGGTAATGTAGGGCATAGCATTTTATCAAATCACCTCATTCTTTGGGGCACACGTGAGGAACACAAATGCGCACAAGCCTGAATGGTCCTCAGGACTATATGCGACTGAAAACTCACACCCCAGAAGTAACTCGAACCCATACTGCCAGTTGCAACGCAACTGGTATCAACAGGACGCCTTAATCCGCTTGACCATCACGACCGGACAAAAGGAAGTGATAGCCCAAACTATTTGAACCACTTCCCTGCTAGTACTCGGATGGTATTCTTGGGCATAACATTTTACCAAATCACCTCATTCTTTGGGCACACGTGAGGAACACAAATGCGAACAAGCCTGAATGGTCCCCAGGACTATATGCGACTGAAAACTCACACCCCAGAAGTGACTCGAACCCATACTGCCAGGAGCAACGCAACTGGTATTGACAGGACGCCTTAATCTGCTTGACCATCATGACCGGACAAAATGAAGTGACAACCGAAACCATTTGATCCACTTCCCCTCCGGAACTCAGATGGTAATCTTGGGCATAGCATTTTATCAAATCACATCATTCTTTGGGGCACACGTGAAGAACACAAATGCGAACAATCCTGAATGGTCCCCAGGACCATAGGCGACTGAAAACTCACACCCCAGAAGTAACTCAAACCCATACTGCCAGGAGCAACGCAGCTGGTATCGACAGGACGCCTTAATGTGCTTGACCATCACGACTGGACAAAAGGAAGTGATAGGCCAAGCTATTTGAACCACTTCTCCGCCGGCACCCAGATGATAATCTTGGGCATAGCATTTTATCAAATTACTTCATTCTTTGGGGCACATGTGAGGAACACAAATGCGAACAAGCCTTAATGGTCCCTAGGACTATATGGGACTGAAAACTCACACCCCAGAAGTGACTCGAACCCATACTGCCAGGAGCAACGCAACTGGTATCTAAAGGACTCCTTAATCCGCTTGACCATCACGACCGGACAAAAGGAAGTGATAGCTGAAGCTATTAGAACCCCTTCCCCGCCGGCACTCGGATTGTAATCTTGGGCATAGCATTTTATCAAATCACATCATTCTTTGGGGCACACGTGAGGAACAGAAATGCGAACAAGCCTGAATGGTCCCCGCAGGACTATATATGACTGAAAACTCACACCCCAGAAGTGACTCGAACCCATACTGTCAGGAGAACCGCAACTGGTATAGACAGGACGCCTTAATCCGCTTGACCATCATGACCAGACAAAATGAAGTGATAACCGCAACTATTTGAATCACTTCCCCGCTGGCACTCGGATGGTAATCTTGGGCATAGCATTTTATCAAATCACCTCATTCTTTGAGTCACACGTGAGAAACACAAATGCGAACAAGCCTGAATTATCCCCAGGACTATATGCGACTGGAAACTCACACCCCAGAAGTGACTCGAACCCATACTGCCAGGAGCAACGCAACTGGTATCTACAGAATGCCATAATCCGCTTGACCATAACGACCGGACAAAAGGAAGTGATAGCCGAAGCTATTTCAACCACTTCCCCGCCAGTACTCGGATGGTAATCTTGGGCATAGCATTTTATCAAATCACCTCATTCTTTGGGGCACACGTGAGGAACACAAATGCGAACAAGCCTGAATGGTCCCAAGGACTATATGCGATTGAAAACTCCTACCCCAGAAGTAACTCGAACCCGTACTGCCAATAGCAACGCAACTGGTATCGACAGGACGCCTTAATCCGCTTGACCATCATGACCGGACAAAATGAAGTGATAACCTTAACTATTTGAACCACTTCCCCTCCAACACTCGGATCGTAATCTTGGGCATAGCGTTTTATCAAATCACCTCATTCTTTGGGGCACACGTGAGGAACACAAATGCGAACAAGCCTGAATGGTCCTCAGGACTATATGCGATTTAAAACTCACACCCCAGAAGTGACTCGAATCCTACTGCCAGGAGCAACGCAACTGGTATCTACAGGACGCCTTACTCTGCTTGACCATCATGACCGAACAAAAGGAAGTGATAGCCGAAGCTATTTGAACCACTTCCTCGTCAGCACTCGGATGGCAATCTTGGGCATAGCATTTTATCAAATGACCACATTCTTTGGGGCACACGTGAGAAACACAAATGCGAACAAGCCTGAATGGTCCTCAGGACTAAATGCGACTGAAAACTCACACCCCAGAAGTAACTCGAACCCATACTGCCATTAGCAACGCAACTGGTATCTACAGGACGCCTTAATCCACTTGGCAATCACGACGGGACAAAAGGAAGTGATAGCTAAAGCTATTTGATGCACTTCCTCGCCGGCATTCGGATGGTAATCTTGGGCATAGCATTTTATCAAATCACCTCATTCTTTGGGGCACACGCGAGGAATACAAATGCGAACAATCCTGAATGGTCCCCAGGACTATATGCGACTGAAAACTCACGCCCCAGAAGTAACTCGAACCCATACTGCCGTGAGCAACGCAACTGGTATCTACAGGACGCCTTAATCCGCTTGACCATCATGACTGGACAAAAGGAAGTGATAGCCAAAGCTATTTGAACCACTTCCTCGCCAGCACTCGGATGGGAATCTTAGGCATAGCATTTTATCAAATCACCTCATTCTTTGAGGCACACGTGAGAAACACAAATGCGAAGAAGCCTGAATGGTCCTCAGGATTATATGCGACTGAAAACTCACACCCCATAAGTGACTCGAACCCATACTGCCAGGAGCAAGGCAACTGTTATCTAAAGGACTTTTTAATCCGCTTGACCATCACGACCGGACAAAAGGAAGTGATAGCTGAAGCTATTAGAACCCCCTCCCCGCCGGCACTCGGATGGTAATCTTGGGCATAGCATTTTATCAAATCACCTCATTCTTTGGGGCACACGTGAGGAACACAAATGCGCACAAGCCTGAATGGTCCCCAGGACTATATGCGACTGAAAACTCACACACCAGAAGTGACTCGAACCCATACTGCCAGGAGCAACGAAACTGGTATATACAGGACGCCTTAATCCGCTTGACTATCATGACCGGACAAAATGAAGTGATTACCAAAACTATTTGAACCACTTCCCAGCTGGTACTCGGATGGCAATCTTGCGCATAGCATTTTATCAAATAACATCATTCTTTGAGGCACACATGAGAAACACAAATGTGAATAAGCCTGAATGGTCCCACAGGACTATATGCGACTGAAAACTCATACCCCACAAGTGACTCGAACCCATACTGCCAGGATCAACGCAACTGATGTCTACAGGGCGCCTTAATCCGCTTGACCATCACGACCGGACAAAAGGAAGTGGTAGCCGATGCTATTTGAACCACTTCCCCGCTGGCACTCGGATGGCAATCTTGGGCATAGCATTTTATCAAATCACCTTATTCTTTGGGGCACACGTGAGAAACACTAATGTGAACAAGCCTGAATGGTCCCTGCAGGACTATATATGACTGAAAACTCTCACCCCAGAAGTGACTCGAACCCATACTGCCAGGAGAACCGCAACTGGTATAGACAGGACGCCTTAATCCGCTTGACCATCATGACCAGACCAATGAAGTGATAACCGCAACTATTTGAACCACTTCCCCGCTGGCACTCGGATGGCAATCTTGGGCATAGCATTTTATCAAATCACCTCATTCTTTGAGGCACACGTGAGAAACACAAATGCGAACAAGCTTGAATTATCCCCAGGAATATATGCAACTGGAAACTCACATCCCAGAAGAGACTCGAACCCATACTGCCAGGAGCAACGCAACTGGTATCTACAGAATGCCTTAATCCACTTGACCATCACAAACGGACAAAAGGAAGTTATAGCCGAAGCTATTTCAACCACTTCCCCGCCGGTACTCGGATGGTAATCTTGGGCATAGCATTTTATCAAATCACCTCATTCTTTGGGGCACAAGTGAGGAACACAAATGCGAACAAGCCTGAATGGTCCCCAGGATTATATGCGACTGAAAACTCACACACCATAAGTGAATCGAACCAATACTTCCAGGAGCAACGCAACTGGTATCTAAAGGACTCCTTAATCCGCTTGACCATCACGACCAGACAAAAGGAAGTGATAGCTGAAGCTATTAGAACCCCTTCCCCGCCGGCACTCGGATGGTAATGTTGGGCATAGCATTTTATCAAATCACCTCATTCTTTGGGGCACACGTGAGGAACACAAATGCGCACAAGCCTGAATGGTCCTCAGGACTATATGCGACTGAAAACTCACACCCCAGAAGTAACTCGAACCCATACTGCCAGTTGCAACGCAACTGGTATCGACAGGACGCCTTAATCCGCTTGACCATCACGACCGGACAAAAGGAAGTGATAGCCCAAACTATTTGAACCACTTCCCTGCCAGTACTCGGATGGTATTCTTGGGCATAACATTTTACCAAATCACCTCATTCTTTGGGCACACGTGAGGAACACAAATGCGAACAAGCCTGAATGGTCCCCAGGACTATATGTGACTGAAAACTCACACCCCAGAAGTGACTCGAACCCATACTGCCAGGAGCAACGCAACTGGTATTGACAGGACGCTTTAATCTGCTTGACCATCATGACAGGACAAAATGAAGTGATAATTGAAACCATTTGATCCACTTCCCCTCCGGCACTCAGATGGTAATCTTGGGCATAGCATTTTATCAAATCACATCATTCTTTGGGGCACACGTGAAGAACACAAATGCGAACAATCCTGAATGGTCCCCAGGACTATATGCGACTGAAAACTCACACCCCAGTAACTTTATTTTATCAAGTAATTTTATCTTGATAGTATTTTATCAAGTAACTCAAACCCATACTGCCAGGAGCAACGCAACTGGTATCGACAGGACGCCTTAATGTGCTTGACCATCACGATCGGACAAAAGGAAGTGATAGGCCAAGCTATTTGAACCACTTCTCCGCCGGCACCCAGATGGTAATCTTGGGCATAGCATTTTATCAAATCACCTCATTCTTTGGGGCACACGCGAGGAATACAAATGTGAACAATCCTGAATGGTCCCCAGGACTATATGCGACTGAAAACTCACGTCCCAGAAGTAACTCGAACCCATACTGCCAGGAGCAACACAACTGGTATCGACAGGACGCCTTAATCAGCTTGACTATCACTACCGGACAAAAGAAAGTGATAGCCCAAGCTATTTGAACCACTTCCCTTCCAGCACTCGGATGGTAATCTTGGGCATAGCATTTTATGAAATCACCTCATTCTTTGGGGCACACGTGAGGAACACAAATGCGAACAAGCCTGAATGGTCCCCAGGATTATATGCGACTGAAAACTCCCACCCCAGGAGTGACTCGAACCCATACAGCCAGGAGTAACGCAACTGGTATCGACAGGACGCCTTAATCTGCTTGACCATCATGACCGGACAAAATGATGTGATAACCGAAACTATTTGAACCACTTCCCCTTCAATACTCGGATCGTAATCTTGGGCATAGCATTTTATCAAATCACCTCATTGTTTGGGGCACACGTGAGGAACACAAATGCGAACAAGCATGAGTGCTCCTCAGGACCATTCAGGAAGTGATAGCCGAAGCTATTTGAACCACTTCACCCCCGGCACTCGGATGGTAATCTTTGGCATAGCATTTTATCAAATCACCTTATTCTTTGGGGCACACGTGAAGAACACAAACGTGAACAAGACTGAATGTTTCCCAGGAATATATGCGACTGAAAACAAACACACACCCCAAAAGTGACTTGAACCCATACTGCAAGGAGCAACGCAACTGGTATCTACAGGACGCTTTAATCCGCTTGACCATCACGGCGGGGAAGGGGCTCAAATAAGGCGTCTAGTAGATACCAGTTGCGTTGCTCCTGGCAGTATGGGTTCGAGTTACTTCTGGGATGTGAGTTTTCAGTCATATATATATATATATATACATATATATATATATATATATATATATATATATATATATATATATATATATATATATATATATATATATATATATATATATATATACATATGACTATATATATATATATAGTCATATGTATATATATATATATATATATATATATATATATGTATATATATATTATATATTATATATATCATTATATATTATATATATATAATATATATATTATAGTCATATATATATATATTATATATATATATATATATGACTATATATATATATATATAACATATATATATATGTATTATTAAATATGACGAAAAAGTAAGATTAATAATTCTAACACGAATTTTCTCGATCTTTCGTACGTTTCTTTTCACTGTTGGTGGTAATTCAAAAATCAATTCTCCAAAATTCATTTTTTATTTCTAGTCTGACGCGACACTTGAGCGCGTTTCGTAAAACTTATTACATTTTCAAAGACTTTAGCTTACACATACACAACTGAATAGAACTTACACATCTTCGATTTGTTTATATCTACATTTGAGTGAGGTGGATGGGGTGAGGTGGTATTAATAGGGTATTAAATTCCTAAACACAAGACAGAACACGAAACAATGGGTATTGAATGGAAGTGATTTGTATAAAGCCTATTGGTCCATATTTCTTGATGCTTCTATATTAAAAAAAAAAAAAAATAAAATGTTTATTTAGGTAAGGTACATACATACAAGAAATTTTTACAAAGATTAGTTGACTTATAGGTAGAGCTAGTACATACAATGCCTAAAGCCACTATTACGCAAAGCGTTTTGGGCATAAATATATTGGAGCGGAGTCTTGAGGCGGGTAGAATATAGTTGCGCATTAATTGGCTGTTGATTGCTGGTAATGACTTCTTGATGTGTAGAGCAAGAAGTCAACACCAGCAATCAACAGCCAATTAATGCACAACTATATTCTACCCACCTCAAGACTCCGCTCCAATATAGAAGCATCAAGAAATATGGACCAATAGGCTTTCTACAAATCACTTCCATTCAATACCCATTGTTTCGTGTTTTGTCTTGTGTTTAGGAATTTAATACCCTATTAATACCACCTCACCCCATCCACCTCACTCAAATGTAGATATAAACAAATCGAAGATGTGTAAGTTCTCACCATTTGGTCACGACTTGGTCCGGGAGACATCTCCCGTCACGCAGGGTGCAGTTGCGCCTCCACAGATCTCCAGTATCATCTTTTGATACTGGTAATGGCTCGAAAGGGCCACCTCTTACGGGCTATTCATGCCCGAGCCACCTTTTGGGTGGCTTCATCTTCATCTTCTGTTTAAAACACGGGAGACATCTCCCGTCACGCTGGGTGCAGTCGCACCTCCACAGATCTCCAGTATCATCTATTGATACTGGTGATGGCTCAAAAAGGGCCACCACTTACCAATTCATGCCTATGCCACCTTTTGGGTGGCTTCATCTTCATCTTAACACATTCACAAGGGAGACATCTCCAATCATGCAGGGTGCATTCGCACCTCCACAGATCTCCAGTATCAGCTCTTGATACTGGGAATGGCTTAAAACCACTTACGGGCTATTCATGCCCGTGCCACCTTTTGGGTGGCTTAATCTTCATCATCTTCATCATCGTGTAAGTTCTATTCAGTTGTGTATGTGTAAGCTAAAGTTTTTGAAAATGTAATAAGTTTTACGAAACGCGCTCAAGTGTCGCGTCAGACTAGAAATAAAAAATGAATTTTGGAGAATTGATTTTTGAATTACCACCAACAGTGAAAAGAAACGTACGAAAGATCGAGAAAATTCGTGTTAGAATTATTAATCTTACTTTTTCGGTCATATTTAATAATATATGTCTACAAGAAAGACTGCTACCAAAATATACTAATATATATATAAGTGTTTGTAGAAAGCCTATTGGTCCACATTTCTTGATGCTTCTATATTGGAGCGGAGTCTTGAGGTGGGTAGAATATAGTTGTGCAATATTTGGCTGTTGATTGCTGGTGTTGACTTCTTGATGTGTAGTGCCTCGCAAACGTCAAGCCGCCTGCTATCGCTGTATCTATCTATGATTTCTGTGTTGTTTACTAGGATTTCTCTGGCGATGGTTTGGTTGTGGGAAGAGATTATATGCTCCTTAATGGAGCCCTGTTGCTTAAGCATCGTTAAACGCCTAGAAAGAGATGTTGTTGTCTTGCCTATAATAATATATATATATATATGTATATATATATGTAATATATATATGTATATATATATATATGTATATATACATATGTCGTACCTAGTAGCCAGAACGCACTTCTCAACCTACTATGCAAGGCCTGATTTGTCTAATAAGCCGAGTTTTCATGAATTAATTGTTTTTCGACTACCTAACCTACCTAAAATAAACTAACCTAACTTTTTCGGCTACCTAACCTAACCTAACCTATAAAGATAGGTTAGGTTAGGTTAGGTAGGGTTGGTTAGGTTCGGTCATATATCTACGTTAATTTTAACTCCAATAAAAAAAAATTGACCTCATACATAATGATATGGGTAGTTTTATCATTTCATAAGAAAAAAATTAGAGAAAATATATTATTTCAGGAAAACTTGGCTTATTAGGCAAATCGGGCCTTGCATAGCAAGCCGAGTACGACGTTCTGGCTACTTGGTACGACACCTATATATATATATATATATATATATATATATATATATATATATATATATATATATATATATATATATATATATATATATATATATATGTCGTACCTAGTAGCCAGAACGCACTTCTCAGCCTACTATGCAAGGCCCGATTTGCCTAATAAGCCAAGTTTTCATGAATTAATTGCTTTTCGACTACCTAACCTACCTAACCTAACCTAACCTAACTTTTTCGGCTACCTAACCAAACCTAACCTATAAAGATAGGTTAGGTTAGGTTAGGTAGGGTTGGTTAGGTTCGGTCATATATCTACGTTAATTTTAACTCCAATAAAAAAAAAATGACCTCTTACATAATGATATGGGTTGCTTTATCATTTCATAAGAAAAAAATTAGAGAAAATATATTAATTCAGGAAAACTTGGCTTATTAGGCAAATCGGGCCTTGCATTGTAGGCTGAAAAGTGAGTTCTGGCTACTAGGTACGACATATATATATATATATATATATATATATATATATATATATATATATATATATATATATATATATATATATATATATATATATATATATATATATATATATATATATATATATATATATATATATATATATATATATATATATATATATATATATATATATATATATATATATATATATATATATATAAATATATATATATATATATATATATATATATATATATATATATATATATATATATATATATATATATATATATATATATATATATATATATATATATATATATATATATATATATATATATATATAAACTTGGCTTATTAGGCAAATTAATATATTTTCTCGAATTTTTTTCTTATGAAATGATAAAGCTACCCATTTCATTATGTATCACGTCAATTTTTTTTTATTTGAGTTAAAATTAACGTAGATATATGACCGAACCTAACCAACCCTACCTAACCTAACCTAACCTATCTTTATAGGTTAGGTTAGGTTAGGTAGCCGAAAAAGTTAGGTTAGGTAGGTTAGGTAGTCGAAAAACAATTAATTCGTGAAAACTTGGCTTATTAGGCAAATCGGGCCTTGCATAGTAGGCTGAGAAGTGCGTTCTGGCTACTAGGTACGACATATATATATATATATATATATATATATATATATATATATATATATATATATATAACTGAAAACTCACACCCCAGAAGTGACTCGAACCCATACTCCCAGAAGCAACGCAACTGGTATGTACAAGACGCCTTAATCCACTTGACCATCACGAGCGGACAAAATGAGGTGATAGCCTAAGCTATTTGAACCACCCCACCGCCGGCACTCGGATAGTAATCTTGGGCATAGCATTTTACCAAATCACCTCATTCTTTGGGGCACACGTGAGGAACACAAATGCGAACAAGCCTGAATGGTCCCCAGGACAATATGCAACTGAAAACTCACACCCCAGAAGTGACTCGAACCCATACTCCCAGAAGCAACGCAACTGGTATGTACAAGACGCCTTAATCCACTTGACCATCACGACCGGACAAAATGAGGTGATAGCCTAAGCTATTTGAACCACCCCACCGCCGGCACTCGGATAGTAATCTTGGGCATAGCATTTTACCAAATCACCTCATTCTTTGGGGCACACGTGAGGAACACAAATGCGAACAAGCCTGAATGGTCCCCAGGACAATATGCAACTGAAAACTCACACCCCAGAAGTGACTCGAACCCATACTCCCAGAAGCAACGCAACTGGTATGTACAAGACGCCTTAATCCACTTGACCATCACGACCGGACAAAATGAGGTGATAGCCTAAGCTATTTGAACCACCCCACCGCCGGCACTCGGATAGTAATCTTGGGCATAGCATTTTACCAAATCACCTCATTCTTTGGGGCACACGTGAGGAACACAAATGCGAACAAGCCTGAATGGTCCCCAGGACAATATGCAACTGAAAACTCACACCCAAGATTACTATCCGAGTGCCGGCGGTGGGGTGGTTCAAAAAAAGGTGGTTGAAAAAATATATTAATTCAGGAAAACTTGGCTTATTAGGCAAATCGGGCCATGCATAGTAGGCCAAAAAGTGAGTTCTGGCTACTAGGTACGACATATATATATATATATATATATGCACCAGTGTCTGTCTGTCTGTGAATGTGGCTGAGTGTGCGGGCAGTGGTGGCGTGTGCATGTGACTCTTGACAGACAAAGGTAGTGATCATCTCTGTGTTCGGTTCGCGCGCGCGATAATGAGGTACGCGGGGTCGCAATTTCTCAGGGACAGATTGCCAATATGGCCCAACCCTTCCTGAGTTCTTCTCTGTAACTACACAAGGGAAGACTTCTCCACATTCCTCTACAGTCTACTTCCCTCCTCTTCTTTCAAGTTAGAGACCAAGTTATTTGTTCTGTTTATCATCTTATTTACTGCTAAATGTTTCTCAAAATTTTTCTTATGTCTTTCTCCTACTACTACTTTTACTTTCTTCTGTTAACTCTCTCCACCTCCTCCTGCACTTTAAAGGTACTTCTATATCTTTCTTAACTGCTAATGCTTCCTTTTTGTTAACTCCTTATCCTACTGCTACTTATACTTTCTTCTGTTAACTCTACCCACATCCTCCTCTTTATAGGTACTTCTACAACTTTCTTAACTGCTTTCTTTATGTTTTTGCTTTCTCTATTCTTCTAAAATACCATCTTCTGTTAAATCTTACATCTTACAGCTTTAACTTCTTCTATTCACACAACCTTTACATATATCTTCTTCTCAGTCTCCTAAAACACATCTACTCCCTAAAAACGTCTCACTCTCTCTGACAAAAAGTCAGTGGGAGGAGCTTAAAAACTTTATGACCCTTTCACCCAAATAGGGAACACTTTGCACTTCTGCCTCCTCCCTCAACTCTATCCTCCAATCAGACTTAAAATACACAGACTTCTCATCTTAAAAAAAAAAAAAAAATCACGACCTTCTCTCAACTTTTACACAATCATACACACAGCACTCGAACACTCCTAGCTCCTCCCTACCACCATCCACTAATCACAATCTTAATTTTCATCTTCAAACAAAAAAAACTCACTACGTTCACACACACTTTCACACAACCATACACACCTCACTCGAACACTACTTCGCCATTATTTATCGTACATCTGGCAACACGACCCCCCCCCCCTCTCCACTATATATTGTCCAAATCGTTCCCACAACATTATTACAACATTCGACGTGACCAAAACCGCTGCATCCCAAAATTCCACAGACGGTCTACGTCGTAAAACACCCTACTTACTCTATGTATCGAAAATACCCTCTTGTCTGGTGGGACTTTTAAACGCAAACGGCTCAGTGTTCCTCCTGCTCGACGTGAAGACTTGGTTGCTCATGTGTCAGAGTAGTACAGTACTTATGATCCCTCCACAGTCAAATGGAGGGATGCTAGACATTTAACGACGGTCTAGTACTGAATATTCAAATTTTCCCTGACCCTTAAGATCGCCCCCCCCCCCCCCTGCACCATCTAATAGTCGGAACGATATGAATAGTAATAAAGACCATGCCTATTACAATGACCCCAAACTGCGAAATTTAAAACGCACTGCCTGAAGAGTTGGACTTGCATATAGGGAAACACGTACGCCAGCAATGCTCAAGATTTTTCAGAAAGCCCTAGCCAAGGCGAGGGAGCGCATGACAGAGCTCAGGCAAGATAACTGGGAAACTTTTATTAACAGTCTCAACTCTCACACCCCCCTCAGCCAGGCATGGAAGGATATTAAAAGAATTAAAGGCGATAAGATCGGCCAAGTATCACACCCTCACCCTCTACACAGAGCAAACGAGTTAGTCGATGCTTGGGCAACCACCTCTAGCTTCAATAATCTTCCCCCCAGACACACAATTCAGGTTAAATGCTGGTTACAGAGATCGAGAAAGGCTCGTTGACTTCATGCTCCACAAGGAAGATGAATGCAACGTGCCATTTACTGAGTTTGAGTTATTTTTCGGCTCTAACCAAAGGTAAAGCCACATCCCCCGGTGAGGATGGTATCACTTATGACATATTGCGTCTGCTCCCTTTAGTATCAGGGAATCCCCTTCTTGAGCTATATAATATGAGCTATGTTACTGGAGAACTTCCTATCTCTTGGACCAATAGTATAATCATTCCAATTCCCAAGACAAATCAAGAGAATGCTTTCCGCCCAATTTCCCTTACTAGCTGCATTTGCAAAACATTCGAGAGAATGGTCCTAAACCGTCTCCTCTATAGAATAAGAACCATGCTATCCCCCCAGATATATGGCTTCATGCATGGAAGGAGTGCATCATTGCATCACCACCTCACCCTGCACACTAAAAAGTTATATACCACCTTCCTAGATCTTAAGTCTGCCTTTGATATTGCAAACCGACATGTTATCTTAAGTGAGCTTGCGAGAATGAATATTGGTGGGCGGCTTCTTTGTTGGATCAGGGGTTACTTATCCAACAAGATGTCATCTGTATTTTTCCAGGAGCATACGAGTGTAACAAGAGACTTTGAACTAGGCACCCCACAGGGAGGTGTTCTTTGCCCTACCTTATATTAGATCCAACATTCACATAATAAGATAAAAATCTCCAAGGATGGTTATACACCTGCAACAGATCTTGAAACAGCAACTGAATTTAATAGCTTTTTTTCATCGATTAGTGCTAACCTTGCCTGAAAAATCCCAGAGACTCAGTCACATGTTACCACATATCTTTCAGGCAGCTATCCAAAATCTCTTCTCCTCTCTCCGGTTAGCCCTACAGATGTTGTGTCCATTCACTCACAAAAAACCAAAGCTGGGAACATTAGTGAAATACCATCCATGGTATACAGGAGTGCCTCCCAAAATCTGCGTGGCAGATTTTGAAAGAGAAATTGACAATATACCCATGCACTCAGCCTCGGGTCCAGACTCATGGAATTCAATATTTATAAAGAAATGCAAAGTGCCAGTAGCACAGGCACTCAGTATAGTGTGGCGGAAGAGCTTGGACACAGGGGAGATACCAGATGCGCTTAAAGCAGCAGACATTGCCCCTCTACACAAGGGTGGTAGCAAAGCATTGGCAAAGAATTATAGACCAGTTGCACTAACGTCCCACATAATAAAAGTATTTGAGAGAGTGACCAGGAGTCAGGTCACTAGATTCATGGAAACCAATGACCTCCACAAACCAGGCCAACATGGATTTAGAGCAGGAAGATCATGCCTCCCACAGCTACTTGACCACTATGACAAAATCACTGAGGCATTAGAGGAAAAACATAATGCAGATGTCGTATACACAGATTTTGCAAAGGCATTCGACAAATGTGACCATGGAGTGATTGCACACAAAATGAGGTCAATGGGTATAACTGTTAAAGTAGGACGCTGGATACTCAATTTCCTGTCGAACAGAACAAAAAGAGTAACAGTCAATCAAGTAAAATCGAGTCCGAGCGCAGTTAAAAGCTCTGTACCTCAAGGTACAGTCCTTGCACCACTGCTGTTCCTTATTCTCATATCAGATATAGACAAAAACACAAGTCACAGCTTCGTGTCATCCTTTGCAGATGATACAAAAATCAGCATGAAAATTACCTCTGCTGAAGACATTGATAAACTACAAACAGATATTAACAAAGTTTTCGATTGGGAAGCAGAAAATAACACGATGTTTAACGGTGATAAATTCCAGGTACTCAGATACGGGAAAAATGAGGATCTTAAACATAATACAGGGTACAAAACACAATCGAATCTGCCCATATTAGGAAAACAGCATGTCAAGGATTTGGGAATAATGATGTCCGACGACCTAACGTTTAGGGAGCATAACCAAGCAAGTATTGCGTCAGCCAGAAAAATGATAGGGTGGATTACGAGAACCTTCAAGTCCAGAGATCCCATCACAATGGTTGTACTCATCAAATCACTTGTGTTGTCCCGTCTTGAGTACTGCTCAGTACTCACTTCCCCATTCAGAGCAGGAGAGATTGCTGAAATTGAGGGAACACAGAGAACATATACGGCACGCATAGACGAGATAAAGCACCTAAATTATTGGGATCGTCTCAAAGCTCTCCAAATGTACTCACTAAAAAGGAGACAAGAGAGATACCAAATAATATACACATGGAAAATACTGGAGGGACAGGTCCCAAATCTGCACAGTAAAATAACAACGTACTGGAGTGAACGACATGGACGAAAATGCAGAATAGAACCAGTGAAGAGCAGAGGTGCCATGGGCACAATCAGAGTACACTGTATGAACATCAAAGGTCCACGGTTGTTCAACGTCCTACCAGCGAGCATCAGAAATATTACAGGAACAATCGTGGACATCTTCAAGAGGAAATTAGATTGTTTCCTTCATGGAGTGCCGAACCAACCGGCTGTGGTGGGTAAGTGGGCCTTCGGGCCACTCCAAGCAACAGCCTGGTGGACCAAACTCTCACAAGTCAAGTCTGGCCTCGGTCCGGGCTTGGGGAGTAGAAGAACTCCCAGAACCCCATCAACCAGGTATCAACCAGGTATGCCCTTGCACCACCCATAGCATTGCTGTTCAACACTCAGCTCCCTTGTTTAAATCCCTTAACTTGCTAAATATTAACTCCACACATTTTCTTGTGTCAACTACATTTACAAAACCCTGTTCTTAAATGCAAACCATGCTCTGAAACTCTCCCTGGACAGATGTAATAGGACCCATTATCACCACACCAGATTTAAATATCTGTTTGATATCCCCAGGGTCAAACTTAATCTGTGTAAACACTCTATGCAAATTAAGGGACCTAGTCTATGGAACTCACTCCCTAGTGAATTGGAAAGCTGTCAAAATTTTGCCTCATTTAAAAACAAAAACAAAAAATACCTAATTTCATCTTCGTAGTTTCCTACACTGAGCTTTAAAAATTGCTCTGTATCTAGTGTTACCCAATCTTCCAATCTTTATGTACTTAATCCAAACAACTCTATCATTGTGTTCATTGCTGTCTTCTTTTATGTGCTAGCCATATGGTGTATTGTGCCTACTAATTTTTGTTAAACTACCATTCAAACTGTCACTGCAATCACTGCTGAGTGCTATATGCTTTTTTGTATCACCCCTTGTATGTATGTATTTTACCTAAATAAACATTTGAATTTGAATTTTGAATTTGATAATGCAAACATTAGCAATAAAAATGATGGAAAGTTCCTTGACCTGTACTTAGACAAGAGACTCAACTTCAGCATCCATATACAACACATAACTAGAAAGGTTTCTAAAATTTCTAAAACAGTTGGTATACTCTCTAAGATCAGATATTATGTACCCTACTCTGCTTTCCTCTCACTCTATTATGCACTTATCTATCCCTATCTTACTTATGGTATCTGTGCTTGGGGTTCAACCTCTGCAAACTACTTGAAGCCCATCATCATCCAGCAAAGATCTGCTATCAGGATAATAACTAACTCTGCCTTCAGACAACACACAGCTCCCTTCTTCAAATCCCAAAACATGCTAAACATAAATTCACTCCATATATTCTCTTGTGTAAATTACGTTTATAAAACCCTTTTTCTAAGTGCAAACCCTGTTCTGAAACTCTTCCTAGACATATGTAATAGAACACATGCCCACCATACCAGACATAAATATCTCTTTGATATCCCCAAAGTCAAACTTAATCTATGTAAACACTATGCAAATAAAGAGACCTAATCTATGGAACTCACTCCCTAATGATTTGAAAAGCTGTCCAATTTTTGCCATATTCAAAAATAAAACCAAAAAGTACCTAATTTCATCTTCATAGTTTTCTACCATGGGCTTTATCTTCACACTGTATCTAGTGCTACTCAATCCCCAATATTTGTACCTAAGCCATATTACTTTAACATTGTAATCTTAGATATCTTCTGATATCATGGTTGTTGCATTGAGCGCATTTTCTACTGCATTATTCCTTGAAACTTTTCCTCGAAATGATCCTCATATTGTGCTTCAGTGAATCAATGTATAACCCTGAAATGCTATCCTCCTGTATCTAGTAATCCTTGTTTCTTTTTTGTGTATTTTTATTATTGTGTATTATTCTGATCTGCTTTTGTGTCAAAATTTCTTCAAATTACCTGTAAACATTTTTTGTTGATTTTACTGTAATTCTTCTTCTTAAAATTATCTGTACCTGTAAAGAGAAGCTGTAAAATACTTGCTAACATTTTTTATAAATTTTATTGATAATTTATTACAAAAAATTCTGTTAGTTTAAGGACTTGCCCAAAACGCTATGCGTGCTAGTGGCTTTACAAGAATGTTAATTTAACTTATTTTCTATATTCTCTGTTAACCCCAATGTAACTTCTTGTATATAAATAAATGAATAAATAAATATAATATCTTAATAAACACGTTGTTAATTTAAACTCTGTACCGAGCAAACTCAACGTCCACATTATTAACTATGTTGAAGATATAATGATACACATCACTGGGTATGCTAACACGAAGAACACTCTTAACTCTGTATTAGACTCAAATCGAATCAAATCAAATCAAATCAAATGTTTATTCAGGTAAAGTACATACATACAAGGTGAGATACAAACATTTATGGATTTATAGATAGAGCTAGTACGGAGCCGGTCGGCCGAGCGGACAGCACGCGGGACTTGTGATCCTGTGGTCCTGGGTTCGATCCCAGGCGCCGGCGAGAAACATTGGGCAGAGTTTCTTTCACCCTATGCCCCTGTTACCTAGCAGTAAATAGGTACCTGGGTGTTAGTCAGCTGTCACGGGCTGCTTCCTGGGGGTGGAGGCCTGGTCGAAGACCGGGCCGCGGGGACACTAAAGCCCCGAAATCATCTCAAGATAATCTCAAGATAGTACATGCAATGCCTAAAGCCACTATTACGCAAAGCGTTTTGAGGCAGGAAAAATACTAAGACTAAAACTTAATACTAACTGAGATTAAAGTATAAATTGTGTTGAGAAAATAAAAAATAAAAAAATGGGGGAACATGGCAAAAAATAGCAAATATACAATTTGGTCAACAAACAGCATTGTTTAAAATAGTAGACATGGGTTGACATTTAGGGGTAAGGTAGGTTACATGGAGTTAACTAGGTAGTACTTAGTGTTTATCTTAGACCTAGTTCAAGTGACTTGTTGTAGAGCAATGCAATGGCAGGAGCTAAAGATCTGAAGGCTTTTGTGTAAATTAGAGTTGGTTTCTCCTCAGGGGCACTAGACTTGGGTTTAAGGGAATGGATTATCTCATTAACATTAGTGGAATTAGCGGGCGTTAGGTACAGAGACTGTGGATAGCTACCTGTAAGATAGTCCTGAACATTTGTACTGGAAGATGGAATATCATTTGCAAGGGATGACCCAATGGATGAGAAGAACCTATTGAACTCAATAGCAGTATCAGAGGCTGAAAGCAAACCATCGTTATTGGACAGGAGTATTGGTTTGTTATTTAAAATCTTCTTTTATCCCAGCATTTGTGAAATTGTGCTCCATGTTTTCTTAATGTTGCCCTTTGTTTGGGTAAATTTATCTTCGTAGACTTCGTCGTACCACTAAGATACCTAACATGAGAAAGGAACTTAATATTCCGAGTGTTGTTAATCGTGTTACGGAAATTAACTGTCAAATTGGCATAAAAATGCTTAGGATAACTCATCCTAACCCTTGCGCAGAAGCCCTCCAGAATTTCGTTATTGAAGATCAGCATTGTTCCAAATGGATAACTAAAACAGGAACAGAACTCAGAATGTATCAGGTTTATAATTTGTACCAAGAGAGACAACAACGGCACTTTCCTGCGTCGTGGGAGATTTCACCCTTTCCAATTTTAATCCCTCCCTTTCCACCCAAGATGCAAATTAGAGATCAACCCAAGCTTCGAACTGAGGGAAAGCTCAACGCCTTAAGCCATATTGATGCTCTGTCCACAGAGCATTGTCTCTCTCAAATCATATACACTGATGGTTCCCTACACCATCAGTGTATACTGATTCAGTGTACTTTGAGTGGGGAGTCCGTATAAACAACTGGGCCTCTACTCATCAGACCGAACTATTTGCCTTGTTTCTTGTACTGAAATGTGTACAAGTCTCCAAACTTGATACATTAATTGTTAATGAATCTTTATCATCCTTAATTGCTCTCAACTCTTTAAGACATAACTGTAACATGCTCGTGTCCGAAGCTAGAAACAATTACAACAAAATTATTAATGATGGTAACAGAGTCCATTTAATGTGGTCTCCATCTCTTGTTGGCCTCCGAATGCATGACAGAGCTGATGAGTTAGCCAAAAAATCTGCCTTTAAAGGAGAATTTGAGCATAACTTTGGATTCTTAATAATCTATCTGAGAGCAATAGTACACTTAGAACTTCAACAAAATCTTGTAGATCTGAGGCAAAGTGAGATCTTTACCAGTAATTCCATCTATCATCATACTATCATGCAAGAGGAGCCACACATCTATGGATCATCCAATAAAATCAGCAGACTTCTAGATTTATTTATTTATTTATTTATTTATTTATGCATATACAAGAATGTACATAAGGAATGTGAGGATACAATTATGATAATTACAGTCTTGTAAAGCCACTAGCACGCGCAGCGTTTCGGGCAGGTCCTTAATCTAAGAAAATTTTAAGGAGGTAAATACTTGCAAAATTTATAGACAAAAAAATGATAACAGATTACATGGAATGAAAAAAAAAAAAAAGATGAGAGAAAATTATAGGTAGAGTATATTAAAGCACATAGGTAGCTATGATTGATTGCAATGACAGCTTAAAATGGTAGTTGACAACAAATTTACTTCTGTGATGTTACTTCTGTTACTTCTGTTCGGCTTAGACTCTGTTACAAATATCTCTGGGAATTATCATTATCTGTTGATGTAGACCTGACCAAATGTAAACTGTGTCAACAAAATTATTCGCACACCCTCCGTCACTATGTGATGGAGTGCGAAAAGATACGTGAATTCAGAGACAATTCAATAACCAATGTTCCAACAATGTGTAATATAATTACAAATGATCTGCTACCAGACATTTTAGTCAAATATCCCCAGTTTGCTAACTGTAGGTAGTAACTAAGTGATTGTAACATATCCACCGCGGCCGACTGGATGGGGGCGGTGTGCAGGACAAACATATCAATTTTGACACTAGCTCTCCACGTATGTCAGTTGCCTAATTTAGAACCTGTACTTGTGGTCGATCTCGAACCCGTTGATGATGTGACGACTTATACTGAATTTTGTAACTAGTTTATCAAGATTGTAACTTGCTTAGCTAAATGAATTGTGGGGTTCAGTCCCTGAGCCCATTATGTGCCTCTGTAACTCTTTCCACAACCGCCCAATGGATGGATATTGGGTGCATAATAAATGAACTAAACGAACTATCTGAAGCTGAATTGCATTTGTTAATTTGCTTCCAAATAATAATAATAATAGTAATAATAATAATAATAATAATAATAATAATAATAATAATAATAATAATAATAATAATAATAATGATAATACTAATAATAATAATAATAAAAATAATAATATATTTAGGAAAAGTACATAGATGCAGAGTTACAAACATACTGATTGATTTATAGACAGAGCTAGTACATACAATACCTAAAGCCACTAGTACGCCTAGTGTTTCGGGCAAGGTGAGGTGGGAAAAACACTTGTACTAAAACTTAATAGTAATTGAGCTTAAAGTATAAATTGTGTTGAAAAAAAAATAAGAAATAAAAAAAGGGGAGGATATGGCAGAAAATAGCAATTATACAAGTTGGTCAACAAACAGCATTGCTTAAAATAGTAGACATGGGTGACATTTCAGGGTAAGGTAGGTTACATGGAGTTTATCAAGTAGTTTTTAGTTTTTATCTTAAACTGGTTGAGAGAGGTACAATCTTTGACATGATTGGGGAGGTCATTCCACATTCTGGGTGCTTTGATTTGTAGAGCATTTCTAGTTTGATTAGGTCGTACTCTTGGAATATCAAATAGGTATTTGCTTCTGGTGTGGTGCCCATGGGTTCCATTACAACCTTCTAAGAAGCTTTTAAGGTCATGATTGACATGACAGTTCAGAGTTTTAAATATATAGAGTACACATGAAAGGATGTGCAGTGACTTAATATCTAACAACTATTTTTTTCAACTCAAACTTTTTTTGCTATATTTAGAATGTGTCCCCGGAAGTTCAGCTTGTTATCGCTGAGGATACTAAGGAATTTACTATCAACTTTGTTACTAATTTGGATATTGTTTATTTTTAGATTGATTTAATTTGAGGAAATTAATGCCAATTGCCAAACAAAATATAGAAAGTTTTGCCAAACAAAATATAGAGAGTTTTGTCAGTGTTAAGGGTGAGTTTGTTAGCAGTAAGCCAGAGATGGACTTTATTTGGTTCAGTATTCACTGTGACATTTAAAGTAAGAGAGACAGCATTGGAGAAAATGAAGGTTGTGTCATCAGCAAATAAGATTGGTTTGAGGTGTTGAGAGGCATTTTGAAGGTCATTAATGTAGATGATAAAGTGGAAAGGGCCAAGTATGCTGCCCTGTAGAACACCAATGTTTATGGGTTGGGTGGGAGAAATGGAATTATTCACAGAAACATACTTGAGCCTGTCAGTAAGATAAGATTGAAGGTATTGCAGGGAGTGACCTCTGACTCCATAATGATAACCCTCAAGTTGACTATTTCTGTAACAGCATGCTCTCCTGTATGCTAATCCCCACAATCACCAAGCCCACCCGAGTCACTCAAACATCTGCCACTACCCTGGATCACCTATGGACTAATATAACAGCTCCCCTTACATCTGGGGTAATTTATGACAGAACAACTGACCACTATCCTACCTTCCTCATAGCAAACATGGATATAACACCACCAGAATGCAAGAAACACATTCAGGCTACACAGTGAATCAGCTTTGGGCAATCTCTCTAATGCACTTCACACTATTAACTGGGAATCTGAATTTAATAATACACAGGATATAAACTCATTAACTAACCTCTTTCTCTTCAAAACTCTAAGCCTCTACAACACTCACTGTCCCCTCCTTACTAAACAAGTAACTGATAAAAGAAAAAATAACCCGTGGCTCACAAGTGGCATAATTAAATCAATCAACAAAAAACTTGAATATGAAAAGAAATTTAGGATTGGCCTAGTTACAAAGGAAGTAGTTAAAAGGTACTCATCAGTGCTTACCAGTATCATAAGAAAAGCTAAACTTTCATATTATGAGACTAGATTCAAAGAAACAAAAGGCAACGTGAAAAGCACATGGAATACCATCTCTAATATCCTAGGAACTAAACAACACTCCCAAAACCAGATAACACTCTCTAAGGATGGCCTTACACAGTCATCTGATTTAGAAATGGCTAATGAATTTAATAGCTTCTTTTCATCGGTTGGTGCTAACCTTGCCAGTAAAATCCCACAGACTCGACACATATCAACACATATCTCTCAGGCAGCTATCCAAACTATCTTCTCCTTTCACCAGTCAGCCCGTCAGATGTTTTGTCCATCATACACTCACTAAAAACCAAAGCTGGGAACATCAGTGAAATCCCATCCATTGTATACAAGAGCGCCTCCCATGCCCTTGCGCCACCTATAGCTCTGCTGTTCAACAAATCCCTTGAGTGTCATACTTTCCCTGATATCCTTAAAAAAGCAGGAGTAACGCCAGTTCATAATAATAATAAATAATAATAATTTTTATTTAGGCAAAGGTACATACATAAAGAGATTTTACAAAGTTTGTTGGCTTTATAGATAGAGCTAGTACATACAATGCCTAAAGCCACTATTACGCAAAGCGTTTCGGGCAGGAAAAAACACTACTGACTAAAGCTTAAAACTAATGGGTAAAAAGAAAAAAATGCGTTGAGTACAAATAAAAATAGAGGTAAAAGAGGGGGGGAACATTGTTGAAAAAACAGCACAAATACAATTATAAATTATTACAGAAAATTACATTAAAACAGCGTTGATTTGTAAAACAAAAAAAAAAACAAAAAACATACATGGGTTGACAATAGAAGGGTAAGGTAGGTTACATGGAATTTATTAGGTATAGCTTCGTTTTTAACTTAAACTGGTTGAGAGAGGTACTGTCTTTAACATGGTTGGGAAGGTCATTCCACATCCTGGGCCCCTTGATTTGTAGAGCATTTCTGGTTTGATTAAGTCGTACTCTAGGAATATCAAAACTGTATTTATTTCTGGTGTGGTGCTCATGGGTTCTGTTACAACCTTCTATGAAGCTTTTGAGATCAGGATTGGCATTACAATTTAGCGTTTTGTATATGTATAATACACATGAGTGAATGTGCAGTGACTTAATGTCTAACATATTCAGAGATTTGAGTAGGGGTACCGAGTGATGTCTGGGGCCAGAGTTGGATATTGTCCTAATAGCAGCTTTGTGTTGAGTAATTAGAGGACGTAAGTGATTTTGGGTAGTAGAGCCCCAAGCACAAATACCATAGTTGAGATATGGATAGTGTCCATTGTATTGATATCCATTGATAGTGTATTAAATCAATCAACAAAAAACTTGAATATGAAAAGAAATTTAGGATTGGCCTAGTTACAAAGGAAGTAGTTAAAAGGTACTCATCAGTGCTTACCAGTATCATAAGAAAAGCTAAACTTTCATATTATGAGACTAGATTCAAAGAAACAAAAGGCAACGTGAAAAGCACATGGAATACCGTATTGTATTGTATTGTATTGTATTGAATTGTATTGTTTAGTATTGTATTGATGTATTGTCCATTGATAGTGTATATTGTGTCCCTGGAAATTCAGCTTGTGGTCAATGAGAATGCCAAGGAATTTGCCATCTAATTTGTTACAAATTTGGGTATTGTTTATTTTGAGATTTATTTGATTAGAGGATTTATTGCCAAACAGAATATAGAAAGTTTTGTCAATGTTAATAATGTTGTTAATACATAAAGGAGGTAATCTGGCAGACATAAACAAATATAGACCAATATCAAACCTGCCCATACTATCAAAAATATTTGAAAAAATTATCTACAAACAGCTCTACTCCTATCTCGTAAAATTCGACATTCTTAGCCCCTGTCAGTTTGGCTTCCGCTCCCAAAAGAATACCAACGATGCAATTATTAGTCTCCTTGATATAATTTACTCAGCCCTTGACAAAAATGACTTTCCGATTGGACTCTTCATTGACCTGAGAAAGGCCTTTGATACTGTTAATCACAATTACCTCTTACGTAAACTCCATCATTATGGAATCCGAGGCCATGCACTGGACTATATCCAATCCTATCTTAGTGATAGACCCCAATGTGTAGCCATCAATAATATAACCTCTCCCATTCTACCAATAACTGTTGGAGTGCCACAGGGCAGCATCTTGGGACCTCTTCTTTTTCTTATATACATTAATGATCTGCCTAATGTCTCTAACATTCTGAAACCTATTTTGTTTGCTGATGATACTACCCTTATCTACTCTAACCCCAACCCACATACACTAAATAATGCTGTTAATAATGAACTAAAAAAGTCCACTTATGGATGTCAACTGTTAAAATAAATTTATTTTATTTTATTTTATTTTATTTTATTTATATATATACAAGAAGGTACATTGGGTTTGTGAGAATACATTGGATTGTACAGTATTTACATTCTTGTAAAGCCACTAGTACGCGCAGCGTTTCGGGCAGGTCCTTAATCTAGCAGATAATTTTAAGTAGGTAATTTCAATCAGAATTGATAAATGATAAAGATACATTACAAGAGAAAAATGAGATGAGAGAGATAAGTAAGTATATTAAAGCACATTGTTATATTAAAGCTCAGATTGATTACATTGACAGCTTGATTAGTAATTTAAACAAGATTAATAGACACCATACAGCAGATTGACAGCACATATAAGACAGCAATGATCACAATGGTAAAGATGTTCAGATTGCGTACATAAAGATTGGAAGACTGGGTAGCAAAAGATACAGATAAACAAGATTTATAAACACCATACAACAGATTCGCAGCACATATAAGAAGACAGCAATGATCACAATGGTAAAGATGTTCAAATTGGGAACATAAAGGTTGGGAGATTGGGTAGCAATTGATACAGTGCAATTTTAAGGCAAAAAGTGAAAAACTATGAAGATGAAATTAGGTACTTTTTTGTATTGATTTTGAATGATGTAAAAGTTGGACAGCTTTTCAATTCAGTAGGGAGTGAGTTCCATAAACTGGGTCCCTTTATTTGCATAGAGTGTTTACACAGATTAAGTTTAACTCTGGGGATATCAAAGAGATATTTATTTCTGGTGTGGTGATAATGGGTCCTATTACATCTGTCCAGGAAGAGTTTCAGACAAGGATTTGCATTTAAGAACAGGGTTTTGTAAATGTAGTTGACACAAGAGAATTTGTGGAGAGAGATTATGTTTAGCATGTTTAGGGAGTTAAACAAGGGGCTGTGTGTTGTCTGAAAGCAGAATTTGATATTATTCTGATAGCAGATTTTTGCTGGGTGATGATGGACTTGAGGTGGTTTGCAGTGGTTGAACCCCATGCACAGATACCATAATTGAGATAGGGATAGATTAGTGCATAATATAGAGGGATGAGAGCAGAGTTAGGAACATAATATCTGATTTTGGAGAGTATACCAACTGTTTTAGAGACTTTCTTAGTTATGTGTTGTATGTGGGTACTGAAGTTGAGTCTCTTGTCTAGGAATATGCCAAGAAACTTTCCATCATTTTTATTGCTAATGTTTACATTGTCAATCTGAAGCTGAATTGCATTTGTAGATTTGCTTCCAAATAGGATGTAGTAGGTCTTTTCTATATTAAGTGTTAGTTTGTTGGTTGACATCCATAAGTGGACTTTTTTTAGTTCATTATTAACAACACCATTTAGTGTATGTGGGTTGGGGTTGGAGTAGATGAGGGTATTATCATCAGCAAACAAAAAAGGTTTCAGAATGTTAGAGACATTAAGCAGATCATTAATGTATATAAGAAATAGAAGAGGTCCCAAGATGCAAATGAGTGTTCTATGGGGAGTCTAGCGTTAATGGATGTAGGGGCAGTAGTTAGCATTAAGGGTTATCAAATATGGGAGATCTAAAAGGCCCGGCCCCCATTAAATATATAAACATAAACTTGCAGTGGCTTATTACAGCAATAGTCAGCCTTGAGGTTGATCATAGATCTCCTACACAGGAAAAATGGACACTCCTTTAACTAACCTACTTATTTATTAACCCCTTAACAACCCCCATATACATTCACACCAATAACAATGATAATTACTTTACCACACTATCTTACGTTAAAAGCCTTGGTCCACATAAGCAGGATACAAGGTTTACACTGTGAACAAAGCTAGGGTAAAGTACTACTGGTTAAGAACTGAAGCTCGATGCAGCTTAGGGTAGTGAGACCATGTGGTACCCTAATACAACACAACACAACACTACACTTAGGGTACCCAAAACACTGGCAAATACTACCCCCCAGGTCTCACCAATCTTTCACTACCAGAATAGGAACACTTACAAACGCAGAGTATAACTTAACTTAAGGTAAGGGAAATAAGTAAGAGGGAAGGTAGAAGGGGAGAGAGGTGCAGCTACAGAGTCCCAATGTTTACTCCTCAAACGCCAACAGAGAAGATGGCTTCCAGCGACCAGATCAGGGCTCCTGCATTGTGTGGTGCCGGGAGGAGCCTAATTGATTGTGAAGCCAAACACATTAAAAATCTTCCCCTATGCATCATATTGTTACTTTACTCGTTCTCAGGATAGTTAATCTTATAACAATGTTATACTTAATCCACAACAAGCTCAAGAGTCTGAATGCTTGTGAGCAACAAGATTCGTCCTACGTTTGGCAGGGAAGATACGAACAAAGACACGTCGACTTGCGTCTTGCTAATCTAACGTAGCTTATTTAGTTCAATTTGACCTCTGGTTTCCACTTGAGGAACCCAGGGTCGTAACACTCCTCCCCCCTTCAGAGAAAAAAAAATGTGACTACTAGAATAGTAGTCATATTTTTTTGTAAGAGTATGCAGAGAATAAAAAAGAAAATCTATGACATAAAAGAAAAATCAATCAAAACAACAATTTCTCTGCAAGAAAAGTACAAAGGAATTCTCTGAGAGAAAAAAAAACACATACACAAAAAAAACAGGGAAGTAAATAAATTGGACACGGAATATTTAATATCACAGGAGAACCTACAATAAAAAATAACTAAAGCATGACAGTTGGTAAATGGCTTCCTGTGGCCCAGATGAATGTTATTCAGGCAACCGGGACAGAGCATCGGCTATCACGTTGAGTCGGCCCGGTAGGTGGGTAATGGAAAGATTGAAGTTCTGTAGGTACAATGCCCATCTAAGGATGTGTTTATTCTTCCCCTTCATCTAATTCAGGAAGACTAGTGGGTTATGGTCCATGTACACTTCCACTATATTACCTGTGAGGTAAACTTCGAACTTTTTAATTGTAAACACTAGCGCCAATGCCTCTTTTTCTACCACTGAATAATTGCATTGCGCCTTGTCAAATTTCACAGAGTAATAGTATACTGGGTGTTCCACTTGATCATCCCCAGTTTGCAACAACACTGCACCAGCACCTGAGTCAGACGCGTCAACATGAATTTAAATGGTCTGTCGAACCTTGGACTAGCGAGCACTGGAGCGGAAGCTAAGATCAATTTCAAATTTTTAAATGCCTCTGCACAGTCTGATGACCACTTAAATTTAACGGCCTTCCGCAACAAGTCTGTGAGAGGAGTGGCCGCACTGGAAAAGTTCTGACAAAAGCGTCAATAGTACGCACACATACCGATAAATCTTTGAACGTCCTTTTTAGACTTTAGCACCGGATACTCCAGAATGGCACTGATTTTATCTTGCCGAGGTAACACTTTTCCTTGGCCCACTTCATAACCAAGGTGCCTTGGCCAAAATGACAGTTTTTTGCATTTAAGATAAGATTTGCATTTTCCAAAACTGTAAACAACTGGCATAACCTAACTATGTGGTCAGCCCAATTACTATCAAAGAGCACAATATCATCCAAATACGCCCGACAATTTGGCACATTAGCGAGCAAAGAGTTCATTAGCTTCATTAGCCTCTGGTATGTGGCAGGGGCATTACGCAAGCCGAACGGTAACACTTGATACTCAAAAACACCCTCGGGTGTCACGAACGCAGTTAGTTGTTTAGCACGTTCAGTGAGCAGGATTTCATAATACCCCCTCGAGAGGTCGAATTTCGAGACGTACTTGGTGTTTCCCAGCTCGTCGATGCAGTCCTCGAGGAGGGGCAGCGGGTAGGCATCCACAATGGTCACCTTGTTGAGCTGCCGATAGTCGATGCACAATCGCCAGGAGCCGTCTGGTTTGGGGACCAAAAGGCAGGGCGAGCACCAAGAGCCCTGGCTCGGCCGGATGAGGCCGTGCTGGAGCAAGAAGTCGACCTCCTTCCGTACGATGGCCTTCTTTTCTGGACTCATTCGATAGAGTTGAAGGAGAATGGGGGTGTAGTCCATCAACTTGACATCATGGCAAATGGCATCAGTCTGGGTCGGGACCTCCCCGAACAGACTGGAGAATTCATCAAGCAACGACTGCACCTCTTCACGTTGGGCCATCTGCAAATGGGACAGTCCCTCCTCCACAGCATTCACAGAACTAGAATTATTGAGAATGAGATTAGTTGGGTCCCCAGAACACTCATCCCCTCCCTCACTGGAAATGGAAACATTGGTTAGTGCAATGGACCTGGGGCCCTGGAACTTCTTCAGCCGATTTACGTGTACGGGCATTACCTGGTTATGCTTGTCAGAGTGCCTCACTTTGTACGTGAGGTCCCCCAATCTTTTCTGTCACAATGTAGGGGCCTTCATACTTGTGGGACATAGTGTTCCCTAGTCGAGGCTTGAATACCAGGACAGGGTCGCCAGGCTGAAATACTCGCCACTTAGCCTTAGCATCGTTTCGTTCTTTCATCTTTTCTTGGGCCTTCCCAAGAAACTTTAGTGCCGCTGCCTTGCAGTCCTTGAGTCTCTGGTGGTGTTGCGCAAAGAAAGCCGAACCTTCGGTTAACCTTACGTTCCCTAACAGATTCTCCTGTAACATTTGCAAGGGTCCACGAACTTTATGGCCAAAGACTAACTCAAAAGGAGAACAACCCAGTGAACTTTGTAACCCCTCTCTAGCCGCAAACAAAACATACGGCAAATTCTCATCCCAGAAGGTGTGGGAACTCTCGCACGATGTCTTCAACATCTGTTTCAGAGTTAGATGGAAACGTTCAATTACCCCCTGACTCTGTGGATGGTATGGGCTGGAAACCTTATGAGTTATTCCATGGTCCTTACAAAATTGTTCAAAAATATCAGACTTAAAGTTAGTACCATTGTCAGTTTGCACGACCCGAGGCAGTCCATAAGTGGAAAAAAATTGCAACATACGAGCAGCAACAGTCTTTGCTCGGATGTTCCTTACAGCAAAAGCCTCTGGGTAACGAATCGTGATACACATCATCGTGATTAGGTAAATATTACCAGATTTAGTTCTAGGTAATGGACCAACACAGTCCATTACCACATGAGAAAATGGTTCCTCCGGCATGACAATAGGCCTTAGAGGAGCTTTAGGTGGAGTCTGGTTTGGTTTCCCAACAAGTTGACAAGCAATACATGCATTACAAAATTTTGCCACATCGCTTTTCAGCTTGGGCCAGAAAAAATACTTCAAGATTTTGTGATACGTAATATTATTACCTTGATGTCCCCCCATAGGATCATCATGAGCAGCTGCCAAAACTCTTTCTCTATAGCAGGTCGGCAACATAACCTGGTGGACTACCTCCCACTCATTTGACAAGGGAGCACTCTGCGGTCTCCATTTTCTCATCAAAATCCGATCATTGTAGTAGTACCCAGTTGCTGCGTCTACAATTTCGTCCTCAGAGGTGGCTAACTCATGGCATTCTGCAAGAATGGGGTCAGCTTTCTGTAACTCACTCAAGGAGGCATCCAGGCCTTGGTCAGATGCCATTCGCCGAGGCTCAACAGTGTTCTCCTCCACCTCCTCACTACTCTCGGTAGGCGGCGGTGGCAGGCTCTCCACAATGTCCTCGGCCACGTCATCGAGTCGGGCCATGAATGTGTCCGCAAGGTCCACTTGGCTTTCACCACTCAGAAAGTTCCTCGTGTCCTCGGGATTTACCACCTTGGCAAGCACAGGGCTGCCCTTACATTTAAGTCCCATAGACCGGGTCACCGCGCACGCAGGGTACACATTATCCTCTGCGGCAGGTGGATCCAGGCAAACCTTAGGGGTAGGCAACATAATAGTCAGTCTGGAGTCCCCTACCTTATCCCCTGCTAAATCATTACCAACTATTACATCAACATTAGGGAAAGGTAGGTACGAAGTGACTCCGACTGTACAAACACCCTTGTGGAAATCAGATTCCAGGGTAACCTTATGGAGGGGTACTGCTCGAGTATCACTAGTGACACCCTCGACCAGTACCACCTCTCCAGTGTCGAGAGTGTCGGCACCTTGCAAAGCACTCTCTAAAATTAAAGTCTGGATGGCACCGGTGTCTCGGAAGATCACCACGTCCTTCCAGGAAGAACCCTCAGACAAAAGTAGTCTCCCTTTCGATAAGAATGGGGTAAGCAAGTTCAACCACTACGGGTTGGAGGTCTTACTCCCTATCCCTTCAGAAGGCCTCAAGCCCTGTGTCACAACGAGAGTATTGGTTTTTTTTCCAGGTACAGTTGCCAACAACGGCTAGTAATGTGGTTTGGACGTTTACAGTGACCACAGATACGTCGGGGAGAAGAGACATTACTAACAGAATTACCCTTCGGTTCACTCTTAGGTGTCGTGTGGCTAGACAATTTAACAGGGTTAGTTATGTCTGAAACAGAAGGTGCAGTAGTTAAAGGGTTAGAATGAGCTGGTCTGGACTGGCTGTGGGTATAAGGTTTGCTAATCTGTGAGGTATAATTATTTTTATTGGGCCTCTTGGCCCCCAACTGGTAGTTTTCTGCCATCTTAGCCAAATCCCCTATTTTAGAATCTACCTCTATCCTACTTCTAATAAATTGTGCAACATTCTCTGGCATATTCTCTATAAAGTGCTCCATTAAAACTACATTCCTGAGTGCCTCGTATGTTTTGGCTTTCGCTGAGCGAATCCATTTATCAAACAATCTAATTTGATCATCATCAAATTCAGTGAGCGGTTGGTTGTGAGTAGGCCTAAGGTTGCGATAAGCTTGGCGGTGAGCTTCAGGAGTAATTTCATATGCCCTTAAAATTCGCTCCCTGACTTTATCATATTCAAAACACTCGTCGTTAGGCATGTTTATAAAAATATCTTGGGCCTTACCCTTAAGTCTTCCCTGTAGGATTTACACCCACTCTTCCTTTGGCCAGTTCATGGACATGGCCAATCTCTGAAAATGGTTGAAAAACCTTTCAGGGTCCGACTCTGAAAATTCAGGCAGGTTATGCATTTTCTCATAATGCCTGGGGTTTGAATCCCCGGCAGGTGGTGGTCCAGTGACACTCGCTCTAATTTTAGCCTCCTCGGTTTTGAGTTTTTGCTCCTCTAGTCTTATTTTTGCTAACTCTAGAGCTATCTCTCTGTCCCTATGAGCTGCACTTTCCGCTTGGCTAGGCTGGCATAAAGGTGTATCATCTGGCAATAGTTCTTGATCCATACAATGTTGTAATATTTCATTCACCAAAGTCCACTTTTTATCTGCGTCATTTAACTCTAGGCCAAATTCCTTGCCTAACAATACTAAATTAGACTTGGTAAGCTTCTTGATCTCTACCACTAAAGGATCCTTTGCCAGTTCCTGCATTTTAGCCTCCATCACTAATTAATTTAGCTCCTAGCCAAAGAAAAAATTAAAAAAAATAAAAATTGGAAAAAACAAAAATTTGCACGGCCCCTAACACAAGGCCACACTTACCTCAATCGTGAAGAGATCCAGCTAGGTGTGCAGTCAGTAAAAATAAATCCTTTGCTAAATGAGCTGGACCCTAGGCTAACACACAACAGTTCTGCGGAAAACAAGAATTTTTAGTTTTGGCACTCAAGAATCAAATTTTTTACAATTATAATGTTCCTCCCGGTCAGGTCAACCACTTGTTACAAATAAATGTGTGTTCTATGGGGAGTTTAGCGTTAATGGATGTAGGGGCAGTAGTTAACATTAAGGGTTATCAAATATGGGAGATCTAAAAGGCCCGGCCCCCATTAAATATATAAACATAAACTTGTAGTGGCTTATTACAGCAATAGTCAGCCTAGAGGTTGATCATAGATCTCCTACACAGGAAAAATGGATACTCCTTTAACTAACTTACTTATTTATTAACCCCTTAACAACCCCCATATACATTCACACCAATAACAATAATAATTACTTTACCACACTATCTTACGTTAAAAGCCTTGGTCCACATAAGCAGGATACAAGGTTTACACTGTGAACAAAGCTAGGGTAAAGTACTACTGGTTAAGAACTGAAGCTCGATGCAGCTTAGGGTAGTGAGACCATGTGGTACCCTAATACAACACAACACAACACTACACTTAGGGTACCCAAAACACTGGCAAATACTACCCCCCAGGTCTCACCAATCTTTCACTACCAGAATAGGAACACTTACAAACGCAGAGTATAACTTAACTTAAGGTAAGGGAAATAAGTAAGAGGGAAGGTAGAAGGGGAGAGAGGTGCAGCTACAGAGTCCCAATGTTTACTCCTCAAACGCCAACAGAGAAGATGGCTTCCAGCGACCAGATCAGGGCTCCTGCATTGTGTGGTGCCGGGAGGAGCCTAATTGATTGTGAAGCCAAACACATTAAAAATCTTCCCCTATGCATCATATTGTTACTTTACTCGTTCTCAGGATAGTTAATCTTATAACAATGTTATACTTAATCCACAACAAGCTCAAGAGTCTGAATGCTTGTGAGCAACAAGATTCGTCCTACGTTTGGCAGGGAAGATACGAACAAAGACACGTCGACTTGCGTCTTGCTAATCTAACGTAGCTTATTTAGTTCAATTTGACCTCTGGTTTCCACTTGAGGAACCCAGGGTCGTAACACTCCTCCCCCCTTCAGAGAAAAAAAAATGTGACTACTAGAATAGTAGTCATATTTTTTTGTAAGAGTATGCAGAGAATAAAAAAGAAAATCTATGACATAAAAGAAAAATCAATCAAAACAACAATTTCTCTGCAAGAAAAGTACAAAGGAATTCTCTGAGAGAAAAAAAAACACATACACAAAAAAAACAGGGAAGTAAATAAATTGGACACGGAATATTTAATATCACAGGAGAACCTACAATAAAAAATAACTAAAGCATGACAGTTGGTAAATGGCTTCCTGTGGCCCAGATGAATGTTATTCAGGCAACCGGGACAGAGCATCGGCTATCACGTTGAGTCGGCCCGGTAGGTGGGTAATGGAAAGATTGAAGTTCTGTAGGTACAATGCCCATCTAAGGATGTGTTTATTCTTCCCCTTCATCTAATTCAGGAAGACTAGTGGGTTATGGTCCATGTACACTTCCACTATATTACCTGTGAGGTAAACTTCGAACTTTTTAATTGTAAACACTAGCGCCAATGCCTCTTTTTCTACCACTGAATAATTGCATTGCGCCTTGTCAAATTTCACAGAGTAATAGTATACTGGGTGTTCCACTTGATCATCCCCAGTTTGCAACAACACTGCACCAGCACCTGAGTCAGACGCGTCAACATGAATTTAAATGGTCTGTCGAACCTTGGACTAGCGAGCACTGGAGCGGAAGCTAAGATCAATTTCAAATTTTTAAATGCCTCTGCACAGTCTGATGACCACTTAAATTTAACGGCCTTCCGCAACAAGTCTGTGAGAGGAGTGGCCGCACTGGAAAAGTTCTGACAAAAGCGTCAATAGTACGCACACATACCGATAAATCTTTGAACGTCCTTTTTAGACTTTAGCACCGGATACTCCAGAATGGCACTGATTTTATCTTGCCGAGGTAACACTTTTCCTTGGCCCACTTCATAACCAAGGTGCCTTGGCCAAAATGACAGTTTTTTGCATTTAAGATAAGATTTGCATTTTCCAAAACTGTAAACAACTGGCATAACCTAACTATGTGGTCAGCCCAATTACTATCAAAGAGCACAATATCATCCAAATACGCCCGACAATTTGGCACATTAGCGAGCAAAGAGTTCATTAGCTTCATTAGCCTCTGGTATGTGGCAGGGGCATTACGCAAGCCGAACGGTAACACTTGATACTCAAAAACACCCTCGGGTGTCACGAACGCAGTTAGTTGTTTAGCACGTTCAGTGAGCAGGATTTCATAATACCCCCTCGAGAGGTCGAATTTCGAGACGTACTTGGTGTTTCCCAGCTCGTCGATGCAGTCCTCGAGGAGGGGCAGCGGGTAGGCATCCACAATGGTCACCTTGTTGAGCTGCCGATAGTCGATGCACAATCGCCAGGAGCCGTCTGGTTTGGGGACCAAAAGGCAGGGCGAGCACCAAGAGCCCTGGCTCGGCCGGATGAGGCCGTGCTGGAGCAAGAAGTCGACCTCCTTCCGTACGATGGCCTTCTTTTCTGGACTCATTCGATAGAGTTGAAGGAGAATGGGGGTGTAGTCCATCAACTTGACATCATGGCAAATGGCATCAGTCTGGGTCGGGACCTCCCCGAACAGACTGGAGAATTCATCAAGCAACGACTGCACCTCTTCACGTTGGGCCATCTGCAAATGGGACAGTCCCTCCTCCACAGCATTCACAGAACTAGAATTATTGAGAATGAGATTAGTTGGGTCCCCAGAACACTCATCCCCTCCCTCACTGGAAATGGAAACATTGGTTAGTGCAATGGACCTGGGGCCCTGGAACTTCTTCAGCCGATTTACGTGTACGGGCATTACCTGGTTATGCTTGTCAGAGTGCCTCACTTTGTACGTGAGGTCCCCCAATCTTTTCTGTCACAATGTAGGGGCCTTCATACTTGTGGGACATAGTGTTCCCTAGTCGAGGCTTGAATACCAGGACAGGGTCGCCAGGCTGAAATACTCGCCACTTAGCCTTAGCATCGTTTCGTTCTTTCATCTTTTCTTGGGCCTTCCCAAGAAACTTTAGTGCCGCTGCCTTGCAGTCCTTGAGTCTCTGGTGGTGTTGCGCAAAGAAAGCCGAACCTTCGGTTAACCTTACGTTCCCTAACAGATTCTCCTGTAACATTTGCAAGGGTCCACGAACTTTATGGCCAAAGACTAACTCAAAAGGAGAACAACCCAGTGAACTTTGTAACCCCTCTCTAGCCGCAAACAAAACATACGGCAAATTCTCATCCCAGAAGGTGTGGGAACTCTCGCACGATGTCTTCAACATCTGTTTCAGAGTTAGATGGAAACGTTCAATTACCCCCTGACTCTGTGGATGGTATGGGCTGGAAACCTTATGAGTTATTCCATGGTCCTTACAAAATTGTTCAAAAATATCAGACTTAAAGTTAGTACCATTGTCAGTTTGCACGACCCGAGGCAGTCCATAAGTGGAAAAAAATTGCAACATACGAGCAGCAACAGTCTTTGCTCGGATGTTCCTTACAGCAAAAGCCTCTGGGTAACGAATCGTGATACACATCATCGTGATTAGGTAAATATTACCAGATTTAGTTCTAGGTAATGGACCAACACAGTCCATTACCACATGAGAAAATGGTTCCTCCGGCATGACAATAGGCCTTAGAGGAGCTTTAGGTGGAGTCTGGTTTGGTTTCCCAACAAGTTGACAAGCAATACATGCATTACAAAATTTTGCCACATCGCTTTTCAGCTTGGGCCAGAAAAAATACTTCAAGATTTTGTGATACGTAATATTATTACCTTGATGTCCCCCCATAGGATCATCATGAGCAGCTGCCAAAACTCTTTCTCTATAGCAGGTCGGCAACATAACCTGGTGGACTACCTCCCACTCATTTGACAAGGGAGCACTCTGCGGTCTCCATTTTCTCATCAAAATCCGATCATTGTAGTAGTACCCAGTTGCTGCGTCTACAATTTCGTCCTCAGAGGTGGCTAACTCATGGCATTCTGCAAGAATGGGGTCAGCTTTCTGTAACTCACTCAAGGAGGCATCCAGGCCTTGGTCAGATGCCATTCGCCGAGGCTCAACAGTGTTCTCCTCCACCTCCTCACTACTCTCGGTAGGCGGCGGTGGCAGGCTCTCCACAATGTCCTCGGCCACGTCATCGAGTCGGGCCATGAATGTGTCCGCAAGGTCCACTTGGCTTTCACCACTCAGAAAGTTCCTCGTGTCCTCGGGATTTACCACCTTGGCAAGCACAGGGCTGCCCTTACATTTAAGTCCCATAGACCGGGTCACCGCGCACGCAGGGTACACATTATCCTCTGCGGCAGGTGGATCCAGGCAAACCTTAGGGGTAGGCAACATAATAGTCAGTCTGGAGTCCCCTACCTTATCCCCTGCTAAATCATTACCAACTATTACATCAACATTAGGGAAAGGTAGGTACGAAGTGACTCCGACTGTACAAACACCCTTGTGGAAATCAGATTCCAGGGTAACCTTATGGAGGGGTACTGCTCGAGTATCACTAGTGACACCCTCGACCAGTACCACCTCTCCAGTGTCGAGAGTGTCGGCACCTTGCAAAGCACTCTCTAAAATTAAAGTCTGGATGGCACCGGTGTCTCGGAAGATCACCACGTCCTTCCAGGAAGAACCCTCAGACAAAAGTAGTCTCCCTTTCGATAAGAATGGGGTAAGCAAGTTCAACCACTACGGGTTGGAGGTCTTACTCCCTATCCCTTCAGAAGGCCTCAAGCCCTGTGTCACAACGAGAGTATTGGTTTTTTTTCCAGGTACAGTTGCCAACAACGGCTAGTAATGTGGTTTGGACGTTTACAGTGACCACAGATACGTCGGGGAGAAGAGACATTACTAACAGAATTACCCTTCGGTTCACTCTTAGGTGTCGTGTGGCTAGACAATTTAACAGGGTTAGTTATGTCTGAAACAGAAGGTGCAGTAGTTAAAGGGTTAGAATGAGCTGGTCTGGACTGGCTGTGGGTATAAGGTTTGCTAATCTGTGAGGTATAATTATTTTTATTGGGCCTCTTGGCCCCCAACTGGTAGTTTTCTGCCATCTTAGCCAAATCCCCTATTTTAGAATCTACCTCTATCCTACTTCTAATAAATTGTGCAACATTCTCTGGCATATTCTCTATAAAGTGCTCCATTAAAACTACATTCCTGAGTGCCTCGTATGTTTTGGCTTTCGCTGAGCGAATCCATTTATCAAACAATCTAATTTGATCATCATCAAATTCAGTGAGCGGTTGGTTGTGAGTAGGCCTAAGGTTGCGATAAGCTTGGCGGTGAGCTTCAGGAGTAATTTCATATGCCCTTAAAATTCGCTCCCTGACTTTATCATATTCAAAACACTCGTCGTTAGGCATGTTTATAAAAATATCTTGGGCCTTACCCTTAAGTCTTCCCTGTAGGATTTACACCCACTCTTCCTTTGGCCAGTTCATGGACATGGCCAATCTCTGAAAATGGTTGAAAAACCTTTCAGGGTCCGACTCTGAAAATTCAGGCAGGTTATGCATTTTCTCATAATGCCTGGGGTTTGAATCCCCGGCAGGTGGTGGTCCAGTGACACTCGCTCTAATTTTAGCCTCCTCGGTTTTGAGTTTTTGCTCCTCTAGTCTTATTTTTGCTAACTCTAGAGCTATCTCTCTGTCCCTATGAGCTGCACTTTCCGCTTGGCTAGGCTGGCATAAAGGTGTATCATCTGGCAATAGTTCTTGATCCATACAATGTTGTAATATTTCATTCACCAAAGTCCACTTTTTATCTGCGTCATTTAACTCTAGGCCAAATTCCTTGCCTAACAATACTAAATTAGACTTGGTAAGCTTCTTGATCTCTACCACTAAAGGATCCTTTGCCAGTTCCTGCATTTTAGCCTCCATCACTAATTAATTTAGCTCCTAGCCAAAGAAAAAATTAAAAAAAATAAAAATTGGAAAAAACAAAAATTTGCACGGCCCCTAACACAAGGCCACACTTACCTCAATCGTGAAGAGATCCAGCTAGGTGTGCAGTCAGTAAAAATAAATCCTTTGCTAAATGAGCTGGACCCTAGGCTAACACACAACAGTTCTGCGGAAAACAAGAATTTTTAGTTTTGGCACTCAAGAATCAAATTTTTTACAATTATAATGTTCCTCCCGGTCAGGTCAACCACTTGTTACAAATAAATGTGTGTTCTATGGGGAGTTTAGCGTTAATGGATGTAGGGGCAGTAGTTAACATTAAGGGTTATCAAATATGGGAGATCTAAAAGGCCCGGCCCCCATTAAATATATAAACATAAACTTGTAGTGGCTTATTACAGCAATAGTCAGCCTAGAGGTTGATCATAGATCTCCTACACAGGAAAAATGGATACTCCTTTAACTAACTTACTTATTTATTAACCCCTTAACAACCCCCATATACATTCACACCAATAACAATAATAATTACTTTACCACACTATCTTACGTTAAAAGCCTTGGTCCACATAAGCAGGATACAAGGTTTACACTGTGAACAAAGCTAGGGTAAAGTACTACTGGTTAAGAACTGAAGCTTGATGCAGCTTAGGGTAGTGAGACCATGTGGTACCCTAATACAACACAACACAACACTACACTTAGGGTACCCAAAACACTGGCAAATACTACCCCCCAGGTCTCACCAATCTTTCACTACCAGAATAGGCACACTTACGAACGCAGAGTATAACTTAACTTAAGGTAAGGGAAATAAGTAAGAGGGAAGGTAGAAGGGGAGAGAGGTGCAGCCACAGAGTCCCAATGTTTACCCCTCAAACGCCAACAGAGAAGAAGGCTTCCAGCGACCAGATCAGGGCTCCTGCATTGTGTGGTGCCGGGAGGAGCCTAATTGATTGTAAAGCTAAACACATTAAAAATCTTCCCCTATGCATCATATTGTTATTTTACTCGTTCTCAGGATAGTTAATCTTATAACAATGTTATACTTAATCCACAACAAGCTCAAGAGTCTGAATGCTTGTGAGCAACAAGATTCGTCCTACGTTTGGCAGGGAAGATACGAACAAAGACACGTCGACTTGCGTCTTGCTAATCTAACGTAGCTTATTTAGTTCAATTTGACCTCTGGTTTCCACTTGAGGAACCCAGGGTCGTAACACTCCTCCCCCCTTCAGGGAGAAAAAAATGTGACTACTAGAATAGTAGTCATATTTTTTTGTAAGAGTATGCAGAGAATAAAAAAGAAAATCTATGACATAAAAGAAAAATCAATCAAAACAACAATTTCTCTGCAAGAAAAGTACAAAGGAATTCTCTGAGAGAAAAAAAAACACATACACAAAAAAAACAGGGAAGTAAATAAATTGGACACGGAATATTTAATATCACAGGAGAACCTACAAAAAAAAATAACTAAAGCATGACAGTTGGTAAATGGCTTCCTGTGGCCCAGATGAATGTTATTCAGGCAACCGGGACAGAGCATCGGCTATCACGTTGAGTCGGCCCGGTAGGTGGGTAATGGAAAGATTGAAGTTCTGTAGGTACAATGCCCACCTGAGGATGTGTTTATTCTTCCCCTTCATCTAATTCAGGAAGACTAGTGGGTTATGGTCCATGTACACTTCCACTATATTACCTGTGAGGTAAACTTCGAACTTTTTAATTGTAAACACTAGCGCCAACGCCTCTTTTTCTACCACTGAATAATTGCATTGCGCCTTGTCAAATTTCACAGAGTAATAGTATACTGGGTGTTCCACTTGATCATCCCCAGTTTGCAACAACACTGCACCAGCACCTGAGTCAGATGCGTCAACATGAATTTAAATGGTCTGTCGAACCTTGGACTAGCGAGCACTGGAGCGGAAGCTAAGATCAATTTCAAATTTTTAAATGCCTCTGCACAGTCTGATGACCACTTAAATTTAACGGCCTTCCGCAACAAGTCTGTGACAGGAGTGGCCGCACTGGAAAAGTTCTGACAAAAGCGTCAATAGTACGCACACATACTGATAAATCTTTGAACGTCCTTTTTAGACTTTAGCACCGGATACTCCAGAATGGCACTGATTTTATCTTGCCGAGGTAACACTTTTCCTTGGCCCACTTCATAACCAAGGTGCCTTGGCCAAAATGACAGTTTTTTGCATTTAAGATAAGATTTGCATTTTTCAAAACTGTAAACAACTGGCATAACCTAACTATGTGGTCAGCCCAATTACTATCAAAGAGCACAATATCATCAAAATACGCCCGGCAATTTGGCACATTAGCGAGCAAAGAGTTCATTAGCCTCATTAGCCTCTGGTATGTGGCAGGGGCATTACGCTAGCCGAACGGTAACACTTGATACTCAAAAACACCCTCAGGTGTCACGAACGCAGTTAGTTGTTTAGCACGTTCAGTGAGCAGGATTTGATAATACCCCCTCGAGAGGTCGAATTTCGAGACGTACTTGGTGTTTCCCAGCTCGTCGATGCAGTCCTCGAGGAGGAGCAGCGGGTAGGCATCCACAATGGTCACCTTGTTGAGCTGCCGATAGTCGATGCACAATCGCCAGGAGCCGTCTGGTTTGGGGACCAAAAGGCAGGGCGAGCACCAAGAGCCCTGGCTCGGCGGGATGAGGCCGTGCTGGAGCAAGAAGTCGACCTCCTTCCGTACGATGGCCTTCTTTTCTGGACTCATTCGATAGAGTTGAAGGAGAATGGGGGTGTAGTCCATCAACTTGACATCATGGCAAATGGCATCAGTCTGGGTCGGGACCTCCCCGAACAGACTGGAGAATTCATCAAGCAACAACTGCACCTCTTCACGTTGGGTCATCTGCAAATGGGACAGTCCCTCCTCCACAGCATTCACAGAACTAGAATTATTGAGAATGAGATTAGTTGGGTCCCCAGAACACTCATCCCCTCCCCTCACTGGAAATGGAAACATTGGTTAGTGCAATGGGCCTGGGGCCCTGGAACTTCTTCAGCCGATTTACGTGTACGAGCATTACCTGGTTATGCTTGTCAGAGTGCCTCACTTTGTACGTGAGGTCCCCAGTCTTTTCTGTCACAATGTAGGGGCCTTCATACTTGTAGGACATAGTGTTCCCTAGTCGAGGCTTGAATACCAGGACAGGGTCGCCAGGCTGAAATACTCGCCACTTAGCCTTAGCATCGTTTCGTTCTTTCATCTTTTCTTGGGCCTTCCCAAGATACTTTAGTGCCGCTGCCTTGCAGTCCTTGAGTCTCTGGTGGTGTTGCGCAAAGAAAGTCGAACCTTCGGTTAACCTTACGTTATCTAACAGATTCTCCTGTAACATTTGCAAGGGTCCACGAACTTTATGGCCAAAGACTAACTCAAAAGGAGAACAACCCAGTAAACTTTGTAACCCCTATCTAGCCGCAAACAAAACATACGGCAAATTCTCATCCCAGAAGGTGTGGGAACTCTCGCACGATGTCTTCATCATCTGTTTCAGAGTTAGATGGAAACGTTCAATTACCCCCTGACTCTGTGGATGGTATGGGCTGGAAACCTTATGAGTTATTCCATGGTCCTTACAAAATTGTTCAAAAATATAAGACTTAAAGTTAGTACCATTGTCAGTTTGCACGACCCGAGGCAGTCCATAAGTGGAAAAAATTGCAACATACGAGCAGCAACAGTCTTTGCTCGGATGTTCCTTACAGCAAAAGCCTCTGGGTAACGAATTGTGATACACATCATCGTGATTAGGTAAATATTACCAGATTTAGTTCTAGGTAATGCACCAACACAGTCCATTACCACATGAGAAAATGGTTCCTCCGGCATGACAATAGGCTTTAGAGGAGCTTTAGGTGGAGTCTGGTTTGGTTTCTGTTACGGCCCTCTCGGGACGCAACGGGGTTCTCACTCTGATGTTGTTAGAGGAAGATATATGTATCCGTTCCTGAGCCAGTAGTGGCTATCAAGGGATGAGATCCGTGACGCAAGTAACTTAAAGGGAGTAGGGAAAGAAAGCTAAGAACTTAATATTATACTTGACACCATCACCGATTAAATATATAAAATCAAAAAGTGCACAGGGGGAGGGGTATTAACACTATACAAGGGGATTATGCACAATATAGTCTTCTGCAGAAGACGCTGGTGCCACACCACTTGGTGCTGAGTCCTTGGTGCTTTCTTCGTGGCCTCACGACGTGTCCTCTGAGAATGCCGAGCCTACCCGGGCCACAGGTCAGCCAAAACGCAGGTCCACTGGGGGCACCGTCGTGGAGGCCGTCAACCACACGTCCAGCTGGTCTGCTGGCAGGTACTGAGCCACCAAGGCTGGTACGGCCACTCCACGAACGATATAAGGGGTACGCCCTAGACAGGAGTCTCGTGTGATATCACAAATCACCCTCCTGTCCTCAATACCCCAGTGGATGATCGTCTCCAACAGTCGGTCCCGGGTAAATCCTTTCACTGCCACTCCACTGGCAGGCTAACACACCACAGTGTTCTTCCGGGGGGATGACGTCACAACAGCTGCAGCAAACTTCACAGTATGGAGACTGGCTGCCTCGGGTAGACTGACTCAACCCTCAACACAGCGGTCCCAGGTCGACTCTGTAAACAGACTCGTCATCAATAACCGGGACACTAATACACCTCACTTACGGGCTCGGGCGCAAACACCTGACGTATCCAGTCCATAGATGGCGCTGTCGTCGGAGCACCACCTCACCAGAGGTCAGGAGCGGCTGTGTTGTGAGCTACACAGGACTGGAAACTGGCCCTTGTGGCCGATATTCGCCGTCCTCATACGGTGTCGTCGTTCGTTTGGCGGGGGTTTCAGGAGCTGACCCACAGATGGCGTAGTCGTTACTGCTCCTTGCTCGGACGCTGGATCCGGGTTCGTAACAGTTTCCCAACAAGTTGACAAGCAATACATGCATTACAAAATTTTGCCACATCGCTTTTCAGCTTGGGCCAGAAAAAATACTTTAAGATTTTGTGATACGTAATATTATTACCTTGATGTCCCCCCATAGGATCATCATGAGCAGCTGCCAAAACTCTTTCTCTATAGCAGGTTGGCAACATAACCTGGTGGACTACCTCCCACTCATTTGACAAGGGAGCACTCTGCGGTCTCCATTTTCTCATCAAAATCCGATCATTGTAGTAGTACCCAGTTGCTGCGTCTACAATTTCGTCCTCAGAGGTGGCTAACTCATGGCATTCTGCAAGAATGAGGTCAGCTTTCTGTAACTCACTCAAGGAGGCATCCAGGCCTTGGTCAGATGCCATTCGCCGAGGCTCAACAGTGTTCTCCTCCACCTCCTCACTACTCTCGGTAGGCGGCGGTGGCAGGCTCTCCACAATGTCCTCGGCCACGTCATCGAGTCGGGCCATGAATGTGTCCGTAAGGTCCACTTGGCTTTCACCACTCAGAAAGTTCCTCGTGTCCTCGGGATTTACCACCTTGGCAAGCACAGGGCTGCCCTTACATTTAAGTCCCATAGACCGGGTCACCGCGCACACAGGGTACACAACATTATCCTCTGCGGCAGGTGGATCCAGGAAAACCTTAGGGGTAGGCAACATAATAGGCAGTCTGGAGTCCCCTACCTTATCCCCTGCTAAATCATTACCAACTATTACATCAACATTAGGGAAAGGTAGGTACGAAGTGACTCCGACTGTACAAACACCCTTGTGGAAATCAGATTCCAGGGTAACCTTATGGAGGGGTACTGCTCGAGTATCACTAGTGACACCCTCGACCAGTACCACCTCTCCAGTGTTGAGAGTGTCGGCACCTTGCAAAGCACTCTCTAAAATTAAAGTCTGGATGGCACCGGTGTCTCGGAAGATCACCACGTCCTTCCAGGAAGAACCCTCAGACAAAAGTAGTCTCCCTTTCGATAAGAATGGGGTAAGCAAGTTCAACCACTGCGGGTTGGAGGTCTTACTCCCTAACCCTTCAGAAGGCCTCAAGCCCTGTGTCACAACGAGAGCATTGGGGTTTTTTTCCAGGTACAGTTGCCAACAACGGCTAGTAGTGTGGTTTGGACGTTTACAGTGACCACAGATACGTCGGGGAGAAGAGACATTACTAACAGAATTACCCTTCGGTTCACTCTTAGGTGTCGTGTGGCTAGACAATTTAACAGGGTTAGTTATGTCTGAAACAGAAGGTGCAGTAGTTAAAGGGTTAGAATGAGCTGGTCTGGACTGGCTGTGGGTATAAGGTTTGCTAATCTGTGAGGTATAATTATTTTTATTGGGCCTTTTGGCCCCCAACTGGTAGTTTTCTGCCATCTTAGCCAAATCCCCTATTTTAGAATCTACCTCTATCCTACTTCTAATAAATTGTGCAACATTCTCTGGCATATTCTCTATAAAGTGCTCCATTAAAACTACATTCCTGAGTGCCTCGTATGTTTTCGCTTTCGCTGAGCGAATCCATTTATCAAACAATCTAATTTGATCATCATCAAATTCAGTGAGCGGTTGGTTGTGAGTAGGCCTAAGGTTGCGATAAGCTTGGCGGTGAGCTTCAGGAGTAATTTCATATGCCCTTAAAATTCGCTCCCTGACTGTATCATATTCAAAACACTCGTCTTCAGGCATGTTTATAAAAATATCTTGGGCCTTACCCTTAAGTCTTCCCTGTAGGATTTACACCCACTCTTCCTTTGGGCAGTTCATGGACATGGCCAATCTCTGAAAATGGTTGAAAAACCTTTCAGGGTCCGACTCTGAAAATTCAGGCAGGTTATGCTTTTTCTCATAATGCCTGGGGTTTGAATCCCCGGCAGGTGGTGGTCCAGTGACACTCGCTCTAATTTTAGCCTCCTCGATTTTGAGTTTTTGCTCCTCTAGTCTTATTTTTGCTAACTCTAGAGCTATCTCTCTGTCCCTATGAGCTGCACTTTCCGCTTGGCTAGGCTGGCATAAAGGTGTATCATCTGGTAATAGTTCTTGATCCATACAATGTTGTAATATTTCATTCACCAAAGTCCACTTTTTATCTGCGTCATTTAACTCTAGGCCAAATTCCTTGCCTAACAATACTAAATTAGACTTGGTAAGCTTCTTGATCTCTACCACTAAAGGATCCTTTGCCAGTTCCTGCATTTTAGCCTCCATCACTAATTAATTTAGCTCCTAGCCAAAGAAAAAATTAAAAAAAATAAAAATTGGAAAAAACAAAAATTTGCACGGCCCCTAACACAAGGCCACACTTACCTCAATCGTGAAGAGATCCAGCTAGGTGTCCAGTCAGTAAAAATAAATCCTTTGCTAAATGAGCTGGACCCTAGGCTAACACACAACCGTTCTGCGGAAAACAAGAATTTTTAGTTTTGGCACTCAAGAATCTAATTTTTTACAATTATAATGTTCCTCCCGGTCAGGCCAACCACTTGTTACAAATAAATGTGTGTTCTATGGGGAGTCTAGCGTTAATGGATGTAGGGGCAGTAGTTAACATTAAGGGTTATCAAATATCGGAGATCTAAAAGGCCCGGCCCCCATTAAATATATAAACATAAACTTGTAGTGGCTTATTACAGAAATAGTCAGCCTAGAGGTTGATCATAGATCTCCTACACAGGAAAAATGGATACTCCTTTAACTAACTTACTTATTTATTAACCCCTTAACAACCCCCATATACATTCACACCAATAACAATAATAATTACTTTACCACACTATCTTACGTTAAAAGCCTTGGTCCACATAAGCAGGATACAAGGTTTACACTGAGAACAAGCTAGGGTAAAGTACTACTGGTTAAGAACTGAAGCTTGATGCAGCTTAGGGTAGTGAGACCATGTGGTACCCTAATACAACACAACCCAACACTACACTTACGGTACCCAAAACACTGGCAAATACTACCCCCCAGGTCTCACCAATCTTTCACTACCAGAAAAGGCACACTTACAAACACAGAGTATAACTTAACTTAAGGTAAGGGAAATAAGTAAGAGGGAAGGTAGAAGGGGAGAGAGGTGCAGCCACAGAGTCCCGATGTTTACCCTTCGAACGCCAACAGAGAAGAAGGCTTCCAGCGACCAGATCAGGGCTCCTGCATTGTGTGGTGCCGGGAGGAGCCTAATTGATCGTGCAACTAAACACATTAAAAATCTTCCCCTATGCATTATATTGTTACTTTACTCGTTCTCAGGATAGTTAATATTATAACTCTTATAACTCTTCTCCTCTCACTAGTCAGCCCGTCAGTTGTTGTGTCCATCATACACTCACTAAAAACCAAAGCTGGGAACATCAGTGAAATCCCATCCATTGTATACAAGAGCGCCTCCTATGCCTATAGCTCTGCTGTTCAACAAATCCCTTGAGTGTCATACTTTCCCTGATATCCTTAAAAACGCAAGAGTAACGCCAGTTCATAAAGGAGGTATTCCGTCAGACATAAACAACTACCGACCAATATCAAACCTACCCATACTATCTAAAATATTTGAAAAAATTATCTACAAACAGCTCTACTCCTATTTCGTAAAATTCAACATTCTTAGCCCCTGTCAGTTTGGCTTCCGCTCTCAAAAGAGTACCAACGATGCAATTATTAGTCTCCCTAATATAATTTACTCAGCCCTTGACAAAAATGAGTTTCCAATTGGACTCTTCATTGACCTGAGAAAGGCCTTTGATACTGTTAATCACGATTACCTCTTATGTAAACTCCATCATTATGGAATCCGAGGCCATGCACTGGACTATATCCAATCCTATCTTAGTGATAGACACCAATGTGTAGCCATCAATAATATAATCTCTCCCATTCTACCAATAACCGTTGGAGTGCCACAGGGCAGCATCTTGGGACCCCTACTATTTCTTATATACATTAATGATCTGCCTAATGTCTCTAACATTCTGAAACCTATTTTGTTTGCTGATGATACTACCCTCATTTACTCCAACCCCAACCCACATACACTAAATGATGTTGTTAATAATGAACTAAAAAAAGTCCACTTATGGATGTCAACCAACAAACTAACACTTAATATAGAAAAGACCTACTACATCCTATTTGGAAGCAAATCTACAAATGCAATTCAGCTTCAGATTGACAATGTAAACATTAGCAATAAAAATGATGGAAAGTTTCTTGGCATATTCCTAGACAAGAGACTCAACTTCAGTACCCACATACAACACATAACTAAGAAAGTCTCTAAAACAGTTGGTATACTCTCCAAAATCAGATATTATGTTCCTAACTCTGCTCTCATCTCTCTATATTATGCACTAATCTATCCCTATCTCAACTATGGTATCTGTGCATGTGGTTCAACCACTGCAAACCACCTCAAGTCCATCATCACCTAGCAAAAATCTGCTATCAGAATAATATCAAATTCTGCTTTCAGACAACACACATCCCCCTTATTTAACTCCCTAAACATGCTAAACACAATCTCACTCCACAAATTCTCCTGTGTCAACTACATTTACAAAACCCTGTTCTTAAATGCAAATCCTTGTCTGAAACTCTTCCTGGACAGATGTAATAGGACCCATTATCACCACACCAGAAATAAATATCTCTTCGATATCCCCAGACTTAAACTTAATCTGTGTAAACACTCTATGCAAATAAAGGGACCCAGTTTATGGAACTCACTCCCTACTGAATTGAAAAGCTGTCCAACTTTTACATCATTCAAAATCAATACAAAAAAGTACCTAATTTCATCTTCATAGTTTTTCACTTTTTGCCTTAAAATTGCACTGTATCTATTGCTACCCAATCTCCCAACCTTTATGTTCCCAATTTGAACATTTTACCATTGAGATCATTGCTGTTTTCTTATATGTGCTGCCAATCTGTTGTATGGTGTTTATAAATCTTGTTATCTGTATCTTTTGCTACCCAGTCTCCCAATCTTTATGTACCCATTCTGAACATCTTTACCATTGTGATCATTGCTGTCTTATATGTGCTGTCAATCTGCTGTATGGTGTCTATTAATCTTGTTTAAATTACTAATCAAGCTGTCAATGTAATCAATCAGAGCTTTAATATAACAATGTGCTTTAATATACTTACTTATCTCTCTCATCTCATTTTTCTCTTGTAATGTATCTTTCTTTTATCAATTCTGATTGAAATTACCTACTTAAAATTATCTGCTAGATTAAGGACCTGCCCGAAACGCTGCGCGTACTAGTGGCTTTACAAGAATGTAAATACTGTACTATCCAATGTATTCTCTCAAACCCAATGTACCTTCTTGTATATATATAAATAAAATAAATAAAATAAAATAAAAAATAAAAAAATAACAATGTTATACTTAATCCACAACAAGCTCAAGAGGCTAAATGCTTGTGAGCAACAAGATTCGTCCTACGTTTGGCAGGGATGATACGAACAAAGACACGTCGACTTGGGTCTTGCTAATCTAACGTAGCTTATTTAGTTCAATTTGACCTCTGGTTTCCCCTTGAGGAACCCAGGGTCGTAACATCAACCAACAAACTAACACTTAACATAGAAAAAACCTACTACATCTTATTTTAAGCAAATCTACAAATGCAATTCAGCTTCAGATAGACAATGTAAACATTAGCAATAAAAATGATGGAAAGTTTCTCGGCCTATTCCTAGACAAGAGACTCAACTTCAGTACCCACATACAACACATAACTTAGAAAGTCTCTAAAACAGTTGGTATACTCTCCAAAATCAGATATTATGTACCTAACTCTGCTCTCATCTCTCTATATTATGCACTAATCTATCCCTATCTTAACTATGGTATCTGTGCATGGGGTTCAACCACTGCAAATCACCTCAAGTCCATCATCACCCAGCAAAAATCTGCTATCAGAATAATAACAATTTCTGCTTTCAGACAACACTCAGCCCCCTTGTTTAACTCCCTAAACATGCTAAACATAATCTCACTCCACAAATTCTCTTGTGTCAACTACATTTACAAAACCCTGTTCTTAACTGCAAATCCTGCTCTGAAACTCTCCCTGGACAGATGTAATAGGACCCATTATCACCACACCAGAAATGAATATCTCTTTGATATCCCCAGAGTCAAACTTAATCTGTGTAAACACTCTATGCAAATAAAGGGACCCAGTCTATGGAACTCACTCCCTATTGAATTGAAAACCTGTCCAACTTTTGTGCCATTCAAAAACAATACTAAAATGTACCTAATTTCATCTTCATAGTTTTTTACATTTTGCTTTAAAATTGCACTGTATCAATTGCTACCCAATCTCCCAATCTTTATGTACCCAATCCGAACATCTTTACCACTGTGATCATTGCTGTCTTCTTATATGTGCTGTCAATCTGCTGTATGGTGTCTATTAATCTTGTTTAATTTACCAATCAAGCTGTTAATGTAATCAATCAGAGCTTTAATATACCAATGTGCTTTAATATACTTACTAATCTCTCTCTCATCTCAGTTTTTTCTTGCAATGTATTTGTTATCATTTTATTAATTCTGCTAGAATTTACCTACTTAAAATTATCTGTTAGATTAAGGTCGTACTCGAAACCGCTGCGCGTACTAGTGGCTTTACAAGATTGTAAATACTATGCTATGTATTCTCACAAACCCAAAGTACCTTCTTGTATATAAATAAATAAATAAATAAATGTATTCTCACAAACCCAATGTACCTTCTTGTATATAAATAAATAAATAAATAAATGATGTAATTTAAGAAGAAAGTTTTGGTGGTTGACAGTGTCAAAAGCCTTACGTAGGTCCACAAATAACCCAACATGGAACTTATTTTTATCAAGAGCTGTATGTATCAAGTTAATCATACTAATCAGTGCATCGTTAGTGCTTTTATTGGGTCTGAAACCATGTTGGCAAGAGCTAAGTATATTGTGCTTGGCTAGATAAGAGTAAAGCTGCTTGTAGATTAGCTTTTCAAATATTTTAGATAAGGTTGGTAGAATTAATATACGTCTGTAATTGTTGAAATCAGTGAGATCACCACATTTATGGACTTGGGTTACTCTCAATTTTTTTAGAATATCCGGAAAGGTTTGTAGTTCAAGTTATTTGTTGTAGAGCAATGCAATGGCAGGAGCTAGAAACCTGGAGGTTTTTTTGTAAGTTAGAGATGGTATCTCATCAAAGGCACTTGACTTCGTTTTAAGGGAAAGGATTACCTCATTAGCATCAGAGTTATCAGGAGCTAGGTACAGAGACTCTGGATAGTTACTGTGGTGTTTGTGTGTTACTGAGGAAGTCTTGGTTGTAGGGTTGATGTAAAGTCATGACTTGGTTACTGACTTTAATACTTAATATGATTACATGACTAGTAGCTACCAAGCTTGGCGGGCGTCCTGTACGCTCTATTGTTTACCTCCCTCCGGCGTCTCAGCCGCCGCACATAGAAAACGGATGGTACCATTTTCTGTGAACATGACATCCCTCCTTTTCTTTAAAAAGAATGAATACAGGATGTCTACCATGCTTGTAGCACAAAGCAAAGTTATTGACACAAAGTAAGTTATTACCATATCAAGAGATACTGCATACATTTAACATTAATTAAGCACACAAAGAATTTAAACAACTTAATCTTTTCCACAAAGGATTTCAATGTTAAAAATACATATGCAATGTTAAACATGAAAGAAACTGAAATACAAAGTTACAAAATATTGAATGAGATATCTGCATTATTCAAACAACATTAAATCCAGCCTAGCACAATAAGTAAATACTTTTCATTACATAGGAACACAATTAACCATCAAATCGTGTAGGGCGTTTAACATGACGTTTAGGACGAGAGTCCTTAAATGCAATAACATCCCTTGATGAATTGTTTGTCGGGTTATAACTATTTTTTTCTTTTTCTTTTGCACGACTTTGCACTTCATCATTTTCTACACTAGTTGGAATCACTTTGAAATAAGCCATATTACGTGTTATGCTATGATCTCTATTACTAGCTGTTACCATAGTTCCTTTTACACTAATCACTTTATATGGTTTTGTATCATACGGCATATCTAACTTTCCCTCTTTTTTCTTTTTAAAGAGAATAGTGTCACCAACCTTTATGAACTGTTCCTTTGCACGTTGATCATGAGCAATTTTCATTTTGCCCTTGGCTAGTGCATCCTTCTGAGCGAGACGTTTATCCGTTACCTCGGCTGGCATGACGGGTAGTGCGATTCTCATAGGACGTCCAAATAAAAGTTCACCAGGTGACTTGCCCAGTGTTCCATGCGGTGTTGCACGGTAGTTCCTGAGAAAAGCATACATAGCTTGTTTCCAGGATCGTCCTTCGGCATGAGCACAGCGTACCGCTTTCATGAGAGGTTGCATGAATCTCTCAACTTCTCCATTTGCTTGAGGATGTAGTGGCATCACACGGCGGTGTTTGAATCCAATATGCTCAGCAAAGTTGACAAAGTCTTGTCCATTGAATGGCGGTCCATTGTCAGTCTTGACAACTTCAGGAATGACCAAAGTTTGAAAAGATCTTGTCAAGTTTCGGGATGACGGCCTTTGCAGATGTGGAATTGATGATTTCTACTTCTGGATAACGTGAGTGATCATCAATGACTACCATCAAGTACTCTCCAGTTGGTAGCGGTCCGCAGAAGTCCATCGATACTTCCGTCCATGGTGCAGCAGGTAGTGGTGAAGGTTGTAGAGGTGTTGGTCTTGAAGTATCCACTGCAGCTTGGCAAGGGACACAGGCATCATGCATATCCTTTGCTTGACGATCAATGCCAGGAAACCACACCTTTTCTCGTAGCAGCTGCTTCGTCCTAACAAGACCTTGGTGTCCTTGATGTGCAAGCTTCAGAGCACGTTGCTGGAGAACAGCTGGAATAACGATACGAGTACCTCGCAGCACAGTGTCGCGTTGTTGCGTAACACTTAATTCTGTCTGGAAGCGTTCAAGTGCTTTGAATGCATCTTGGTCAACTCCTGAGGGTGGGATGCGTGGAAACTTTTTCTTAGTCAATGCATCCACTGTCGCTTGCAGAGTTGGGTCCTCTAGGGTTGCAGTACGGATTTCATCAAGAGTAAGAGCCTTAGGGACTGCATCACAGGTTACAGAGTGTACATATTCCTCGGCAACTTGCTGATGCTTGGTGATGGTGAAACTGTTTGCAGGATGTCGACTGATGTAATCAGCGGGATTGCCTGCACCCGGCTTGTATTTCACCGTAAAGTTGTATGGTTGCAGACGAAGAGCCCATCTCTCAATTCGAGCTGGTGGTTTGGACTTTGGATTATTGAAGATGGTCTCCAACGGTTTGTGGTCAGTGACTATCGTGGTGAAGGGTGCACCAAGCAGATACACATTGAAGTGTTCACAGCCCCATACAAGAGCAAGAGCTTCCTTCTCTGTCTGACTGTATCGTTGCTCAACATCTGTGAGAGAACGGCTGGCGTAGGCAATTACTACTCTGGAATCTGGTTGACCAGGTTTGTGTTGGGCTAAAACAGCACCTAAACCAACAGGACTAGCATCCACTGTTAACTCAGTGTCCATTGATGGATCAAAGTATGCAGCAGTCGCATTCTCTACTAGTGCATCTTTCACAGCATCAAATGCATTTTGCTCGATATCGCTCCAGTACCATGATGCATTTTTCTTCAGGAGCTCACGTAGAGGCTTCGTAATGGTAGCAAAATCTGGAATGAAGCGAGAACAGTAGTTTGCCATTCCCAGAAAACTATGTACTTCAGTGGACGTTGAAGGAGGTGCAGCATTCTTGATATCTGCAACTTTCTTAGGATCTGGAGACAGACCTTTGTCACTAAGTACATGTCCAAAGAATTCAATTTTATGTTGATTGAACTCACACTTTGCTCGGCTTAGCGTCAAATTCTTTTCTCGTAAGCGTTGCAATGTTGCACGAAGAGCTTTGTCGTGTTCAGCTTGGGTACGGCCATAAACAATGATGTTATCAGACATGTTGTCAGCATTAGGTATATCTTTCAATACCTGGCTGATGATGTGCTGGAATACCTCGGCAGCACTGTTAATACCAAAACTCAGGCGCTTGTACCTATACAGACCTCGATGTGTCGTAAACGTTGTGATGAAGCGACTCTCATCATCAAGTTCAAGCTGATGATAGCCCTTGTTTAAATCTAACTTGCTGAATACAGTTGCACCATTCAAGCGGTAGATCATATCATCTACAGTGGGTGTAGGATGGCGTTCACGCATTATTGCCTTGTTGGGAACACGCATGTCCACACAAATGCGTATCTCATCTGGATTCTTCGGCTTTGGTGGAGTGACAATTGGGCTTACCCATGGTGTTGGGCCTGTTACTGGTTCAATGATATCTAGTTCTATCAGCCTATCCAGTTCGGCATCGACTTTCTTGCGAGTATGGAATGGTTGTCGGCGATGTGGTTGGGCAACTGGAATTACATCTGGGTTGATATGCAGATGTACTTTGCTATCAGTATAACAACCTATGGATTTAAATCGATCAGAAAATTCAGCAACAATAGCATCAACATTGTTTGCAGATTCCACTACTACAGCATTAGAAAGCTGAAGTAGCCCCAATTTGGTTGAAGTCTTGTAACTGAGTAAAGACTCCTTTGCATTCCTAACAACATGGAATGTAGTAATGAGCATTGCATTCTTTGACTTAATCTCTGCAGTTAAAGTTCCAATCACTGGCAAGGCTACCTTTGAAGCATAGGCAGTGGCTTTGCCATTATAGTTCTCAAGCTTTGGGAACTGTTTTTTAAATTTTTCATAGTGGCACTCAGCAATGGTGTCAATGTTTGATCCAGTGTCAATGAGAACCTTGAGACAAATACCAGCAATGTATACACATGTCTCTGGGTTGTTTGGAAGATCATTCCATTCTGTGATTGCTTGTACTCCATAAGTATAATCACATTCACTGTCAACTGAGACTGGTTGTAATGAAATGTTGTCTTGTATATTATTAACATTCTGGATATGAGGTGCAATATTGTGTTTACCACCTCGACCCCTATGACCTGATCCTCGTACAGTGCTTTTATTCATTGACTGTGGTTTCTTTAGTGCGGAACGACACATAGCACCAAAATGACCTAGTTTTCCACACTCATAGCACTTCTTACCTTGAGCAGGACAAACATTATCTTGGTGTGGGTAGTCTCCTCCACAATTGTAACATTTATTGTTGACACCCTCTGATGTGGGTCGTTGTGACTGCTTGAGCCTTGTTCCTTGACCCCAGTTGTGACGTGGTTCTCGGCTAAATTTACTGTTAGGTTTGGCATGTCTTCTTTGATTACGATGTCCTCCCTGAACTTTACATACCTCATCACTGTTAGTAACAGTGGCAGCACCGTTATTGGCACTGCACTCCATGACACGAGCATCACGTGCAGCATCTTCCATTCGACGAGCAATATCCAGTATCTTGGTAAGAGAACTTTCATCATCAACAAGTTCTAGAGCTCTTCGACGGAGACGTGTAGATGTGCATGTTTCAATTATTTGCTGTTTGATTTCTTTGTCAACATCAGCAAACTCACAATGGGCTGCTAAACCCTGCAGACGTGTGTGGTATTGATCCACAGTTTCATTAGAGAGTTGTTTTGCTCTCCTGAAATGCATAATTTCCATTGCAGTATTTTGCCTTGGTTTGAAATGCTCTGTTAGTTTGGCTTTGGCAGTGTCATAATCTTTGGCACCACCAGTGTCTTTCAGTGTGTCAAAGATGTCACAAACTCTATCACCTGCATAATGAAGTAGAAAGGCACGCTTTCTTTCAGCACTTTTGATGTCAGAAACTATCAACAAATTTTCAAACCTTTTAAGCCATTTGACCCACCTCTGTGACAGGTTTGTCTGGTCACAGTCAGGATCAAATGCAGGAAACTGAGGTATATTTGCCATTTTTACTGAATAAATGTAACTTATCACTTAAATGTTCCTCAGAATATTAAACACTTACTGCACTGTATATGTTAGTCAAGAATTCACTGTAATTACTTTAATTTTGCAAAGCACACAAGCATTTTAATGCAAAAGTTCACAACAGTGCACAATATAGCAGCAACTGACTTCTTACCTAGCCCTTGTGTACATGTGTTGTTCCTACTCACAGCAGCAGCACAGCAGTTGGCACAGCAGTTGGTACAAAACAGCAGTTGGTACAGCAGCAGTTGGTACAGCAGTCGGTACAGTGTGATGAATTTTGTAGCACGAAGCGTCGTTTCGTAACCAAAACATCAGGTTTTGTACACATCAAAGCGTCGTTTCGTACACAACGTCGGCAGATTCCTCAGTACAGTTTCTTCAGCACAGCTTGGGTAGCACACAGCTTGGGTAGCACACAGCATTGGTTAGCACACAGCATCGTTTAGCACACAGCATTGGTTAGCACACAGCATCGGTTAGCATACAGCATCGGGTATGGCGCTCACAGCTTCTCTTCCTCCTCCAGGCAGCATGCTTCTCCCTTGTGTTTGAAACTGAACAAATACCTGCGTTCACAGTTCATCCTCGTCGGCAATGTGGTGTTTGTGTGTTACTGAGGAAGTCTTGGTTGTAGGGTTGATGTAAAGTCATGACTTGGTTACTGACTTTAATACTTAATATGATTACATGACTAGTAGCTACCAAGCTTGGCGGGCGTCCTGTATGCTCTATTGTTTACCTCCCTCCGGCGTCTCAGCCGCCGCACATAGAAAACGGATGGTACCATTTTCTGTGAACATGACAGTTACCAGTAAGGTAGTCTTTAAATTAATATTAGTGAGGGAGGATGGAATATCATGAGCAAAGTATGCCCCAATGGGGGAGAAGAACCTTTTGAATTCAATAACAGTGTCAAAGGCTGAAAGCACACCATCGTCATTGGATAGGAGTATTGGTTTCTTATTCAAAATCTTTTTTGGTCCCAATATTTAGGAAATAGTGCTCAATGTTTTCTTAATGTTGCCCTTAATTTGGGTAAATTTATTTTCATATTATTTTGTTTTGGCTCTCCTAATTATTTTTGACAGCATTGATGAGTAAATCTGAAAATTCTTTGGAGACAACTCCTAACCTATATTTCTTCTCAATGTCATATTTTTATAGAATAAAACTACTACATAAGATGTAGTAGGTCTTTCCTATGTTTAGTGTGAATTTGTTGGTTGACATCCATATTTGTATTTTTTTTTTAGTTCGTCATTCACAACATTATTTAATGTGTGTGGGTTGGGGTCTGAGTAGATGAGGGTAGTATTATCAGCCAACAATATAGGTTTAAGAATGTTAGAGACATTAGGCAGATCATTGATGTATATAAGAAATAGGAGAGGTCCTAGGATGCTGCCCTGTGGCACTCCAACGGTTAGTGGGAGAGGTTATATCATTGATGGCTATATATTGGTGTCTGTCACTAAGATGTAATCGAATATAGTTCAGGGCAAGACCTCGCATTCAATAATGGTGGAGTTTAAGTAAGCGGTAGTTATGGTTAACATTATTAAATGCCCTTCTCAGGTCAATGAAGAGGCCTATCGTGAACTCATTTTTGTCAAGGGCTGAGTAGATTAGCACACTATTAATTACATCGTTGGTATTGTAACGTACGAATATGTTACGTTGTTGGGTGGATTAAATACAGTGTGTAGTGAGTTTCATATTTATTGAGTAGTCTTGATTACAGTAGTCTGTTGGTGGCATTGTCGTAGACGTTCAGATGGAGCTTGGAGGAAAGCAGAGAGCTGAGTGAAGCCGGAGTCGCGGAGCTCTATGCGGGAGAGCGTGGCGGCTCGATGGGGTATTGTGTCTGAACTCAGGGAGCGAGAGGCGTCGTAGTCTGCTGTCTGCTCTGTGTCGAAGCTGTGGCGTCTTGGGTCGGTTAGAACTGTACACGTCGAGTGCTGCATTCATGAGGTTGAAGAGGTGAGGTAAATCCAATTCGTCTATACTGGAGTTATCTGACTCACTGTGGAAATTGTACTGTCGACTATTCGTTGTTGTTGTTGTTATAGATTCAGCTACTCGGAACACGTTCCAAGCAGCACGGGCTATGGCGAGCCCGTAACTTACCTGACGCAGGAGCGGGGCAAGTAGCACGGGCTATGGTGAGCCCGTAACTTACCTGGCACAGGAGCGGGGCAAGTAGCACGGGTTATGGTTAGCCTGGATGGTCGACTATTCGCAATTCGCTTGCTTATATTCGGGGACTACACCTCAGCTTCCTCCAACCAGGATGGAATGAATGTTACCTGTAAATAGGGATAGGATTATAGCTTGTGTAATTAGTGTTAATTAGTTATGCCATTAAGATAATGAGAGACTGGAGTGAGTTTATTGTTTGTACTTGCTACAGTATCAAAACAGGCGGGAAACGCTGGCGGGTGGCACCGGCTCCGACACTGCTGCTGAAAATTCGTGTTAATTTCGTCTCCACACAACGTTGCATGACCTAACTGCTGCCCAGCGCGAGTTAAGTGCATGGAGGCTTAATATGCCATAACTCACAGTGAACCTTAACAGTAATCAACCAAAATTAACCATTTTTCGCCTGCCTATCTACGACCCTTCTGCCAAGCGTTCCCCATACGCCCATCCCTACTATAATTCATCAAGTATCTACCTTTAGAAACACTACCAAGAATCTATCGCTGAAAACATGCCCATACATAACAACAAGCAAGGTAGGGGTGCCTCTCGCTCTGGATCCATTACTCCTAGAGATCTGAATGGAACACTGGCAACGCTGCAATCCTCGCCGATGTTGGTAAACACAGCATCCGCTTCCCCTCCTCACTCCCCCCCCCCCTTCAACTCACCTCGAATCTCTAGCTGTAGAATTCATTCAATCTATGGCTCCCTGTCTAAACTTCAAACCTCTCAGAAGTAACCCATGGCTTCAGAAACTGTACAACCTTGTGCAAATGCAATCTGAAGCTATTTCGGCCCTCCAAGCCACAGTCACTCGACAACAACAAACCATAGACCGCCTCCTTGAATCGTCGACGAACAACAACCAAGAAATTCTCCTTACAAACTGTTGCAAATGGTGCAATGGATCAAATACATAAGATTCAGGCCGAGGAAACCCTCTCAGCTCAAAGTGACCTCCTTCAAAAGCTGGAAAAACAGATCAATCTCCTTCAGATTCACCAGGCGGCTTCCGAAGATGACCAAGAGCAACAACAACTTCATGACTCCCTGATAATTAGCTCTACTGATCTACCTGATGAACAACAAGGTGAGAATTGTTGTAACATAGCCCACACCCTAATTAATTCAAAGATCAGAGTCAATGTTGAAATCAAATCAGCTATCAGGATAGATAAAAACAGTCCCCGTAGCAGTAGGAGAATGCTCATCAAACTTGCAAATCCCTCTGCGAAGTTTGACCTCATACAATCAGCTGCTAAGTATAAAACCAACCTCTATATAAATGAGTGTCTTACAAAGCAGCGTGGATCCCTCCTCTTCAGGCTGCGTCAAATTCGCAAACAAAACCCTGGTGTTATCAAGCAGTGCTACACTAGGAATGGAACGATTTTTGCGAAGAAGGAAAGTACAGGAAAAAGATATGAAATAAAATGTGACCAACAACTACTGGCCTTCTTTAGTGATTGTGGTATATCTGAAAACCTGAACCCGACCAATGCCAGTACTTAAAATAACTCTTTCAGTGCCTGAGCCTAACCTAACTTAATCTAACTTTGTCTAAGGTGCTGTCTCTGCCTTACCATTTACCTAATGTTCTCTCATTCATATAATTTCCTAAATAATCCATCAAGTCTCCATGCACTTATGCAAGCATCTACCTCAGTTTCATTGTAAAATTTTACTCTTAAATCTAATCTTACCCTATTCCATTTAAATTGTAAATTTAATTGTATTGATCTATGTCATTTATTGAAATCAATTATTGATCTCATTTTGTTCTTTTAATTAAGTCCATTCTAATTATAGGTTAAAACTAAGCTAAATAAAATTTATTATCTTTAAGATTATTTTACTTTACAATTATTATTTGTCAAATTTTTTTTATATATTCATCTTGACAGTCTCTACTGATTTTTTTGTTCTCTCCACCAAACTTGTGTATCCTCCATGGCTATCTAGTGACTTTTATTCTACCTCTAATTGTTTCAATTCTTTTGTTTACTTGCATTTATTGTTGTGTTTTGCCATAATTATTCTCTAATTTTAGCAGACTCAATACTTTGTAAGCTCTTATTGTATTGTTATATTATTATATTGCTGTGTTTTGCTATAATTACTTTCTATTTTTCAGCAGATTTAGTTTTCATCTGTTCCTGTAATTGCTTATCTTATTGTATCGTGACATTATCTTATCTATATGCTTACTGATATTGATCCAGATCGAAATCTTCTGTCCCATATCCACACAAATCAACACATTGATCATCATTATTGCAGGTATTACACAGCAAATCTTGCAAAAAACAAACTCCTAAATAGCACCTGCTTATCAGTTTACAACCAAAATGTTAGGTCACTTGGTAAACATTTTGATGATATAAATGCACTTCTTACAGCACTAGGTACTAAATTATCTTTCATCATTTTAACAGAAACTTAGCTAAGTAATGACTATACCCAACTCTACAATTTAGCTGGTTATAAAGCCATTCATAACTGCAGGCCTAATAAAAAAGGTGGCGGTACAGCAATATATTACAAAGATACCTTCACTTGCAATAGTGTCATTAGTGATAGAGACGACTATTGTGAATATACCTTTGCCAAGTTCTCCAGTAAATCCCTTAAATCCTCCCTGATAATCGGTGCCATCTATAGATTTCCTAATACCAACATAGCTTTATTCTCTGACAATGTAAGGATTCTTATCATAAATAACAATCTCAACAAAAATCACATCATTCTGGGAGGTGATTTCAATATTGACCTGGGTCTTCAAAACAACCCTCAAGTTGACTATTTCCGTAACAGCATGCACTCCTGTATGCTAATCCCCACAATCACCAAGCCCACCCGAGTCACTCAAACATCTGCCACTACCCTGGATCACCTATGGACTAATATAACAGCTCCCCTTACATCTGGGGTAATTTATGACAGAACAACTGACCACTATCCTACTTTCCTCATAGCAAACATTGACACATCACCACCAGAAACCAAAAAACTTTCATTCAGGCTACATAGTGAATCAGCTTTAGGCAATCTCTCTAATGCTCTCCACAATATTAACTGGGAATCTGAATTTAATAATTCACAGGATATAAACTCATCAACTAACCTCTTTCTCTCCAAAACTCTAAGCCTCTACAACACTCACTGTCCCCTCCTTACCAAACAAGTAACTGATAAAAGAAAAAATAACCCGTGGCTCACAAGTGACATAAGTTTATAGTCAGAAATCAATTAAATCAATCAACAAAAAACATGAATACGAAAAGAAATTTAGGAGTGGCCTAGTTTCAGTGGAAGTAGTTAAAAGGTACTCGTCAGTGCTTACCAGTATCATAAGAAAAGCAAAACTTTCATATTATGAGACTAGATTCAAAGAAGCAAAAGGCAACATGAAAAGCACATGGAATACCATCTCTAACATCCTGGGAACTAAACAACACTCCCACTACCAGATAACACTCTCTAAGGATGGCCTTACACTGTCATCTGACTTAGAAATGGCGAATGAATTTAATAGCTTCTTTTCATCGATTGGTGCTAACCTTGCAAGTAAAATCCCACATACTCAGACACATATCAACACATATCTCCCAGGCAGCTGTCCAAACTCTCTTCTCCTCTCACCAGTCAGCCCGTCAGATGTTGTGTCCATCTTACACTCACTAAAAACCAAAGCTGGGAACATCAGTGAAATCCCATCCATTGTATACAAGAGCGCCTCCCATGCCCTTGCGCCACCTATAGCTCTGCTGTTCAACAAATCCCTTGAGTGTCATACCTTCCCTGATATCCTTAAAAAAGCAAGAGTTCATAGAAAGAGTTCAAAAGCCAGTTCATAAAGGAGGTAATCCGTCAGACATAAACAACTATAGACCAATATCGAACCTACCCATACTATCAAAAATATTTGAAAAAATTATCTATAAACAGCTCTACTCCTATCTCGTAAAATTCGACATTCTTAGCACCTGTCAGTTTGGCTTCCGCTCCCAAAAGAGTACCAACGATGCAATTATTAGTCTCCTTGATATAATTTACTCAGCTCTTGACAAAAATGAGTTTCCAATTGGACTCTTCATTGACCTGAGAAAGGTCTTTGATACTGTTAATCATGATTACCTCTTAAGTAAACTCCATCATTATGGAATCCGAGGCCATGCACTGGACTATATCCAATCCTATCTTAGTGATAGACACCAATGTGTAGCCATCAATAATATAATCTCTCCCATTCTACCAATAACTGTTGGAGTGCCACAGGGCAGCATCTTGGGACCTCTTCTTTTTCTTATATACATTAATGATCTGCCTAATGTCTCTAACATTCTGAAACCTATTTTGTTTGCTGATGATACTACCCTCATCTACTCCCACCCCAACCCACATACACTAAATGGTGTTGTTAATAATGAACTAAAAAAAGTCCACTTATGGATGTCAACCAACAAACTAACACTTAACATAGAAAAGACCTACTACATCCTATTCGGAAGCAAATCTACAAATGCAATTCAACTTCAGGTTGACAATGTAAACATTAGCAATAGAAATGATGGAAAGTTTCTTGGCATATTCCTAGACAAGAGACTCAACTTCAGTACCCACATACAACACATAACTAAGAAAGTCTCTAAAACAGTTGGTATACTCTCCAAAATCAGATATTATGTTCCTAACTCTGCTCTCATCTCTCTATATTATGCACTAATCTATCCCTATCTCAACTATGGTATCTGTGCATGGGGTTCAACCACTGCAAACCACCTCAAGTCCATCATCACCCAGCAAAAATCTGCTATCAGAATAATATCAAATTCTGCTTTCAGACAACACACAGCCCCCTTGTTTAACTCCCCTTGTTTAAACAGTCTCCGTGGTGTAGTGGTAAGACACTCGCCTGGCGTTCCGCGAGCGCTATGTCATGGGTTCGTATCCTGGCCGGGGAGGATTTACTGGGCGCAATTCCTTAACTGTAGCCTCTGTTTAACGCAACAGTAAAATGTGTACTTGGATGAAAAAACGATTCTTCGCGGCAGGGGATCGTATTCCAGGGACCTGCCCGAAACGCTACGCGTACTAGTGGCTGTACAAGAATGTAACAACTCTTGTATATATCTCAAAAAAAAAACTCCCTAAACATGCTAAACATAATCTCACTCCACAAATTCTCTTGTGTCAACTACATTTACAAAACCCTGTTCTTAAATGCAAATCCTTGTCTGAAACTCTTCTTGGACAGATGTAATAGGACCCATTATCACCACACCAGAAATAAATATCTCTTTGATATCCCCAGAGTTAAACTTAATCTGTGTAAACACTCTATGCAAATAAAGGGACCCAGTTTATGGAACTCACTCCCTACTGAATTGAAAAGCTGTCCAACTTTTACATCATTCAAAATCAATACTAAAAAGTACCTAATTTCATCTTCATAGTTTTTCACTTTTTGCCTTAAAATTGCACTGTATCAATTGCAACCCAATCTCCCAACCTTTATGTTCCCAATTTGTACATCTTTACCATTGTGATCATTGTTGTTTTCTTATATGTGCTGCCAATCTGTTGTATGGTGTTTATAAATCTTGTTTATCTGTATCTTTTGCTACCCAGTCTCCCAATCTTTATGTACCCAATCTGAACATCTTTACCATTTGTGATCATTGCTGTCTTATATGTGCTGTCAATCTGCTGTATGGTGTCTAGTAACCTTGTTTAAATTACTAATCAAGCTGTTAATGTAATCAATCAGAGCTTTAATATAACAATATGCTTTAATATACCTACTTATCTCTTTCATCTCATTTTTCTCTTGTAATGTTTCTTTATCATTTATCAATTCTGATTGAAATTACCTACTTAAAATTATCTGCTAGATTAAGGACCTGCCCGAAACGCTATGCGTACTAGTGGCTTTACAAGAATGTATATACTGTACTATCCAATGTATTCTCACAAACCCAATGTACCTTCTTGTATATAAATAAATAAATAAATAAATAAATAAATAAATAAATAAATAAATAAATAAATAAATAAATAAATAAATAAATAAATAAATGAAGGTTGTGTCGTCAGCAAATAGAATTGGTTTGAGGTGTTGGGAGGCATTTGGAAGGTCATTAATGTAGATGAGAAAGAGGAGAAGGCCAAGTATGCTGCCCTGAGGAACACCAATGTTGATGGGTAGGGTGGGAGAAATTGTATTATTCACAGAAACATATTGGAGCCTGTCAGTAAGGTAGGATTTGAGGTATTGCAGGGAGTGTCCTCTGACTCCATAATGATGTAATTTAAGAAGAAGATTTTGGTGGTTGACAGTGTCAAAAGCTTTACGCAGGTCCACAAATAACCCAACAGGGAACTCATTTTTATCAAGAGCTGTATGAATCGAGTTAAGCATACTAATAAGTGCATCGTTAGTGCTTTTTTTGGGTCTGAAGCCATATTGGCAAGGGCTAAGTATATTGTGTTTGGCTAGATATGAGTAAAGCTGCTTATAGATTAGTTTTTCAAAATTTTTTGACAAGTTTGGCAGGATTGATATAGGTCTGTAGTTGTTAACATCTGTGAGATCACCACATTTGTGGACAGGCGTTACTCTCGCTTTTTTTTAGAATATCTGGGAAGGATTGGAGTTCAAGTGACTTGTTGAAGAGCAAAGCAATAGCAGGGGCTAAAGATCTGGAGGCTTTTTTGTAAATTAAAGTTGGTATCTCCTCAAGGGCACTAGACTTGGTTTTAAGGGAAAGGATTATCTCATTGACGTCAGTGGAATTAATAGGCATTAGGTACAGAGACTGTGGATAGTTACCTGTAAGATAGTCCTTAATGTCAGTACTGGAAGATGGAATATCATTTGCAAGGGATGAACCAATGGAATAGAAGAACCTATTGAACTCAATAGCAGAATCAGAGGCTGAAAGCTGACCATCGTTATTGGACAGGAGTGTTGGTTTGTTATTTAAAGACTTCTTTGATCCCAATATTTGTGAAATTGTGCTCTAAGTTTGTTTAATGTTGCTCTTTATTTGGGTAAATTTATCTTCGTAGTATTTAGTTTTGCTTATGGTGTTTGGTTTCATTGGCGGATTTGGCTGAGTTATTCTCCACTTGTTACTATTTGCTATTGATGTTAGTTATAGTCACTTTTTGGTGTTATTGATCTCATGCCAATTCCCCTTTTAGCTTCCGGCCTCGCCTAATGCCACGAATGTTGTTATTATAGTATCATACTATTATTAATTTAAGTTCTTTATTATTCGGTCTAGGTTTTAGATGCCTTACTTCCACCCTCCCTCTGCTTTAGTTATTATCGTTTTCTGAGGTTGGAAGAAAACGCGCTCAGATTGGGGACTTGTTTATTTTATAATAGTAAATAATAAATTAGTAATGAATAATAAATTAATAATAAATAATAAATTATTATTATTATATAATAAATATAATAATAACAACAAATAGTATAATGATAAGCAATTATTTTCAATGAATCAAATAGCTAATTAGGGTGAAGGATAAATAATTAGTGACTAATGCATAACAATAAAGTATAAGAGAATAATTATAATGAATAATCATTATAATGATAAAGTATTAAATCAATTACAATTAATAGTTATACCTATAGTTAGTAATTGAAAGTTGCATTACTTGAATTTACACTAATTACAATTTATGGTAATATTTCTTAGCTATCTGCAGGCTTAGCACTTTAAGAGTTCTGGCGGAGCACCCCCAAAGATACGGCAAATGCTTAGCAAGCTAGAACATGTGCCCCCTGAGCCTGTCTGTGCGTCGTCCCTTTGAAAAGAAAACAGAGGATCCCGGGAGGAGGGTGGGCGTTTTGTAAGTGAGCAGCTGCTTGCTTGTCGAGACAGGGGGCCACCCCGTCTGCAGGCAGAGCTTATATGACCTCGGCTCGTTGCGCACGCTGCTTGGGCGGTTAGACTCAGCTTCCAAACATATGTTTTCTTTTCCTCAGAAAACTCACCGTTTTTTTAGGAAAACAGTGTTCTTTTTCTGAGGTTGGAAGAAAACGCGCTCAGATTGGGAACTTTTTTATTTTATAATAGTAAATAATAAATTAATAATAAATTAATAAATAATAAATTATTATTATATAATAAATATAATAATAATAACTTATAGTATAATGATAAGCAATTATTTTCAATGAATCAAATAGCGAATTAGGGTGAATGATAAATAATTAGTGACTAATGCATAACAATAAAGTATTAGAGAATAATTATAATGAATAATCATTATAATGATAAAGTATTAAATCAATTACAATTAATAGTTACATCTATAGTTAATAATTGAAAGTTGCATTATTTGAATTTACACTAATTACAATTCATGGTAATATTTCTTAGCTATCTGCAGGCTTAGCACTTTGGGGGTTCCGGTGGAGCACCCCCTATCCCTTGAGGGCCAGCGGCACAGAACCCCCAACCCTGAAGGGCGAGCGGTGGCTGGCCGCTGCAACTAGGAATGTGACTACTCGCACTGTGGCTGTAACCGTACCTGTGACAGGTTTCCCTGACTAAAAAAGTTACCAAACCAGGTCTACTAGACAGATGCTACAAGTGAAACAGCTTCCTTGCTGAGGCCAACGAGCGCCATCACGACGTCCCATGAGCATAGAGAGGCAAGAGCCCACCAACTAGTCCTTGCGAGGCGAGTGTTCCTCGCCAACCTTTAACTAGGAATATGGCCACTCGTTTCTGTGACAGCAACCGTGCCCGCATCCCAGGAGAGGGCATTAAAAACAGCCGGGTTCCTCCTGACGGACAAAGGTACCAAACCCGTTCTCCTAGGCAGTTAAACTAACTGTTTACAATTAAAGTTAAACTAGCCGTTCTACTAGGCAGTTAACATGCTGCAAGTTAAACAGCGTCCTAGGTGAGGCCAACAGAGTATCATCGCGACGATCCAGAGCGTAGAGGGCAAGATGTACCCCCATGCAATGTCCTTGTGAGATGATCGTACAGCAGGAATTGTACGCCCAAGTAGGGCGCTGTGCACGATGTCGTAAGACTGGTCATCGCTGGAGCCCGCCCTCACAGGGACCAATCCTGTAAGGCTGGTCATTGTCGCTGTGGCCCGCCCCACAGCAGTGAGGGTGGTGTCGACTTCATGGGTACAGTAGTCTGCCCTCAGTCTCCATCCCTTTTCCTCGTTCATCAATGGTGTACCTTGTGTGCCTTCCGTAGTTGGTTCTGGAAGTATTAAGGCAGTAAGGGTGGGCAGAAGCGGGCATGCAGTGGGAACGTGACGGGCAAGGAACCTACCCCTTAAGGGTACTGCTGGAAAGTTGCCTTACTTCCACCCTCCCTCTGCTTTAGTTATTATCGTTTTCTCTGGATTACGGCTTGTTATTGTTTATGCTTTTTAGCATAACGGTCTTTGACCTTTTGGGTAATGCTGGCGGCGTTAGTTCTCATACTGTATTATTACTTTCAATTTCTTTACTGCCATACCCCCCTTTTGCGAGGCACCTTTTTGCAGTCCTGCCTTTTCCTTAGTCAAAGTCATCCGCAGTCATGGCCCTTAGCTGGGCCCGTCAGTCATGCCCTTCGGCCGGCCACGTCCTAGGCCCCTTAACTGGGCTAGTCCGTTAAGCCCTTAGCCGGGACCCCCAGTGGTGCCTTTAGCTGGACAGGGCCCGCCCTGTTTGTGGGCTAACGGTCCTACGACCTAGTCTATGGAAGTTGTATTTGCGCTTAACATTATCCCTCTAGTGCTTATGTCTCTTTTACACTCTTAGTGGAACCTTCACGTTATATTTGTAATGTACTATTTAGTGCTTATAAATAGTAATTCTGCTCTCTTTATTATCCAGTCCTATTTTTGCGCTTAGACTGTTTCATTTCGACTTTCTCCTTAGTATCCGCACATTTTTTCCCTGTGGCTTATTGTCATTATTTATTATGTACTAAATTATTGTTAAATTATATCATCACGGTTACAGTCCAGTATTTGTTTTTCTTATATTGAGTTGAACTGTTATACGGCATGAGCTTCCCAGCTCCTAAGTTTTGCATTATTTGGTAATAACTTTGTGAGTTCATAGTATTGGATTATTACGTATTTTCATGTATTAAATGGTCTATTTTAAAAAATCCTAATCTGTGGCCCAGTGTCGTTATCTTTGTTACGTTTATCTCTTAATGTATTTTAAAATCGGAATTGGCCTCCTCACCGCCGTTCATTGTGCCTGCCTCTACGAAGGGCCCGTCCTATAACGGGTTCTCGGCCCCAGCTCCTAGTACTGGAGGGAAGTATTCAAGGAAGACTGAGGACTCTGGCGGCGGCGTCACAGGGTCAACAACGCAGTGGCGCCTGGATGCAGAAGCCCTGGGCCTAAGTTATTAGTGTGTTTATATATTATATATATATATATATATATATATATATATATATATATATATATATACATTATATATATATAATATATATATATATTATATTTATATTCATTATTTACTAGACTAATTTATAGTATTACTATTCATTTTATTATCCCCTTATCGTTCAGTATTAATTTATTATGGGCCTGGGCGTTACTGTTTACTATTTTCAACCATTTCTATGTGGCACTTTCGACATTATCTCTGATAATGTCGAAAGTAATTTCTGGATCCCTAGCCCTACTGGTGTCCACTTCTCTATGCCTCAGATCTACAGGTCTTCTTGAAGTTCTTGGGGTACTGCTGCTCGCAGAATGCTCATTGACACTCCAAGACTGAACTCATCAGCGCCTCTTAAGGCAGTTTCTTAGGCTAACTATTCAGTTCTAGCATGCATTCAGAGGCCAACATACGATGGATATCACTGTAACGGACTCCGTTACCATCCTTATAATCTATTGTATTCGTGTCGCTCCGGACACATGCATGTTGCAGTTACGCCTTAAGACCTGTTTCCTATATTTGATTTTGTTTTATTTATATATTGATTTGATATTATATATTGATTTGATATTATATATTGGTTATATATATATATATTATTTTGGTCTGATCTATTGTTTTATATTATATTGAATTATATTTGAATTGAGTCATTACTTCCTAGTTTCCCCCCTGGTTTAAATTCTGCCTTCGCCCCAGATACGGTAACTTGTTACCAGTCCCCTCCTTTTTTTCACTTGTCCGGGTTTTCTTTTTTTTCCGCTAAAGTTCTGCTCGGTTTGTTAGTTACCTTACTTTGCTACAGTCTATTTTCCAGGAAGATCTTATTCTCCTCCTTTCACCTTAATTTTGCTCTAGACGCTCCTGTCCTCTGTGCCAGTGTTCCTTTCCGAGTTTTCCTCGGGGTTTCATCCTGGCTTTTTCATTTAATGACAGTTGCCCAGTTTGCTTCCGGAAAACGTCCCCCCTCTTACAACCTAATTTCAGCAGTACCCTTAAGGGGTAGGTTTCTTGCCCATCACGTTCCTACTGCCTGCCCACTCTGCCCACCCTTACTGCCTTAATACTTCCAGAACTGACTACGGAAGGCGCACAAAGCACATCATTGACGAACGAGGAAAAAGGGATGGGGCCCGAGGGCAGACTACGGTACCCATGAAGTCGACACCACCCTCACCGCCGTGGGGCGGGCCGCAGCGACAACGGGTCGACCCTGGGGAGTCGGCCTCGGTGTAGGCGACTTCCCACACCTGCCCTGGGGCCAGCATTACAGGATTGGTCCCTGTGAGGGGCGGGCTCCAGCGATGACCAGTCTTACGACAGTGGGCACAGCACCCCCTACTCGGGTGCACAATCCCTGCTGAACGATCATCTCACAAGGACATAGCATGGGGGGTCCACCTTGCCTCTCTACGCTCTGTGGATCATCACGATGATGCTCCGTTGGCCTCACCAAGGACGCTGTTTAACTTGCAGCATCTGCCTAGTAGAACCAGTTGCGCCCCTTTTTCAATCAGGAGGAACCCGACTGTTTTTAATGCCCTCTCCGGGGATGCGGGCATGGTTACTTTCACGGAAACGAGTGGCCATATTCCTAGTTAAAGGTTGGCGAGGAACACTCGCTTCGCAAGGTCTAGTTGGGGGGGCTCTTACCTCACTAAGCCCATGGCCCGTCGCAATGGCGCTTCGTTTGCCTCGTCAACGAAGCCGTTTCACTTGCAGCATCTGTCTAGTAAACCTGGTTTGGTAACTTTCAGTCAGAGGAACCTGTCATGGGCACGGTTACAGCCACAGTGCGTGTAGTCACATTCCTAGTTACAGCGGCCAGCCGCCGCTCGCCCTTCTGGGTTGTCGGTTCTGCTCCACTGGCCCTCGCGGGATGGGGGGTGCTCCGCCGGAACCCCCAAAGTGATAAGCCTGCAGATAGCTGAGAAATATTAACATGAATTGTAATTAGTGTAAATTCAAATAATGCAACTTTCAATTACTAACTATAGATGTAACTATTAATTGTAATTGATTTCATACTCTATCATTGTAATGATTATTCATTACAATTATTCTTTACTACTTTATTGTTATACATTAGTCACTAATTCTCTGGCCCCAACATCACTCGGTACCCCTACTCAAATCTCTGAATATGTTAGACATTAAGTCACTGCACATTCTCTCATGTGTATTATACATATATAAAACGCTAAACTATAATGCCAATCCTGATCTCAAAAGCTTCATAGAAGGTTGTAACAGAACCCATGAGCACCACACCAGAAATAAATACAGTTTTGATATTCCTAGAGTACGACTTAATCAAACTAGAAATGCTCTACAAATCAAGGGGCCCAGAATGTGGAATGACCTTCCCAACCATGTTAAAGACTGTACCTCTCTCAACCAGTTTAAGATAAAAACTAAACACTACCTAATAAATTTCCTGTAACCTACCTCACTCCTCTATTGTCAACCCATGTCTTTTTTTTTTTTTTTTTTTTTTAATCAACACTTTGTCAACCCAACCTATTGTATTTGTGCTGCTTTTTCAGTCATGTTCCCCCTTTTTTTTTATCTTTATTTGTATTTGTTCTCAACACTTTTTATTCTTTATGCTCAATTAGTATTAAGTTCTAGATATTAATGTTTTTCTTGCCCGAAACGCATTGCGTAATAGTGGCTTTAGGCATTGTATGTACTAGCTCTATCTATATATCAATCCATTAATTTAACATCACTTGTATGTATATACCTTACCTGAATAAACATATTTATTTATTTATTTATTAATTATTTATCATTCACCCTAATTAGCTATTTGATACATTAAAATTATTGCTTATCATTATACTATGTTATTATTTTATTATTATTATTATATAATAATAATTATTTATTAATTTATTATTTACTATTATAAAATAAACAAGTCCCCACGCTGAGCATGTTTTCTTCCAACCTCAGAAAAAAATAACATTGAAGACCAAGGCCATTGAATATTTGGGGTCCCATATTTCAGGTAAGGGCTTTACTCCTCACAAGTAAATAATTATCAAAAGAAGGCACCAAACCGGGAAGGCTATGTAGCACCATCAAATGCGCAGAATAATCAGAGGGCACTAAATATCACCAAGGATGCCAATACGAGAACAAAAATGCATAAGGCGAACGATATCAAAAGTATCAGAGTCACCAAGAATTCTATTGAGGGACAAGTGACCGCAAGGGGCGGTCAGAAAGCAAGACACACGCTTGTCCTGGAAGTCAGGACATTCAAGAAGGACATGCACGACTGTAAGAGGGACAATGCAACTAGGACAAGAAGGAGCAGGGCGGCGCTCCATCAAGTGACCATGGGTTAAGCGAGTATGGCCAATACGCAACCTCGCCAGAGCTGTTTCCCATCGCCAGTTACGGTGGTAGGAAAACGGCCACGAGGAAACACAACATTTAAGAGTACGTAGTTTGTTACCAGTAACAGATGACCAAGAAGCCTGCCAACGAGTAAGGACGGAGGAATGGATAACCGGGTAAAAGTTGGAATATGGAATACCTTTACGAGAGATGGGACAAGAGCGGACAGCTTCCTTGGCGGCAGCATCCGCACGCTCATTTAAAGACACACCAATATGGCTGGGAACCCAACAAAACTCAACCGACTTAAATTTACTGTGAACAAGAAACAGCCAATGCTGGATCTCGACAACTACTGGATGAACCGGATTAAAGGACCCGAGAGCCATGAGGGCACTACGAGAGTCAACAACAACTACAAAGGAAGACCGACAACGAGAAAGCAGGAGACGAAGAGCATAGAGAATAGCATAAAGCTCCGCTGTAAAGATGCTAGTCTCCGGAGGTAAGCGACATATAAATGCGATCGGGAAAAACAACAGAGTAGCCAACACCGTCCGCAGACTTAGACCCATCGGTGAAGACAGAACCGGAGCGGGAGTGAGAAGAAAAGTGCTCAAGAAAAAGGCGTTTTAGAACCGTAGGAGGGGTAAATGCTTTAGTGATACGGGTCAAGGAAGTACAAAACCGCGGAAGAGGGACTCTCCACGGGGGCAAAGAAGGAACAACACGAGGAGAAACATTAGAAATACGAACGGAAAGAGAATCCTGTAGGCGAGATAACCGGACAGAAAGAGGGAGGTGGTGAAGAGGAACAGGAACCGCAGGAGGGGTAAAAGTTAAAGCACGACAGAGGCGAGAGGAAGGATGTTGTAAGGACCGCGCAAGATAGCGAAGACAGTAGCGATCACGGCGGTCCTGGAGAGACAGGAAGCCAGTGTCAACATACAAGCTAAGGAAGGGAGTCGAACGAAAGACACCAGAACTGAGGCGCAACCCAGTATAGTGCAAAGCATCAAGACGGCGAAGAGTAGAAGGAGAAGCAGACGAGTAAGCAGGGCAACCATAATCGAGCTTGGACAGGACGAGAGAGGAATGTAAAGCAAGGAGAGTGCGCCTATCAGCCCCCCAAGAAGTATGGGACAAGACTCGAAGGAGGGTAAGGGCCTTGGAGCACTCAACACGGAGGTAAGAGATACGGGGAGACTAAGACAAACGAGTGTCAAGGAATAACCCCAAAAGCTTCGCGGAATCTTTGTACTCAAGGGGATGACCATAAAGTGACAAAGAGGGACGAAGAACGACCCGTTTCCGTGTAAAAGTCATGGCACAAGTCTTAGAAGTAGAGAACTTGAAGCCATGATCGGTGGCCCAAGACGACATGGCATCAATTGCAAGTTGAAGCCGGCGCTGAAGGAGAGGTGAATCATCACCCTGACAGCAAAGGGTAAGATCATCGACATAGAGAGCGGAGAAGACACCTGAAGGAAGAGAGGAAAGAAGACCATTGAGCGCAACCAGAAAAAAGAGTAGTGCTCAGGAGACTACCCTGGGGCACACCTTCGTATTGCTGAAAAGAGGCAGAGAGAGCGGTACCAAGGCGCATCCGAAAGGAATGACGAGAGAGGAAGCTGCAGAGAAAGAGAGGGAGATGACCACGAAGGCCAAAAGAATGAAGTTGAGATAGAATATGATATCGCCAAGTGGTGTCGCAAGCCTTTTCCAGGTCAAAAAGGACGGCAACAACGGGCAACAACGGAGGTCTTCGCAGCAAAAGCAGTACGAATATAGACCTCCAAGTTCACCAGGACATCTGTCGTGCTGCAGCACTTGCGGAAACCAAATTGAGAACGGGAGAGGTGGTGATGGTGTTCCAGGAACCACATCAGACGAACGTTAACCATACGTTCAAAGAGTTTGCAGACACAACTTGTGAGGGCAATTGGGCGAAAGTCCAGAGACCCCGGTTTGCGAACAGGGAGGACAACGGCATCGAGCCAGTCCTCAGGGACTGACGACGACTCCCAGATCCGATTATACAGATTCAGTAAATACTGAGACATGCACAGAGGGAGATGGCGAAGCATCTCATAATGAATACCATCGGAGCCCGCCGCCGTAGAACCGCAGAGGGGCCAGGGCAGAACGAAGTTCAAAGAGAGAGAGAAGGGATCATTATAGGGAAGCTGAATACGAGTGCAGAACTCTAAAGGACAAGACTCAAGGACAGGTTTACGAAGAAGGAAAGATTGGGGAAGATCAAGACCAGAGCTAACAGAAGAAAAGTGGGAACCCAGTTCGTAAGCGACCTGCAACGGGTCCACCACAAGAGTATCATGGAGGTGAAGGACCGGTGAAAAATCGGGAACGAACTTACCCGCTATCTTGCGGATACGCTTCCAGATCTGGGGCAGAGGAGTTTCGGACGTAATTGTGGAGACATAAGATGCCCAACATTCACGTTTAGCCGTACGGATGGCCCTACGGGCCACCACATTCGCTTTCCGAAAGAAAAGAAAAGAATCGGCCGTCTGCCGACGGCGGTGCTTCTTCCAGGCTGCACGCTTACAGGAACAGCCCGAGCACAATCCGCATTCCACCAGGGAACGCACTTCCGTGGACCCCGAGAGGAACAGCGAGGAATAGAGCGGAGGGCAGCGTTGAAGACAGTGTCATGAAAAAGGAGGAGAGCACGAGGGAGAGGCAGAAGGGAGAGGTCAGAGAGAGCAGCACTGAGGGTAAATAGGTTCCAGTCCGCCTTAGCAAACTGCCACCTAGGGAAAGAGAGGGAAGGGCGAAGCGAGAAAAAGGAAACAAGGATAGGCAAATGATCACTGCCATGGAGGTCATCAAGAATCTGCCACGTGAAATCTAAGTAAAGAGAAGAAGAGCAGAGAGAAAGATCAAGACAGGAAAGGGTGCGAGTCCGAGAGTCCAAATGAGTGGGCTCAATAGAATTCAGAAGAGACAGGGAAGAAGAGAGGAGAAACGGCTCAAGAAGGCGACCCGGGTATTCGTCAAAACGTCACCCCAAAGAGAATGACGACAATTGAAGTCACCCAGCAGAAGCACAGGCTCCGACAAGGAGTCCAAGAGGTGTTTCAGATCAGGAAGAGAAAGCGGGACACTCGGGGGGAGATAAATGGAACAAACTGTGTACCATTTCCCCACAAAGATACGAGCAGCAGAACAATAGAGAGGCAAAGGAAAAAGTAAGGGGACAAAGGGAACATCAGCGCGAATCAAGAGAGTAGGAGCCCCAGCAACGGCTGGGGGGGGGGGGGAAAGGAATAGCCACGAAAACGACCAGGGCGAGCACCAAGCATCAGCTCCTGGAGACAGGCACAAAGGGGCGAAAACCGCGAAATCAGAAGTTGGAGTTCGAGGAAATTAGCATAATAACCTCGAATGTTCCATTGAAGAATAGACATCGACAAGAAGGGAAAGGACTACAACAGAGAACAAGGAAGAAACAAAGGCGAAAGAGCAACACAGCATGTTAAAGAATATCAGGGTCAGGATCAGGGTCAGCAAAGTCAGGGTTAGGGGGCATGGATAAACTGAGCAAAGATGGAGGGAAGGAAGCAGGAGAACAGACCAGAGGTGGGCGGGCGGGGTCCAGAGGAGGAAGAGGAGGAAGAGGAGGAGACAACGGAGAGGAGCAGTCAAGGACAGCAGCAGGAAGAGGGGGAGTAGAAAGAGGGGAGCGCACCTCAGCAAGAGCAGCAACCGAAAGGGAAGTAGGGGCCAAAGAAACCTCCATAGCAGGAACAGGGGGCGTAATCACTGAAATGGGAGGGGAAGGAGCAACAGAGCCAGAAGTAGGGGCTGAGGAAGAAAGCGAAGCCTTCTTACCCGCCGGGGAAGGAGAAGGAGAGGAGCCAGGCTTACGCTTCTGACTTAAAGAGACCGGTGTCCCAGCAACTACGTACCGGGCAACGGATTCCAGTGTCTCAACAGGAGAAGCTGAACGAGAGCACACACGATGGCCGTTAGGAAAGCGATGGACATCTGCCTGCACCGACAGGCGGCGGGGAGAGTCAAGAGACGGAGGGGAAGGATGGGAAGGAGGAACGGAGGGAGACGAGGAAGAAGACACAGGAGACAAGACAGACCGGGTAGAAAGGAGGGGAACCCCAGACAGAGGACCAAGAGGGGGAGCCTTCGGGACAGAACTCAAAGGAACAGAGGAGGAGGCAGTGGGCGTATCAGGGTCCAAGGCCCGGAAACGGTTGGGAGTCTGAGGAAGGAGGAAGGACGAGGAGAGGAAGAGCGCAACACGCGAGCATAAGAGACGTTAGCATAAGGCGGGAGCCGGTGAACCTGGCGCCTCGCCTCGGGAAAAGATAAACGCTTCCGGTGCTTCAAGTTGAGGACGGCCGCCTCACGCTTGTAATGGATACAGGTATGGGATAAGGTAGGATGGGCCTCACCGCAGTTGAGGCAGCGAGCTTGGGGAGAAGTGCACTCCGACTTAGAGTGGCCTTCACCCCCACACAAAGGACAGAGAGAGAGAGTCCCAGAGCAACAGAGGGCACCATGCCCAAACCTCCAGCACTTGTTACAAAGTCGAGGAGAAGGAATATACTCCTGGACAGAGCACCTAGCACCAGCAAGAATGACAGAGGATGGAAGGGTCCTGCCATCAAAGGTGATCTTCACAACACGAAGGGGTTGACGGCGACGACCACGAGGGGGACGAGTAAACGAGTCAACCTGGAGGACAGAATGGCCTTGGGCATCAAGGATATGCCGAATATCATCGTGGCAATCCTGCAGATTCCGAACACCGGTTGCAACATGGGGCGGGAGGAGAATAGTGCCAACACTGGCATTCCTCTGAACATTCTTGGAGACCCGAACAGGGATCTCGCCAAGGTAAGACAAGGCTGCCAAGCGGGAAGCTGCATCCTGAGAAGGAGCAGCAATGACACGTGTACCGAGATGAGTGGGGTTGAAAGTAACAGACGCATCCATGGAATCAACAAGATGCTGATAGAGGGAGAAATCGTCAGGAGGCGCAGAATCAAGAGGGAGGAGATCAAAGTATTTGGCCCATGATGCGGGACCAAACAAGGCCTGATACGCGGCAGTACGGGAAGGAATCGAGCGAGTGCGGCCGGGGCGCGAACGGCGTTGAGAACCCCCAGAGAGAGAGGGGTTAAAAGGCGCAGTAGTCACAACGAGAGACTTAGCCGCACCAGGGGACGAAGTAATAATAATAATAATAATAATAATAATAATTTTTATTTAGGTAAAGGTACATACATAAGTTGATTTTACAAAGTTTGTTGGCTTTATAGATAGAGCTAGTACATACAATGCCTAAAGCCACTATTACGCAAAGCGTTTCGGGCAGGAAAAAACACTAATGACTAAAGCTTAAAACTAATGGGTAAAAAGAAAAAAATGCATTGAGTACAAATAAATATAGAGGTAAAAGAGGGGGGAACATTGTTGAAAAAGCAGCACAAATACAATTACAAATTATTACAGAAAATTACATTCAAACAGCGTTGATTTGAAAAACAAAAAAAACAAAAAACATACATGGGTTGACAATAGAGGGGTAAGGTAGGTTACAGGGAATTTATTAGGTATAGCTTCGTTTTTAACTTAAACTGGTTGAGAGAGGTACAGTCTTTAACATGGTTGGGAAGGTCATTCCACATTCTGGGCCCCTTGATTTGTAGAGCATTTCTGTTTTGATTAAGTCGTACTCTAGGAATATCAAAACTGTATTTATTTCTGGTGTGGTGCTCATGGGTTCTGTTACAACTTTCTATGAAGCTTTTGAGATCAGGATTGGCATTATAGTTTAGCGTTTTATATATGTATAATACACATGAGAGAATGTGCAGTGACTTAATGTCTAACATATTCAGAGATTTGAGTAGGGGTACCGAGTGATGTCTGGGGCCAGAATTGGATATTGTCCTAATAGCAGCTTTGTGTTGAGTAATTAGAGGACGTAAGTGATTTTGGGTAGTAGAGCCCCAAGTGATCACCACTGGGGGCTGGAGGCTCGACCCAACCACAGAGGAGCGAGGGGAGCTGGGGGAAGAAGTCAGGACGGTTAAAGGAGGAGCAAGGTCGGGGCCCAACGCAGCGGGAGCTACAGAGCCTGGTCTTCCAATACAGGCCGACTCGGGGCTTGGTCGCCCACCCCACGAGCCTGAGAGGGTACAACGGAAACATTTATCGACATAGAGACGAATATAAGAAATTCATCCACGAATGTGTCCCCACAGTCACCATTGAGCCACAATTAGAGGCAGGACACCCAACAGAAAGCTATCGCCGATCATGCCGGGGCCCCCTAGGGGTGCGTCGTGAGTATACGCCCCACAAACGCCACCTTAAGAACCGTCAGTCCGTCGAGATCGGGTTCAGCGACGAAAGGGGGATTGACAATAAAAGGTTCCCCTCGCTCGAGACGTCGGGTACAACAGTTCTACGGGTGCAAGAGTATGCCTCCTCAAGTACCCGGGCGTCAAAATAGAAGAAGTCCAAAGAAAGATCCAAAACAAGCAAACGGTCGGCAGGAAACGACAAGCAGATAGGAGAAGAGGGGGGAGAAAAAACGAAACAGAAGGAAAAGGAAAAGGTGCTCAGCACAATTGGAGAGGATGGCAGCAGGAGCACAAGGCTAGAAAAGGACAGAGGACTGTCCCAAGGAGCATCACACTCCGGCAGCCGCCCACCAAGCTCCCCTCACGGCATCAACGAGCTGAGCGGGGAGGGGGGTTACTCCTCACAAAAATGTAGCAGCTATAATAGATGCCCCAGCCCCAACATCAGTTGGTGAAGTACAGTTGACCAGACCACACACTAGAAGTTGAAGGGACGACTACGTTTCGGTCCGTCCTGGCGAAGTACAATCTTTTGTTGGGATGGTTACATATTTTTGTAAGTTTGTGAAGAACTTTTCAAACAAAATTAGCACCTTTGTATGAATTGTTGAAAAAAGGGGCTAGATTTAAGTGGGCAGCAAGAGAGGAAATGCCTTCAGGAATATTAAGCAGGAATTGATCAATTCTCCAGTGCTCACTAATTTTACTGGTAGACTCCTGTTAAAACTGGAGGTAGATGCTTCCCCAGTAGGAGTGGGTTGTGTATTATTACAGGAAGTAGATGGTCAGGATAAAGTAGTATATTTTGCTAGCAAGAAATTATCTCTTGCAAAACATAATTATTTTCAGTTTGATAAAGAAGCCTTAGCTTTCATATATGCTGTAAAAAAACTGAGGTATTTTCTGTTGGGGAGGAATTTTCTTGCTAGAATAGATCATAAACACCTGCTAGGATTGTTTGGCAGAGGTAAGCAAATTCCAGTTAATGCCAATGCTAGAATTCAAAGATGGGCATTACTACTCTCACAGTTTGAGTATGATTTAGAGTTTAAGCCAGGCAAGGATAATGTAGTAGCTGATGCATTAAGTAGATTGCCTGTGACAGAAGAATTGAATTCCAGTATTCCAGTGGAGTAAGTTAACCTGGTAGAATTTATGTCTTTTTGAAGATATTTCATTCAGGAAAGCAACGGGTAGAGATCCCAAATTAAATCAGTTGATGAAATATGTCAAATATGATTGGAATGATAATTTATTATTGTCAGAGTATCCTGCAGTAAAGGCTGACCTTAGTATTCACCGGAAGAATTGACAGATTGAGAGCTCTTTCTCGATTCGGTGGGTGTTGGTGCATGGCCGTTCTTAGTTGGTGGAGCGATTTGTCTGGTTAATTCCGATAAGTATCAGAATTAACTACTCTTAGGATGTACTCTTATATAGGAATAGAGGATGTACTCTTATATAGGAATAGTGGTGGTGGTGCCTGGGGAACTAAGATTGTAAGATTTTGGAACAACTGTATGTAGGCCATAATGGCATAAACGCTATGAAAGCAGAAGCTAGAAGTTGGGTTTGGTGGCCAAAAATGAACCAGGATATTGCTGAGGTAACAAAAAATTGTCATATTTGCTTTAAGAATTATCAGAAGCCACAGCCCCCAGTACTTTCTTGGCCATGCACTGGAAAAACCCTGGTCTAGATTTCATATAGATTATGCTGGAACCTATGGATAACAAATATTACCTAGTGGTGGTGGATTCATACACAAAATTTCTGGATGTTCATGTGTGTAATTCCACCACTTCATCTTTAACTTGTGAATTACTAAGGAAAACATTTTGTAACTTTGGATTACCAGACATGGAGGTGTCAGACAATGCTCTTTATTTTGTTTGTGGAAATGGAGTTTTTTTTTTTTTTTAGAAAACAAAATGGTATTAAACATGTAACACCTGCCCCCTATAATCCTTTTTCAAATGGTCTAGCAGAGAGAGCAGTGAGATCCTTGAAAGAAGGGTTAAAGTGGTTTACGAAAGGTACTATTAATACAAGGCTTTGTAGATTTTTTATATAATTAAAGGAAAACTGTTCATTCTACTACTGGTAAATCTCCTCCTGAATTACTGTTTAATAGGCACGTTAAAGTGCACATGGAAGCAGTAAAGACAGATCCCGATAAAGAGACATCAGTAACTAGCTTGGCCAGTCAGTTGGCTCAGGGAGAGGAATTGTTGTTTAATGAGGGGGATGCCGTATATGCAAGGAATTTTGGAATTAGGAAACCTTGGAAAAAGAAGAAGAAAAAATTAGGGAAGTCTTGGGCTGCGGTTATTTTACTGTGCAAGTGCAGAGTTTTGGGAACATTAATTGGCAAAGGCATGCAGATCAGCCCATGCTAAGGTTCACAGGGAATTTTGAAGACCCTTCAGTTAGGGGTGGGACAACTAGTGATACCCATCCTAATAATGAAGGGGTAGCAGCACCTGCAGGAGACAGGGAGGCACCGCAAGGGGCAACAGAGGGTAATGGGGATACAGTTTACCCTATGGACTCTACACGGAGTAATTCAGAAGAATGTTTTGCAGAAGTAACAGGTCAGGACTCCCAGTTGAGAAAATCAGGAAGAGTCATATGACTCCTGATAAACTTAACCTGTAGGAGTCGAGTTTAATTAAAAGGGGAGGAATGTTGGGATTGAGTACTACAGATGTTGGAGGTAGCATGTTTGGAGCAGATGCTCTTTTGTTTATGATCTTGTAAATAGTAATTCATATACCTGATAATTGTTTTGCTGTTGTTGTGATTGGTTGAGAATAAAACCATGTGGACGAAGATTGTTTCTCTTCAGCCTTCAACCATAACAGCTAATATATTTGCCAGACAATTATAGCATAACTAATAAAGTTAGGCAAGTGATACATAATTTTGACTCATTTATAAATGCTAGTCTGTCTACTATAAACTCATGATATATATTTATAATCAAGAGTAGAACTCATAAATAGGCATACAATATATAAAAATGGACATCAGTTTGCATATTAAGCTGATGAGCTAACTCCTTGATTAATATACCAACTGGTATTTTAATCCAGTTGGATTAAAATCCAATCTTTTGAATCAAAAGATTCAACTGTTTGACACCAAGGGAGCTGGAAATAAATCAGAAAAGATTTTTCTAGTTGGATTAAAATCTAACTAGAAAAGATTAAAATCTAACTGGGAAAAGATCAACCGGGCATATGGGAAGCCCTTTGACAAGCCGCCGGCTTCCTGTCCTTGTTAAGGTCACTAGTGTTAGGGACTCCTCCAGTAAATTCAAGTAAAATACGTTTCTCCTATAATGAAAAGGTCTCATCTTGAGTATTTATTTATTTATTTATTTATTTATATACAAGAAGGTACATTGGGTTTTTGCGAGTACTTGAAGTTTATTGTTTTTGTAAAGCCACTAGCAAGCACAGTGTTTCGGGCAGATCCTCAATATAACAATTTAAAGAAGTTAATTTCTAGCAAAATTAAAAAAAATGGTTCAGGCACATTGTAAATAAGTATAAAAATACATTGTAAGAAAGTATAAAATACATTCTAAGAAGTTATAAAATGCATTGTAAGAAAGTATAAAAATTATACATTGTATAAGAAATTTGACAGAAAAAAAAGTAGGTACATTAAAGTAAATTTAAAGGTTACCCATAGGTACATTTTAGCATAATTTGAGGATAATTGCAAGATCTAATGTAGCAAACTATGTGTATAACATGATATAAGATAACAGCAATGATTACAATGGTAAAGTTGTATGTCATAGGTACATATTTTGGGGAACTGGGTAACACTAGAGACAGTGAGTTTCAAGCACTAGGTAGGACACTAAGAAGAAATTAGGTACTTTTTGGTTTTATTTTTGAATAAGGCAAAAGTTTGACAGCTTTTCAATTCGTTAGTGAGTGAGTTACATTGACCGCAGGTCCCTTTATTTGCATAGAGTACTTACACAGATTAAGTTTGATTCAGGGAATACCAGAGAGAGATTTATTTCTGGTGTGGTGATTATGTGTTCTATTACATTTGTCCAAGAAGAGTTTCAGAACAGGGTTTGCACTTAAGAACAGGGTTTTCAAATGTGACAAGAGAATGTGTGAGTGAGGTTATGTTTAGGGATTTAAAAGGGGGCTTAGAGTTGTCTGAAAGCCGAGTTTGTTATTGTTCTCAAAGTAGATTTTTGCTGGGTGATGATGGGCTTGAGGTAGTTTGCAGAGGTTGAGCCCCATGCACAGATACCATATGTAAGATAGGGATAGATTAGCACATAGTATAGTGAGAGGAGAGAAGAGTTTGGAACATAATATCTGATTTTAGAGAGAATACCAACCATTTTTGATACTTTCTTGGTTTTGTGTTGTAAGTGGGTGCTGAAGTTGAGTCTCTTGTCTAAGTATAGGCTAAGGAACTTTCCATCATTTTTATTGCTGATGTTAATATTGTCTGTCTGAATCTGAATTGATTTGTTGATTTCCTTCCAAATAAGATGTAGTAGGTCTTGTCTATGTTTAGTGTAAGTTTGTTGGTTGACTTCCATGAGTGAACTATTTTTAGTTCATTGTTTACAACACTATTTAGTGTGTGGGTTGGGATCTGAGTAGATGAGGGTAGTATCGTCAGCAAATAATATAGGTTTAAGAGTGTTTGAGACATTAGGCAGATCATTGATGTATATAAGAAATAAGAGAGGTCCTAAAATGCTGCCCTGTGCCCCCCACCCCATGGTTAATGGTAGATTGGGAGAGGTTATATCATTGATGGCTACATATTGGTGTCTGTCTCAGAGGCCTTTCTCAGGTTGTGTATGTCTCAAACTCTCTACAACAGCTCCAATGCTAAACAATATTACAACAAAAATGTCCATAACCTAGTCACAAATATTATATATATTACATTTGAATTAAATTACTAAAGAGAACATAAATAGAAAGCACATTATTATTTAAATAAATTTGAAGAAAACACTAATAAAAAATTTGCTATACTTTTGCTAATAGAAATATTATTTACTTATCAGTAATTTTGAGTTTTTCTACACTGACAGCTTCTCTTGTTCTTGCTTGGTCTATGAGCAGCATCTACCTTTCATAAATGAACAAAATAATAAAATACCTTTAGATCTTTACCTTTCATGGTGAAGCATATTTCTCAAACAAAATGTAACATATACCTTTGGAGTACATTCAACTAATGAGGAGTGTCGGAATATTCCGACACCCCAAATATAAACCCTAACCCCTAGTACGATAAGATAAATTTATTGTGCTAGGAAATCAAATATATTAACCCAATAAGCCAGTAGCATAGTACCACCAAATTCTCATTAGTATCGATGCCATTATTGCATCAGCCGCTAGGCTCCTATGAGAACTATGTATGTGTCCCGAGGCTGGCGATTATCACCGTCTGTTATATGGATCATCCAAGCATTATCAGACCTCAGACTTTGTTGCCAGCTTCATCTTCATTGTGGACACCACGTCCGGTTGGCTAAGTACCCCATAATCACTTTGTTGTGGCCATAATATCGTGTTTCTTGGGGTGTCCAATCGTTATGCTGAATGAAGATCAAAAAACACCAGTGTGTTTTCCATACTCAGTAAATGCCACTTTCAATGTGTATTTGAAAAAATACACACAATTATATAGAAATTATATAATATTAATTTTGCAGTGTGGAGTTATATGAGAGAAGCTTACCCTGTTCTGGTGAATCATGTGTCTGCCGAGATAATGTGTGCAAACAGGATTAGACTGGTTACAGAGAGCTGTCTGATGTATTCTATGTTCACAACTAGACAGCTAAGAACTTATTTCAATAATAACCCAGTAGTTAGTGTACTAACCACAGGATTGGAATTTATTATGATTATTATTATTGAAATTATTTCCATGTCTATGTCATAAGTCGTCTCCGCATTATTGATTGTACCCCCCAAAAGATGTGTAAGGGAAATACTCCAAATAATATTTAGAAGTTTTTACAGTCCACTTCTCTAGTTTTTATTTGAATTAATTATTTATTTATTATTATATTGGATTATAAGCTAGAGAATTTTCCCCCCACATATTTTATGGTCCTTATGAACCAGATAGATCAGTTCATGAATTTAAATTACAGGTTTACATATAATCAGTATAACAAATAAACTAACAAATTACTAACACTGATAATATTATATTTCTTTGATTAAGGGTACTGTATTACCAGGAGTTAGGCTATCTACAATTAAATTAGTATTTACAGCTGTCAGTAAACTGCCACATATTATAACCTAACTCAATTAATTAACAATCACAATTCAACTAAACATCTACATCCCTGCTAGGCTAAAGCCTGATGTATAAAGTGGCAATAGTGGACCATAGTCAGTTGCCCACAACACTGAGTCACATACCTAACACTGACGTGAGAATATTTAGGTCTCCTGGAGCAACAGCTTGTAATTTTTATAATAATCCTGTGTTAGGTAAGGTAATTATCAAAAGAAGGCACCAAACCGGGAAGGCTATGTAGCACCATCAAAGTGAGAAATAATCAGAGGGCGCTAAATATCACCAAGAAAGCCAATACGAGAACAAAAATGCATAAGGCGAACGATAGCAAAAGTATCCGATTCACCTAGAATTCTATCGAGGGACAAGTGACCGCGAGGGACGGTCGGAAAGCAAGAGACACGCTTGTGCTGGAAGTCAGGACGTTCAACAAGGATATGCACAACTGTAAGAGGGACAACGCAATTCGGACAATAAGGAGCAGGGTGGTGCTCCATTAAGTGACCGTGGGTTAAGTGAGTACGGCCAACCCGCAGCCGTGCCAAAGCAGTTTCCCACCGCCGGTTATGGTGGTAGGAGGAAGGCCACGGGGACACACTACGCTTGAGAGTACGCAGCTTGTTACTAACCACAGAGGACCAATAACCCTGCCAATGGGCAAGGATGGAGGAATGAATAACCGGATAAAAGTCGGAATAAGGAAGACCTTTACAGGAGATAGGACAAGAACAGATAGTGTCCTTAGCGGCAGCATCCGCACGCTCATTGAAAGAAACACCAATATGGCTGGGAACCCAGCAAAACTCTACCGATTTAAATTTACTAGAAATAAGAAACAGCCATTGCTGAATCTCGATGACCACTGGGTGAACAGGATTAAAGGACCCAAGAGCCATGAGGGCACTACGAGAGTCAACTACAACCACAAAGGAGGAATGAGAATGAAAAAGCAAGAGACGGAGAGCATAGAGAATAGCATAAAGTTCCGCCGTAAAGACGCTAGCCTTCGAAGGGAGGCGACACATATAAGTATGGTTAGGAAAAACAACAGAGTAGCCCACACCGTCCGCAGACTTAGACCCATCGGTAAAGATGGAAATAGAGTGGGAGTGCGAAGAAAAGTGCTCAAGGAAGAGGCTTTTCAGAATTGTAGGAGGGGTAAAGGCTTTAGTAATACAAGTCTAGGACGTACAAAACTTGGGAAGGGGGACTCTCCACGGAGGCAAGGAAGGAACAATATGAGGAGAAACATTAGAAAAATGAACAGAAAGAGAATCCTGCAAGCAAGATAACCGGACAGAAAGTGGGAGACGATGAAGAGGAACAGGAGCTACAGGAGGAGGAAAAGTCAAAGCACGACAGAGGCGAGAGGAAGGATGCTGTAAGGACCACGCAAGATAGCGAAGACAGTAGCGATCACGGCGGTCCTGAAGAGAAAGCCAGTGTCAACATACAAACTGAGGGCAGGAGTCGAACGAAAGGCACCAGAACTGAGACGCAACCCAGTATAGTGCAAAGCATCAAGACGGCGAAGAGTAGAAGGAGAAGCAGAAGAGTAAGCAGGGCAACCATAATCGAGTTTAGACAGGACGAGAGAGGAGTGCAAATATAGGAGCGTGCGTCTATCTGCTCCCCAAGAAGTATGGGACATAACCTTAAGAAGGTTAAGGGCCTTAGAGCACTCAACTCAGAGGTAACAGATATGGGCTGACCAAGACAAACCAGTGTCAAAGACTAACCCCAAGAGCTTTCCGGAATCCCTGTACACAATGGGATGACCATAAAGCAACAAAGAGGGACGAAGAACGACATGCTTTCGAGTAAAAGTCATAGCACAAGTCTTAGATGCAGAGAACTTGAAGCCATGATCGGTGGCCCAAGACGACACGGCATCAATCGCAAGTTGAAGCCGCCGTTGAAGGAGAGGTGACTCATCACCCCGACAGCAAAGGGTAAGATCATCAACATAGAGAGCAGAGAAGATGCCAGAAGGAAGAGAAGAAAGAAGACCGTTGAGGGCAACGAGAAAAAGAGTAGTGCTCAGAACACTACCCTGGGGTACACCCTCATACTGCTGAAACGGGGTAGAGAGCAGTACCAAGCCACACACGAAAGGAACGACGAGAGAGGAAGCTCTGGAGGAAGAGAGGGAGGTTCCCACGAAGGCCAAAAGAATGAAGTTGAGACAGAATATGATACCGCCAGGTAGTGTCGTAAGCCTTTTCCAGGTCAAAAAGGATGGCAACAACGAAGGTCTTCGCAGCAAAAGCAGTATGAATATAGACCTCCAAGTTCACCAGGACATCCGTTGTGCTGCGGCACTTGCGAAAACCAAATTGACAAGGAGAGAGGTGGTTATAGTGTTCTAAGAACCACATCAAACGAATGTTAACCATACGTTCAAAGAGCTTGCAGACACAACTCGTGAGGGCAATAGGGTGGAAGTCCTTGGGGGATGACCCGAGAGACCCTGGTTTCCGAACAGGGAGGACAACGGCATCGAGCCAGTCTTCAGGGACCGACGACGACTCCCAGACCCGATTGTACAGACTCAGTAAATACCGAGACGTGCACGGAGAGAGATGGCGAAGAATTTCATAATGAACGCCATCGGAGCCCGCTGCTGTAGAACCGCAAAGGGCTAGGGCAGACTGAAGCTCAGAGAGAGAAGGGATCATTATAGGGAAGCTGAATACAAGTGCAGAAATTTAAAGGACGAGATTCAAGGAGAGGCTTACGAAGAAGGAAGGATTGGGGGAGATGAGAACCAGAACTATCAGAGGAGAAATGGGAACCCAGTTCGATGGCAACCTGCAACGGGTCCGCCACAAGAGCACCATGGAGGCAAAGGACCGGTGAGACATCGGGAACAAACTTACCCGCAATCTTGCGGATACGCTTCCAGACCAGTGGAAGAGGAGTTTCGGACGTAACGGTGGAGACATAAGACGCCCAGCAAGCATGTTTAGCTGCACGGATGGTCCTACGGGCCATCGCACTTGCCTTCTGAAACAAAAGAAAAGACTCAACCGTCTGCCGGCGGCGATGTCTCTTCCAGGCTACACGCTTACAGCGAATAGCCCGAGCACAGTCCATATTCCACCAGGGAACCCACTTCCGGGTTCCTCGAGAGGAAGAGCGAGGAATAGAGTGGAGGGCAGCGTCAAAGACAGTGGCATGAAAAAGAAGGAGGGCGCGAGGGAGAGGCAGATCGGAGAGGTCGGAAATAGTAGCACGGAGAGTAAAGAGGCGCCAGTCAGACTCAGCAAACCGCCACCTAGGGAAGGAGAGAGGAGGGCGAAAAAAGAAACAAGGATAGGAAAATGGTCACTGCCATGGAGGTCATCAAGGACCCGCCACCCGAAATCTAAGGAAAGGGATGACGAGCACAGAGAAAGACTGAGACAAGAAAGGGAGCGAGTCCGAAAGTCCAAATGAGTGGGCTTACCAGAATTAAGAAGGGACAGGGAAGGAGAGAGGATGAAAGGTTCAAGGAGGCGACCCCGGGTGTTCGTCAGCACATCACCCCAAAGGGCATGACGACAATTGAAATCACCTAGCAGGAGCACAGGCTCTGGCAAGGAATCTAGGAGGTGTTTAAGATTGGGGAGAGAAAGTGGAACAGTGGGGGGGAGATAAATGGAACAAACCATGTACCACCTACGCACAAAGACACGGGCGGCAGAACAGTGGAGAGGCGAGGAAAAAAGTAAGGGGACAAAGTGAACATCGGAACGAATCAAGAGAGCAGAAGAATTATGGACCCCAGCTGTCGCTGGGGGGGAGGGGGGAGAGAAAAGAATAGCCACGGAAGCGACCAGGACGAACACCAAGCATCGACTCCTGGAGACAGACACAAAAGGGTGAAAACTGTGAAATGAGAAGTTGGAGGTCAAGGAAATTGGCGTAAAATCCACGGATGTTGCATTGAAGAAAAGACATCAGCAAAGAGAGAGAGGAGAGTAACAGAGAGCGAAGAAGAATCAAAGGTGAGGAAGGAACAGAACGCTAAAAAGCGCAGAGTCAGGAGCAGGGTCAACGAAGTCAGGGTTAGGGGGCATGGGTAAACTGAGTAAAGAGGGAGGGAAAGAAGCGGGAGGACAGACCAGAGGTGGACGAATAGGGTCTGGAGGAGGAGGAAGGGGAGGACGAGGGGCAGAAAGAGGGGAGCGTACCTCAGCAAGGGCAGTAACCAAGATGGAACTGGGGGCTAAAGAAACCCCCACAGTAGGAACAGGGGGCTCCACCACCGAAGCAGGAGGGGAAGGAATGATAGAATCAGAGATAGGGGGTGAAGAAGAAAGTGAAGCCTTCTTACCGACAGGGGAGGAGGAAGGAGAGGAGCCAGGTTTCCGCTTCTGACTCAAAGATATGGGTGTCCCAGCAGCAATGTACTGGGCAACAGACTCCAGCGTCTCAATAGGAGAAGAAGAGCGAGAGCGAGCAACACAACCATCAGGAGAGCGATGGACGTCGGCCCGCACAGTCAGGCGGCGTGGAGAGCCAAGAGACGGAGGGAAACGACGGGAAGGAGGACTAGAGGGAGAGGAAAAAGAAGACACAGGAGACGTGACAGACTGGGTAGAAAGAAGGGGAGCCCTAGACAGAGAACCAGGAGGGGGACCCTTCGGAACAGAACGGAGGGAAACGGGAGGTGGTGGTGGGCATGTCCGGGCCTAAAGCTCGGAAACGGTTGTGAGACTGAGAAAGGTGGGAAGGATGAGGAGAGGAAGAGCGCACCACGCGAGCATAGGAGACACCAGCGAAAGAGGGGAGACGATGAACTTGGCGCTGAGCCTCAGGAAAAGACAAACGGTCTCGGTGCTTCAAGCTGAGGACAGCCGCCTCAAGTTTGTAACGAATACACGCACGGGAGAAAGTAGGGTGGGCCTCACTGCAATTGAGGCAGCGGGCCTGGGAAGAAGTGCACTCTAACTTAGAGTGACCCTCGCTTCCACACAGGGGACAGAGAGAGACAGGACTAGAGCATTTGAGGGTACCATGCCCAAACCTCCAGCACTTACCGCAAAGCCTCGGAGAGGGAATATATTCCTGAACGGAGCATCTGACACCAGCAAGAATGACAAGAGGGCGGAAGGGACCTACCATCAAAGGTAACCTTCACAACCCTAAGGGGCAGACGGCGATGACCATGAGGGGGGACGAGTAAATGTATCCACCTGGAGTACAGAATGACCCTGGGTCTTGAGGATATGCTTGATATCCTCGTGGCAGTCCTTGAGATCCCTAACACCGGTCGCAACATGGTGCGGGAGGAGAACAGTGCCAACACTGGCATTCAATCGGGCGTTCTTCGAGACCCAAACAGGGGTCTCGCCAAGGCAGGATAAGGCGGCCAAGCGGGTGGCCGCATCCTGAGAAGGAGCAGCAACGACACGGGTACCAAGACGAGTGGGGTTGAAGGTGACAGAGGCATCCAACGGAATCGATAAGATGCCTATGAAGGAAAAAATCACCAGGAGGAGTTGAATCCAAAGGTAGGAGGTCAACGTATTTAGTCCACGTATCAGGACCAAACAAAGCATGGAACGAAGTAGGATGGGAAGGGAGCATACGAGAGTGGCCGTGGCGAGAATGGCGATGAGAACCCTTAGAGAGAGACGGGTCGAAAGGTGCAGTAGTCACAAGAAGGGATGGAGCCGTGCAAGGGGACGAGACAGTCACCACAGCAGGCTTGGGGCTCGACCCAACCACAGAGGAGGGAGGGGAGCAGGGAGGAAGAGTCCAGTCTGGGCCTAAACCGGGTCCCGTAGTGGGGGCTACAGATCCCGGTCTTCCAGGACGGTCCGACTCAGGGGCCTGGTCGCCCACCCCATGAGCCTGGGTAATAGAAAGCAAGTCGTTATCCATACAGCAAAGCAAACAAAAGAGATGGGACTTGGAACCAAGGGATACCACCTACCAGGGCAGTCAGGGAGGCCGAGAGCGGGCCAGTGCAGGAAGGGTGTGTCGTCCCCCGCGGTACTCCCCCTTTTCAACAGGGGAGTCCTACTACTTCATTCATTCTCCCACACTGGTGTTAAGACCCCAGTCCCCCTATCGCCCCAGCCTGGACACCCAACCATCCACTCAGGGCGGCCTCTCACAGGCGACCCCTCCAGCGGGTGGTCCGATGGCTCACAAGGCCCCTACATGGTGCCCTTCAGCACGTACACCACCCAAAGAGGGGGCAGGAGGTGGGGGCACAGGCATAATCCCGTGTTAACACCAGCCTTAGAATGGCCACACGATCTAACAATTATATATTTTGGTGGCAATGATATACATCCAACTCGACACCCAGCCGAAATAATTAATAATCTTAGAAACATGATCAATTCTTTTAAGGAAAATAACTACACAATTGTATTTACTTTAGTGGAACCTTGCCAACCAATAAGTAGCAACCGTTGGGGAGTAAATCCAGAATTTTACAAACGTGCAGCCAACTACTGTATATACATTTTCGGCTAAGAGGAAGGGTGAGGTTGGGAGCTATCTACATATATTTTTGTGCTAGACCATTTCGTGAAAACCTTGCTCCAGACGGAGTGTACTTGTCACGAGAGTCTATCTTATCTTGAGGTTATCTTGAGATGATTTCGGGGCTTTAGTGTCCCCACGGCGCGGTCCTCGACCAGGCCTCCACCACCAGGAAGCAGCCCATGACAGCTGACTAACACCCAGGTACCTATTTTACTGCTAGGTAACAGGGGCATAGGGTGAAAGAAACTCTGCCCATTGTTTCTCGCCGGCACCTGGGATCGAACCCAGGACCACAGGATCACAAGTCCAGCTTGCTGTCCGCTCGGCCGACTGGCTCCCTTAGGTCTCGTCTAGGCTCGTCTAGGACACATGTGGCCAACAAATTAATCAATACAATTAACCAAGGCAGGAGACTGTGGCAAGAAAGCCAACATTAACTTCTATATACCTAAATGTTACTTATGTATTTACTATAACCGTGTATTTTTTATATATAAACAAAAACTACAAAATCCAAAAAATAGCACTGCTATAAAAATTTGCACATCATCACTATTTTTGTATATGCCAACACCTATAGGGTAGGATTTCTTAGACTGGAATTATACTGAATCATGTACAACTCTAGCCTAACCCATTATTAGCTTTTTGTTAGGTAGAATTATTATCTGACTAGTACTGTATCAGGCAGTACTGGTTAATCAACATTTAATATTGTGTAGACTCATAAGCAGGGTGGGACTCATTATTTACATGAATTGTGTACTTATATTTTATTGTGTTTCATCTTTGAGAGTTACTAGGTGTCACTATACCAACCAAAGGTGAACGAGCAGAACTAGCCCGAGGTGCTACCATAGTGATACTGAACTACCACTCAAATTTTATATATTTTATGTTTAGGTAGTAAGCTAACCTCTACACGAGGTAGGATCACATAGCCTAACCAAGAAAAAGTACATATTAGGGTATTATAATGATACTTGCATCAACTACATCAACACGTATCCTAGTTATATAAGTAACAGCTGTACAAGCCCTACAAGGCTTGAAATTAAAGCCGACATGGCTACTCCAGAAAAATTGAAGAGATCCTTGATAGGCCTCAAAGGTCTTTAACGAGATTGCTCAATAAGTCAGAGAACTTATCTAAAGCAACACAAGTTGACTGTAATCAACTAGAAATATCTCTAAGAGTAGCCGATCGCAAATTTGAACAAATTAAGACTATGATTGAGTCGTATGTCAGTGTGGTGAACAATAGTGACACTGATCCTGATGAAATAGACCAGATCATAGCATGAAACATCTCAGTATGAAGATGATACTCAAGATAAGTTCAATCTTCTACTTAATATATTAAATACACATAAAGTAGCTCCCAACATAACAGTATCTCAACACAGTACAGCTCAAGCAGAGGCACGTTTACCTTCTTTAGACTTGCCCACCTTTGCTGAACTGGATGAAGAAAATTGGGATACCTTTTGGACTTCATTTAATGCTCATATACATTCTAAAACCTCCATAAATAAAGGAACTAAATTTTCTTACCTTCAAAGTCTCCTCAAAGGGGAAGCTAAGAAGGTTATTGCTAATTTGTCTCATGAAGACAATAACTATGATATAGCTATACAACTATGTAACTTAATCTGTGTAAACACACTATGCAAATAAATTGACCTAGTCTATGGAACTCGCTCCCTAATGAATTGAAAAGCTGTCCAACTTTTGCCTCATTCAAAAACAAAAACAAAAAGTACCTAGTTTTATTTTCAGTTTCCTAACTTGTGCTTTAAAATTACACTGTATTTAGTGCTACCCAATCCCCCAATCTGTATGTACCTAATCCAAACAACTTTACTATTGTGATCATTGCTGTCCTCTTATATGTGCTATCAATATGCTGCATCGTGCCTATTAATCTTTGTTAAATTACCAATTATGCTGTCAATGCAATCAATCAATCAGAGCTACCGATGTGTTTTAATATACCTACTAATCTCTCTCGTCTCATTTTTTTTCCTTGCAATGTACCTGTTATCATTTTATAAATTTTGTTAGAATTTACCTACTGTTACGGTGCCCTCTCCTATTTCTTTCGTTTGCCGGCTTAAAGAGTCATATCAGCTCTCCCTACTGATTCTCTGAGGTTCAGGGAGTCTAATGATATATGTGGCGACCAGACCGGCTGCCATTTAATGGAAGGGAGTTATATTATAAGTCGTAAATAAAGGAAAATTGGCGCCCTGTTATAAAATGAAACAGTATCCCCTACGGCAGATATGACCTTTTGGAAGGGACACAAGCCGATCGCGGATTGGCCAACGTAGGTCGTGGGTGACAAATCAGGGTCCGCCATGACGTCACCGAGTGCCCCGGGCGGCGCCAACGTCAGAGTTGTTCTGACCGTGGAAGCGACAGGACGCGCCTCGGTCTGCTCTCAAGGATTGGAGGCTCTGCAAGCCTTGATCAGTGGATTGAGCTGGTCATCGCAGCCCCATTATAGTCATTGGAGACCCTGCGCTTCTGGGAAGCAAAAGAGGAACCAAGTTCAGTGAGCAGAGGAGGCCAAACTTGGAAAATAGTCGGCGACGACGCTGGGCGGCGCCGCTGGCTGGACGTTGAGGTCTGGAAGTGGGCGGGCTGGCCTAGCTGTGACTGGGGTCACATCCACTGAGAATCTTGGAAGGACGACACAGTGCCTAGGACACAGAGCAACGCCCTGTGGGAGAGGCAAGTGTGGGGAAAAATAGTGATTAGCTCAGCGCCCATCGATGAACCAGGATTGGGGCAGCTGAATCTCAGGGATTGGAACGGCGACGACGCGAAGGCTTCACGACACCTGAGGACCTGTGGAACGTCCTGGATCGTCAAGGATCGACCCAAGGAAGCGTGGGAACCTCACACCATCGAGGGACAGGCGTCGTGAGCCAGGAATGTAAGATAGATCATTTTCCCTCCCATTACCCCTTGTATGAGTAGGCTAGTTAGGCCACAATATTTACTTGTGTATGTGGCAGCAAGACTTTATTACTTTAATAGTAGAATAGGCTGCAAGGCAGCTTGTGTCCAGGACTGTCAGAGAGGACAGTGTGTATGGATGGCAGGACAGTGAAGAAGAGGTGCCGACGTGGTGAAGAGGCCCTCCTGTGAGAGTGTGAGACTCCTGTCTTCCTGCCCAGTTGAAGGAGTGTTGGATGGTCGTGGAAGAAGAGGCTGACGATCTCCAGACTCATTATCCATATTCCATATTCATGTATTACTTGTGATTGTGCGTGTGTGTTCATGTAATTTGCGTCAGTAAATCCACACATTTTATTACTGTGTTTGAGTGTGCCTCCATTTATGATATTTCTCTATGAGCATACACTTCTGGCTACAAACAATATATAATACACCCACTGAACTGCATTGCTGGGGTGCAGATATAATAACCCAGCTGGCGACCTTGCTAAGAGGAAGATAGAGAAGACAGGCGGGAAAGGAGTTCCTGCAACCTTTTTTTGTCTGGCAGGCAAGACTCAGGGAGGTTATGGTTATAGGTAAGCCTGAGTCTTCCTTCACTCCCCCACGGGTCTAGGCCGGAACTGTTAACAGCAGTTTCCCCGTGTTTGACTGAAGGGCTTCCAGGGTGAATCAGTGGCACCCCCTTTTGTGGTGGAAGCAAAGACCTGCGGAGGTGGGCATTGTTGGTCCTCTCTTGTGTGACCAAGGAGACTCCGGTGAATCCAGGGAGTCGGAGGGGCTGAGTATTTGGGCCTTTGAGCCCCTAGCAGCCGAGTGTTAGCAGAGCCCCGGACCGCCCACCCCCACGTGACACTACTTAAAATTATCTGTTAGATTAAGGACCTGCCTGAAACACTGCTCATACTAGTGGCTTTACAAAAATGTAAACACCATGCTATGTATCCTCACAAACCCAATGTACCTTCTTGTATATAAATAAATAAATAAAAAAATAAATAACTGTTGGAAGTTAATTAATGCAACATGGAATTAATTGTAGCTAACCTTTTCTATCAATTAGTGGATATAAGTCCACCTAGTAGTCGACCAGACTCTCCAAGATTTTAGATTGGAAGTCGAGTCCCTTGTGAAAGCGTTAGGTACAAAAATAAATGTATCAGGTTCAGAATGGTCATAAAAACTACTCCTTCAGAGGAAACTAACTCGAAATATCTTAGCAGAAATCTTCTCCCATTACAAGAGAGATACTTTCCCTTGACCAGATTTTCGAGGGACTGAGAATCATTGTCAACAGGCTTGTGATAAAATAAAATCTCAACCTAAACAGCCTATCACTAATAAATCAGTACGCACAAAAAAACCAGCGTTGAATGTAATGAAACGCCATTTTCTGGGTGAGACCCGGAGGCTCCCCGGAGCTTTACCGGCTGATATGCTAATGTCAGACTTTGGCATCAGTCATGTGTATGGAGTTCTAGGGCCTACCGGGGACCACGAGCCAGAACCTGGCCCCCTCAGAGAGGCAAGGGGAGCAATGGCCTATAGAAACCCCCGTGTGGTTGGAAGCATTCTATGTCTGCCATCGACCGGGTCAAGCATCCAGAAAGGTAAGCATTCCAAAACAAACCCCTATTCTGGTGAAAATTGCTACCTAAGCCGAACTAGTGGATAGAACTCTTCAACAGAAAACAAGGAAACCCAGACCTCCCACGCCGGCTATCCACCCATCAGTTCTGAGGCTGGATGTCAAAACACGCGAAAAACGCCGACCGGAGGGAGGGAGGGTTGCCGGGGAGCCTCCGGGTCTCACCCAGAAAATGGCGTTTCATTACATTCAACGCTGGTTTTCTGGGGGGAGCCCCGTCGGCTCCCCAGAGCTAACTACCCACAGAGGAAGGTCAAAGGGACAAAACCGGGAGGCGGACACCACGCACCCCCCAAGGAGGCGAGACAACCGGCAGTAAACGCCAACCCAAGGCGCCACAGCCCCGAAAATCCCGGGAACAACACGAGAACCACGAGCAGCAAGGCCCCTGCACGAACACCAAAAATCCATGCCCGAAAGACTGCAAGGCCACGTCGCCCAGACGGCAGCGAGAGCAGCGAAGCCACGAACGCCACAGGCATGAGGGAAGAACACAGGCAGCTTAGCCGCAAGAACATGGCTGACCACCCGGGACACCATCACCCGCGAACCGGGAAGGACAGAACCGGATCAACGCAAAACGCGCTCTGGACCCAAACGCCGTGGCACGCAAACAACAGCGGAGGGCCGCCACTGAACACAAAAACGACACACCCCCGGCCTGACCAACGAAGCACCAACAAACCCTGGACCCCTCCAGAATGCAGCAGCCCCACCCCACACCAGAAAAGATGGAGACTGCTGCCATCAAACAACCAAAACGCTAAAACCGAAGGAGCAAGAAAACTCAGCGAACCGACCCCCAGAGGCAAAGGCCCAAAGGAAAGAGCCGACGAAAAAACACACCGGAACCGAAGGGGCACTACCAACCGAGGAGAAGATAGAGCACGCTGACCACAGACCAGGATGGTGCAAGCGGCGCACGAACAGGCCGGAGGTGAAACGACGCACAAGACAGCTGACTAACGGTGCAGAAGCAACACCAAGACCGAAAGCAAGCTGAAGCGGCTCCGCCTGCGCCGCACGAAAAGAGGCGACAGTATGTGGCAAGACGACGGCCCCCAACCCCCACTAGAAAACCAAGCCGAGAGTAAACCAAGCTAACAAGAGTAACCACCTAAGAAGGGACAGGAAAAGGAAGGACCGCCAAAATACCCATACTGCCGCCAAGAGAAGCACGCAGGTGGGACACCTACCACGAAGCCACCCGACAACCAACCGGAGGCGAGACCACGAGGCAGAACATAAGCAGCCCCGACAAGGCCCCCCCGAGCCCAGGAAAAAGGCGGAGCCGCGAGAAGATCTCGGGCGCGACCACCGAAACCCAGGCGGCACAAGGAGACGGAACGTCTGCCGAACAGAAAAACTCCCCAAAGCATGCAAGCCCGCCAGGAGTTCAGAAACGACGGGTCCGACGCGAGACATCGCAAGAAACCCCCCCCCCCCCAAAAAAAAAAAAAACGGCAGTGCAAGCTAGGAAAACCAAAGAAGGCGGAAGGGTCGCTGCCAGAACAGGATCCGAACCAAGGGGCATGAACAACTGCAATAGACTGAGACAAAGAAGCACATCACAGGACACAGGCTGACCAACGCCTAAGAACACACGCAGAACATCCCTGCTGCAGAGGAGGCAGGAAGAAAGAGCAGAAGCACAAAGAAAAAAGAACACAGGAGAACAACCAGGGGTGGACAATCAGGCAGGGACAAAACCCCACACAATCCCCAGGCACAAAACGGCAGCAAAGTGCCACTCCACAACTGGACACAGGAACAAGGACACGCCACCGTGAAACACGGTACCAATGCACACGTGCAGCAGCAGCAACAGGCACCACTGCAACATGCAACATGTAAATAGCAACTCCCCTCTGCAAAGGCAGAGAACGGAGCAGGCAGACCCCAGACAGGGCCAACAGAGACACGACAAAACCCTGCAGGCCCAGAAACCTGCACCAGGCGACCAACGGCGGAGAAACCCCGTTCGATACCTGCTGGATGAGGCACTGGGAGCTCTTTTACACCTGAAGCCCGGCCCAAGGTCAGGCCAGACCGGCCAGAGGATGGCCCACCAGGCAGCTGCTAGGAGCAGTCCACCGGCCCACATACCCCCACAACCAGGACGGGCCGGAACCGCCATACGATAACAGGCCACTGCGCCCTGGAAGTCCACGGACGAACCAGCAAGAAGGCTTATGCTCGCAAGTAGGTCGTGTAACAAGCACAGACCACTGATGGTAATACAGTGTTCCCCAAAAGTGCCAATAGCACCACTGCACTCCACTGGTACTATCCCGCAAGTTCTACCAGATAGGCGGGACCCAAGAGCCAGAGCTCAAATCCTGCAAGCACAGCCAGGAGCCTCACCAGGTGAGCACAGAACCAACCCTACAACCACCACACCTCACAACATTAAAAAAGGAGGGTCCCCTGAATGACTCCAGCATGGGTTGGACATGCACAGGAGGGGGACAGGAAGGGGTGATAAAGGGACAGTCACTGGTGTGCGAACGGTCTCAGTCGTACAAAAATATACCTAAATAAAGACAGGTATATAAACACCGCCGCATCCAGCGCCCGGCCAAAAGACGCCAGACCGCAGAAACTCACCTGGCAAATGGTGGCACAAACTTGACACGACTCAACCGTGCCCAGAAGAACCTGGGAGCACCGCCAGGTGAAGACGCCAGAGCCGGACCCTGCCGGACCCGCAGGAGAACAGGGAGAGGCGAAGGAGGCGGTCCACACCCATGACACAGGGAAAACCGCGGTGTCCTCTCCACAACTAGGAACCAGGACGCCCCCGGCGCGAAGGGGCACATACCGCAGCCAGGGAGAAGAACGAGAGGCGAAGCACTGTAGCAAAAAAGGGCGCAAAACCCCAGCACTGAAACACCGCCCAGACCAAAACAAACTCCACGGCGCATGCGCATAACACGCTGGCCGAACCGCACACCCTCCCTGCGGGAAGGCGCCAGCCAGGACTACTGCACGAGAAAAGTAGCCAAAAGAGGAAGCAGGAACAATAAAACCGGCCAAAGAAGCAAAGAGCCCAAAAAGGAACCCAACCGGGTGACAAGTAGCCCAACCGGGCGACAAGTAGCCCAACCGGGCGACAAGTAGCCCAACCGGGCGACAAGTAGCCCAACCGGGCGACAAGTAGCCCAACCGGGCGACAAGCAGCCCAACCGGGCGACAAGCAGCCCAACCGGGCGACCAGCAGCCCAACCGGGCGACAAGCAGCCCAACCGGGCGACAAGCAGCCCAACCGGGCGACAAGTACGAGGAGCCGACAGACGTTCCAATAATGCGGGAAGTAGCGAAAAACCTTCCCGTACCCTCAAGAACACAGAAGCCAACACTAGTCCCGAAGGCACACGAAGGCGCACCCGAGATCAGAAGTCACGCAGAACCCCATCGAACGGGGAAACATGACAAAAACACCGTCCCAAAAAGGGGGGGAGGAAACATCCACCCACAGGACGGAACCAACCGACTCAAAGGCCAAGGAACCGAGCCCGGGGAGGGGCCGACGTCCAACAGCACGTATGGCGAGTGGGGAGGAAAGACCCCACTCCGCGTAACCACAAGCCCCGCCTAGAGGGGGATAAAACCCCCCACGGGGTCTAACGGGGCCAAGGCCCCCCCAAGTCAGCCCCTCCCCAGCCCCGGGAACCTACACGACAGGCCCCGGGGCCGAGCCGTTCCCCCAAAGCCCCAGCCGTACCAGAAAACCGGGGCAGCCGTGAAAACACTAAGGAAGGGAGCCCACTGGCAGACTCATACAACACGGCTGGAGGAACAGGCCCAAATGCCCCCGTCACTACCCCGGAAGGGGAATTCCCCGAGACTGCCCGAGTCTCAACACCACCAAAAACCCCGCCCCGAACCTACAGACGGTAAGGAACCGGATGCAGGCAGGAAGGGTGAACCAGGGGAAAGACAAGGGGGCGTGAATGGAACCGAAGCAACCAACACCCCCAAGTCCCAAAACGAACTACAACGGGGCAGCCCCGGGGCTCCCGGGGAGGAAACCACGAGAACGTTGCCACCACCAAGGCTCAAGTGCAACGCCCCTGCTGCCCGCACCCGCTTTGTTAGCACAACTGGGTAACCGAGCCACAACGAGCAACCAAACTCGCAGGACTCCGGGTCGAAGGTGTCACTGACCCCACAGGCAGCAGACGGAGGCAAAACAGAGAGTCACCCAGAGACAAAAGGTGAGAGCAACCCTCAAACACGCTGGAAGCGAGGGGGGGACTCTGAGGTCACATCCATCGGACCCGCGCGCCCCCAGGGGTTTCCCAGGGTCCCGAGCGTTTACTTTAAGAGGACTCGCGCTCAGGTAATCCCAGGCAGGGTACTGCTAACCGGCACCCAAAGCTACCAAACAACCTTCAAAGAGCTGAACCCCCGGGACGTGTACACTCACGGGGACCTAGCAGGGGGTACCACCAGAAAATACTCAGAACACAAGGGACACAAGGGGCAAGAACGAAGGCAGACCCCCCACCAGGTAGATAAACAAAAAGAAAAAGGAAACCCCGCAAGAGGACAGCGTACCCAAGCGGAGCAGAGCCGGCCGCTATGATTGGTAAAGACAAGCTGCACAGTACCCCGCGCCCCACCAGTGCAAACACTGCCCCTTACTCTAAGGCGAACAAGGGAGACAGAACATCCGAGCACACAAAGAGCGGCCGAAAACCAAGCAGTAAACGGCCAAGCAGTAAACGGCCAAGCAGGGGCAGGACCCAAGGAACTTGTGGAAGGTGGCCCCAAGCCCCAAGGGCAGTACTTACAGGGCACCTAGGGAAGGGAACCCTAGGCGCATGCAGCCCGAGTACTGGAGAATCACTCCCGGCTCACGCACCACCTAGAAAACAGACACCACACTCTAGGTACAGTGCTGAAACAACCACTGGAGCCAGAGCACATAACCATTGCCTATAGCATCAGCCGAAGAACTGATGGGTGGATAGTCGGCGTGGGAGGTCTGGGGCTCCCCCTTCCCCCTCCCGGGGAGGGGGGAGCTGCGCAGACAGCGGCGCGGTGACGTATGACGTCATACTAGTTTCCTTGTTTTCTGTTGAAGAGTTCTATCCACTAGTTCGGCTTAGGTAGCAATTGTCACCAGAATAGGGGTTTGTTTTGGAATGCTTACCTTTCTGGATGCTTGACCCGGTCGATGGCAGATATAGAATGCTTCCAACCACACGGGGGTTTCTATAGGCCATTGCTCCCCTTGCCTCTCTGAGGGGGCCAGGTTCTGGCTCGTGGTCCCCGGTAGGCCCTAGAACTCCATACACATGACTGATGCCAAAGTCTGACATTAGCATATCAGCCGGTAAAGCTCCGGGGAGTCGACGGGGCTCCCCCCAGAAATTACCCCAGTTAGGTCCAACAAACAAATATAAATCAACTACCCTCACTTCAAGAGGGAAGGGCAGCAATGTAGGTACCTATACAGTAAATCCCTCTGAACCTGTAGTTAATTTGCCTCCTAAAACTACTACTACTACTACAACAGAGAGTTGTTGTTTGTTCTGCCAAGGAGAACATATAACATTTAGATGTAGTACCTACCCAGATCGCACTGCAAGAATTAAACGTCTCAAAGAGTTACGTCAATGTACAAGATGCATGGGATCACATGATCATAGAACTTGTACGGTTGTCTTGCATGTGTGCAACAAGTGCCACAAAGGCCAACATCTTTCAACACTGTGTGAAGAAACACGAACGAGGTCACCAGAACCTCAAGTAAGTAATTATCAAAAGAAGGCACCAAACCGGGAAGACTATGAAAGACACACACTCGTCCTGGAAGTCAGGACATTCACGACCGTAAGAGGGACAATGCAATTAGGACAATAAGGAGCAGGGTGGCGCTCCATCAAGAGACCATGGGTTAAGCGAGTATGGCCAATACACAACCTCGCCAGAGCTGTTTCCCATCGCCAGTTACGATGGTAGGAGGACGGCCACGAGGAAACACAACATTTAAGAGTACGTAGCTTGTTATCAGTAACAGATGACCAAGAAACCTGCCAACGGGTAAGGATGGAGGAATGGATAACCGGGGAAAAGTCAGAATATGGAATACCTTTACGAGAGATGGGACAAGAGCAGACAGCTTCCTTGACAGCAGCATCCGCACGCTCATTTAAAGACACACCAATATGGCTGGGAACCCAACATAACTCAACCGACTTAAATTTACTGTGAACGAGAAACAGCCAATGCTGGATCTCGACAACTACTGGATGAACTGGATTAAAGGACCCGAGAGCCATGAGGGCACTACGCGAGTCAACAGCAACTACAAAGGAAGACTGACAACGAGAAAGCAGGAGACGAAGAGCATAGAGAATACCATAAAGCTCCGCTGTAAAGATGCTAGTCTCTGGAGGTAAGCGACACATATAAGTGCGATCAGGAAAAACAACAGAGTAGCCAACACCGTCCGTAGACTTAGACCCATCGGTGAAGACAGAAACAGAGCGGGAGTGAGAAGAAAAGTGCTCAAGGAAAAGGCGTTTTAGAACCGTAGGAGGGGTAAAAGCTTTAGTGATGCGGGTCAAGGATGTACAAAACTGCGGAAGGGGGAACTCTCCACGGGGGCAAAGAAGGAACAACACAAGGAGAAACATTAGAAACACAAATGGAAACAGAGTCCTGTAAGCGAGATAACCGGAAGGAAAGAAGGAGGTGGTGAAGAGGAACAAGAACCGCAGGAGGGGTAAAAGTTAAAGCATGACAGAGGCGAGAGGAAGGATGTTGTAAGGACCGCGCAAGATAGCGAAGACAGTAGCGATCACGGCGGTCCTGGAGAGACAGGAAGCCAGTGTCAACATACAAGCTAAGGACGGGAGTCGAACGAAAGGCACCAGAACTGAGGCGCAACCCAGTATGGTGCAAAGCATCAAGACGGCGAAGAGTAAAAGGAGAAGCAGATGAGTAAGCAGGGCAACCATAATCGAGCTTAGACAGAACAAGAGAGGAATGTAAAGCAAGGAGAGTGTGCCTATTCGCTCCCCAAGAAGTATGGGACAATATCCGAAGGAGGGTAAGGGCCTTAGAGCACTCAACACGGAGGTAAGAGATACGGGGAGACCAAGACAAACGAGTGTCAAGGAATAACCCCAAAAGCTTCGCGGAATCTTTGTACTCAAGGGGATGGCCATAAAGTGACAAAGAGGGACGAAGAACGACCCGTTTCCGAGTAAAAGACATGGCACAAGTCTTAGAAGTAGAGAACTTGAAGCCATGATCGGTGGCCCAAGACGACACAGCATCAATCGCAAGTTGAAGTCGGCGCTGAAGGAGAGGCGAATCATCACCCTGACAGCAAAGGGTAAGATCATCGACATAGAGAGCGGAGAAGACACCTGCAGGAAGAGAGGAAAGAAGACCATTGAGGGCAACCAGAAAAAGAGTAATGCTCAGAACACTACCCTGGGGCACACCTTCGTACTGCTGAAAAGAGGCAGAGAGAGCGGTACCAAGGGCGCACCCGAAAGGAATGACGAGAGAGGAAGCTGCGGAGAAAGAGAGGGAGATGACCATGAAGGCCAAAAGAATGAAGCTGGGATAGAATATGATATTGCAAAGTGGTGTCGTAAGCCTTTTCCAGGTCAAAAAGGACGGCAACAACGGAGGTCCTCGCAGTAAAAGCAGTACGAAAATAAACCTCCAAGTTCACCAGGACATCTGTCGTGCTGTGGCACTTGCGGAAACCAAATTGAGAAGGGGAGAGGTGATAGTGTTCCAGGAACCACATCAGATGAACGTTAACCATAAGTTCAAAGAGTTTGCAGACACAACTTGTGAGGGCAATAGGGCAAAAGTCCTTAGGGGAAGTTCCCAGAGACCCTGGTTTGCGAACCGGGAGGATAACGGCATCGAGCCAGTCCTCAGGGACTGACGACGACTCCCAGATCCAATTATACAGACTCAGTAAATACTGAGACATGCATGGAGGGAGATGGCGAAGCCTCTCATAATGAATACCATCATAGCCCGCCGCCATAGAACCGCAGAGGGCTAGGGCAGAACGAAGTTCAGAGAGAGAGAAGGGATCGTTATAGGAAAGTCGAAGACGAGTGCAGAAATCTAAAGGACCAGACTCAAGGACAGGTTTACGAAGAAGGAAAGATTGGGGAAGATGAAAACCAGAGCTAACAGAATTAAAGTGGGAACCCAGTTCGGTAGCAACCTGCAATGGGTCCGCCACAAGAGTACCACGGAGGTAAAGGACCGGTAAAACATCGGGAACGAACTTACCCGCTATCTTGCGGATACGCTTCCAGATCTGTGGCAGGGGAGTTTTGGACGTAATTGTGGAGACATAAGATGCCCAACATTCACGTTTAGCCGTACGGATGGCCCTACGGGCCACCGCCCTCGCTTTCCGAAAGAAAAGAAAAGAATCGGCCGTATGCCGACGGCGATGCCTCTTCCAGGCTGCATGTTTACAGCGGATAGCCCGACCACAGTCTGCATTCCACCAGGGAACGCACTTCCGCGGACCTCGAGAGGAAGAGCGAGGAATAGAGCGGAGGGCAGCGTCAAAGACAGTGTCATGAAAAAGGAGGAAAGCGAGAGGGAGAGGCAGAAGGGAGAGGTCAGAGAGAGCACCACTGAAGGTAAATAGGTTCCAGTCCGCTTTAGCAAACTGCCACCTAGGGAAGGAGAGGGAAGGACGAAAAGAGAAAAAGGAAACAAGGATGGGGAAATGGTCACTGCCATGGAGTTCATCAAGAACCTGCCACATGAAATCTAAGTAAAGAGAAGAAGAGCAGAGAGAAAGATCAAGACAGGAAACGGTACGAGTCCCAGAGTCCAAATGAGTGGGCTCACCAGAAATCAGAAGAGACAGGGAAGAAGAGAGGAGAAACGGCTCAAGAAGGCGACCTCGGGTATTCGTCAGAACGTCACTCCAAAGAGAACAACGACAATTGAAATCACCTAGCAGGAGCACAGGCTCCGGCAAGGAGTCCAGGAGGTGTTTCAGATCAGGAAGAGAAAGCGGAACACTCGGGGGGAGATAAATGGAACAAACTGTGTACCATTTCCCCACAAAGACACGAGCAGCAAAACAATGGATAGGCAAAGGAAAAAGTAAGGGGACAAAGGGAACATCAGTGCGAATCAAGAGAGCAGAAGAATTAGGAGCCGGGGGGGGGGGGGGGAGAGAGAGAAAGGAATAGCCACGAAAACGACCAGGACGAGCACCAAGCATCGGCTCCTAGAGACAGACTCAAAGGGGCGAAAACCACGAAATCAGAAGTTAGAGTTCGAGGAAATTGGCGTAATAACCTCGAACGTTCCATTGAAGAATAGACATCAACTAGAAGGGAAAGGACAACAACAGAGAACAAGGAAGAAACAAAGGCGAAAGAGCAAAATAGCTCGTTAAAGAATATCAGGGTCGGGATCAGGGTCAGCAAAGTCAGGGTTAGGGGACATAGGTAAACTGAGCAAAGACGAAGGGAAGGAAGCGGGGGAACAGACCAGAGGGGGGCGGGCGGGGGTCCGGAGAAGGAGGAGACAACAGAGAGGAGCAGTCAAGGACAGCAGCAGGAAGAGAGGGAGTAGAAAGAGGGGAGCGCACCTCAGTAAGGGCAGCAACCGAGAGGGAAGCGGGGGCCAAAAAAACCTCCATAGCAGGAACAGGGGCGCAACCACCGAAACAGTCTCGCGTGGCGTAGTCTAGCAGTCTCCGTGGTGTAGTGGTAAGACACTCGCCTGGCGTTCCGCGAGCGCTATGTCATGGGTTCGTATCCTGGCCGGGGAGGATTTACTGGGCGCAATTCCTTAACTGTAGCCTCTGTTTAACGCAACAGTAAAATGTGTACTTGGATGAAAAAACGATTCTTCGCGGCAGGGGATCGTATTCCAGGGACCATAGGATTAAGGACTTGCCCGAAACGCTACGCGTACTAGTGGCTGTACAAGAATGTAACAACTCTTGTATATATATAAAAAAAAACAGGAGGGGAAGGAGCGATAGAGGCAGAAGTACGGGCCGAGGAAGAAAGCGAAACCTTCTTACCCGCCGAGGAGGAGGAGGGAGAGGAGCCAGGCTTACGCTTCTGACGGAAAGAGACAGGTGTCCCAGCAACTACGTACTGGGCAACGGATTCGAGCTTCTCAACAGGAGAAGCAGAACGAGAGCACACACGACAGCCGTGTGGAGAGCAATGGACATCAGCCCGCACCGACAGGCAGTGGGGAGAGTCAAGAGACGGAGGGAAAGGATGGGAAGGAGGAACGGAGAGAGACGAGGAAGAAGACACAGGAGACAAGACAGACCAGGTAGAAAGGAGGGGAACCTCAGACAGAGGACCATGAGGTGGATCCTTCGGGACAGAACTCAAAGGAAGAGAGGAGTGGGCAGTGGGCGTATCAGGGTCCAAGGCCCGGAAACGGTTGTGAGTTTGAGGAAGGAGGGAAGGACGAGGAGAGGAAGAGCGCAACACCAGAGCATAAGAGACATTAGCATAAGGCGAGAGCCAGCGAACCTGGCGTCTCACCTCAGGAAAAGATAAACGCTCCCGGTGCTTCAAGTTGAGGACGGCTGCCTCAAGCTTGTAATGGACACACGCATGGGAGAAGGCAGGATGGGCCTCACTGCAGTTGAGGCAGCGAGCCTGGGGTGAAGTGCACTCCGACTTAGAGTGACCTTCGCCACCAAACAAAGGACAGAGAGAGACAGTCACAGAGCAGCGGAGGGCACCATGCCCAAACCTCCAGCACTTGTTACAGAGCCTAGGAGAAGGAATGTACTCCTGGACAGAGCACCTGGTACCAGCAAGAATGACAGAGGGTGGAAGGGTCCGACCATCAAAGATAATCTTCACAACCTGAAGGGGTTGACGGCGACTACCACGAGGGGGACGAGTAAACGTGTCCACCTGGAGAATAGAATGGCCCTGGGCATCAAGGATATGTCGAATATCGTCGTGGCAGTCTCGCAGATCCTGAACACCGGTCGCAACATGGGGCGGGAGGAGAATAGTGCCAACACTTGCGTTCAACTGAACGTTCTTTGAGACCCGAACAGGGGTCTCGCCAAGGCAGGATAAGGCAACCAAGCAGGAAGCTGCATCCTGAGAAGGAGCAGCAACAACACATGTACCAAGACGAATGGGGCTGAAGGTAACAGAGGCATCCACGGAATCAACGAGATGTCGATGGAGGGAGAAATCGTCAGGAGGCGCAGAATCAAGAGGGAGGAGATCAAAATATTTGGCCCACGAAGCAGGACCAAACAAAGCTTGATAGGTATCAGAACGGGAAGGAATCGAGCGAGGGCAGCCATGACGAGGACGGCGTTGAGAACCCCCAGAGAGAGAGAGGGGTTAAAAGGCGCAGTAGTTACAACTAGAGATGGAGCCGTGTCAGGGGACGAGGTAGTCACCACTGGGGGCTTGGGGCTCGACCCAACCACAGAGGAGGGAGGGGAGCCGAGGGGAGGAGTCAGAGGCCAAAGGAGGAGCAAGGTTGGGGCCCAATGCAGTGGAGGCTACAGAGCCCGGTCTTCCAACACGGACCGACTCGGGGGCTTGGTCGCCCACCCCACGAGCCTGAGAAGGTAAAGGAGAAACAGCAGAAACAGTGGATATCATCGCTACGAAAAATCTTCATTCACGAATGTGCCCCCACACCCACCATGGAGCCACAATTAGAGGCAGGACACCCAACAAGAAGCTATCGCCGATCATGCCGGGGCCTCCTAGGGGTGCGTCGTGAGTATACGCCCCACAAACGCCACCTTAAGAACCGACAGTCCATCGAGATCGGGTTCAGTGACGAAAGGGGAATTGACAATAAAAGGTTCCCCTTGCTCTCGACGCTGGGTACTACAGTTCTACGGGTGCAAGAGTATGCCTCCTCAAGCACCCGGGCGTCAAAATAGAAGTATTCCAAAGGAATAACCAAAACAAGCAAAAGGTTGGCAGGAAACGGCAAGCAGATAGGAGAAGAGGGGGGAGAAAAACGAAACAGAAGGAAAAGATAAAGGGGCTCAGCACAATTGGAGAAGACGGCAGCAGGAGCACAAAGCTAGAAACGGACAGAGGACTGTCTCAAGGAGCATCACACTCCGGCAGCCGCCCACTAAGCCCCCTCAAAGCAGCAACAAGCTGAGCGGGGAGGGGGGTAGTTATTTACAAAGATAAACAATACTGGGTTAAATTGCCATAGAAATTAAATCATCCACAATTACCAGTTAATCATTTCATGGTATTAGTCAGCTAAATTCTCAGGTAGCTCGACTGAATAAGCAACCTGACAAATTACAGCTGTATCATAACTTGATACAACAGCAACTTGACAACAAGTTTATTGAAGTTGTGAAAAATGATAACTCTAAAGAGGGCCATTACTTGCCTCACCATGCCATATTGAAAGACTCAATTACTACACCCATCAGAATTGTATTCAACTGTAGTGCCAAGGTGAAGGCCAATAGTGTCTCACTAAATGATTGCCTACAAACTGGCCCGAGTCTGACACAAAGACTCAATGACATGTTACGGTTTCGTCTAAGAACCTACGCCTATACGGCCGATATAAGCAAGGCTTTCCTTAGAGAAGGTCTGCAAGAAGAAGACCGAAATTTAACAAAGTTCCTCTGGGTAAAGGATCCTAATGATCCACATAGTGAAATCGTAACTTATAGATTTGCGTCAGTCTTATTTGGGGCTACCTCTTCTCCATTTCTGCTTTAAGCAACATTGGATACACATTTAACTCTCAAACCGCGCATATCATATATAAATGATATCAGTGACAAAACCGAAACCGCGCAAATCATTTATATATGATTTCGTGTCTAGCGCTATAATTTAAACGCCTTGCCTGGGATAGGGGCAGCTATAGTACAGCCACGACCGATAGTTGCCAGATGCCACCCAGAAAAAAAATCCAGGCCAACATTCTTGGGTGTTACAGCGTCAGTATTGAGCAAGCCACCAAGGCTGGCGCACGCAGCACGAGCTCACAGCACCGCTGTTCAGCTTGAGACCACAGCATCGCCTACAAATACCATAATATAAATGATGCTGCTATTATTTAGCAGTGATAGTATTACTGAAGCCCCCTGACTGTGATAAAACTGACCAGGATTTTGATAATAGCAGGATTGTGGTGATATTTAGTGCTGTGCTCCATGGAGGGAGGAGTAAGGCTGTGGGAGGTAGGGTTGTGGCGTCGTTTTCTGACTGTGTGTGGCCACCATTTATTGACTGCACTCACCACCAGTGCACTGAACCAGTGCCTGGAAAAAATAAGCTCAGTAGCACTAGAAATATGTTCAAACCGCATACCTCTAAGAAAAAAGAGGAAGAGATGCAGATTGGAACGGGAACGTCGTTCCCTATATAGGCGAAGAAAACGAATCGCGGAACAACTTGAGAGTCGCACCCTATCTCAAGAACGGCGAAGAAGGTTAGGTAGAGAAATAGAAACAATTGAACGGAAGCTACAAGAATCATACAGAACCCAGGAGAGGCAAAGAGAGCAAAAGGCCATCAGTAAAATAGAAAGAAATCCGAAATATTTTTTCTCCTATGCAAAATCAAGATCAAAAACCACATCTAGTATCAGGCCCCTGCGAAAGGGAGATGGAACTTTCACCGATGACAACAAAGAAATGAGCGAGCTACTGAGGACGCAGTACGACTCTGTTTTCAGCGAGCCATTAAACACACTAAAGATTGATAACCCAAATGAATTTTTCATGGATACGATACCAACATCAAATCATATATCAGACGTCACCCTATCCCCACTGGATTTTGAAGAAGCCATAAACAGTATGCCTATGCACTCTGCACCAGGCCCGGATTCTTGGAACTCCATATTCATAAAGAACTGTAAAAAACCACTATCGCAGGCCCTCCACATTCTGTGGAGACAAAGCCTAGATACTGGCGTTATTCCTGATATACTAAAAACAGCAGAGATAGCACCACTTCATAAAGGAGGAAATAAGGCAGAGGCAAAAAATTACAGACCGATAGCGCTAACATCGCACATCATAAACATTTTGAGAGAGTGCTAAGAAGTAAAATCACAAAATACATGGAATCACAGCAACTCCATAACCCCGGACAACATGGTTTCAGAACAGGGCGCTCTTGCCTGTCGCAGTTGCTGGACCACTATGATATGGCATTAGATGCTATGGAAGACAAACATAACGCGGATGTAATTTACACAGATTTCGCAAAAGCTTTTGATAAATGTGACCATGGTGTTATTGCACATAAAATGCGTTCAAAAGGAATTACCGGAAAAATAGGCAGATGGATCTACAATTTCCTGACCAACAGAACCCAATGTGTAATAGTCAACAAAATAAAATCCAGCCCATCAACGGTGAAGAGCTCAGTCCCCCAGGGTACTGTGCTTGCTCCAGTACTTTTTCTCATCCTCATTTCGGACATAGACAAGAACACAACCTATAGCACTGCATCATCCTTTGCAGATGACACTAGGATCTTCATGAGAGTAGGCAACATAGAGGACACGGCGAACCTCCAGTCAGATGTAGATCAGGTCTTTCTATGGGCTACAGAAAATAATATGGTGTTTAATGAAGATAAGTTCCAGCTCATGCGCTATGGAAAAAATGAAAATATAAAAACGGAAACCACGTACAAAACTCAGGCAAATCATAACATAGAACGAAAAGGCAATATAAAGGATCTGGGTGTACTCATGTCGGAAGACCTTACCTTTAAAGAACACAATAAAGTAGCCGTCACAACTGCAAGAAAAATGACAGGTTGGATAACAAGAACTTTTCACACTAGAGATGCTATATTGATGATGATACTTTTCAAAACGCTTGTGCTCTCTAGAGTGGAGTACTGCTGCACAATGACAGCACCTTTCAAAGCTGGAGAAATTACTGACCTGGAGAGCGTGCAGAGATCCTTTACTGCTAGAATCCACTCAGTAAAACATCTAAACTATTGGGACCGACTAAAGAGCCTAAAACTGTACTCCCTTGAGCGCAGGCGGGAGAGGTACATAATAATTTACACGTGGAAAATATTAGAGGGGCTGGTCCCAAACCTGCACACAGAAATAACATCACATGAGACCAGAAGACATGGCAAGATGTGCAGAATACCCCCGTTGAAAAACAGAGGTGCAACTGGTACTCTGAGAGAGAACTCTTATCAACATCAGAGGTCCGAGACTGTTCAACACACTTCCACTACACATAAGGGGCATAACTGGCCGACCCCTCACAGTGTTCAAGAAAGAACTGGATAAGCACCTCCAAAGGATACCTGATCAACCAGGCTGTGACTCGTACGTCAGGCTGCGAGCAGCCGCGTCCAACAGCCTGGTTGATCAGTCCGGCAACCAGGAGGCCTGGTCGACGACCGGGCCGCGGGGACGCTAAGCCCCGGAAGCACCTCAAGGTAACCTCAAGGTAACCATACCAGCTTAGTGGTTCGATATGGTGAACACAAATGTAGATACTTATATATAACGTGTGTATAGTGTGAGATAACAGCGAGAGGAGTAGGTTGGGAGCCGCCATTTTGGTGGAGGAGGAGCGTCGTCTGCATGACTTGGCATGTTGTTTACTGATGGCCACTATGGTCTTTGGGCACCATACCAGCTTATTTGTTCAGGTATGGTGAATAAAACAGGTAGATACTTATATATAATGTGTGTATATAGCGTAATAACACCACAAACAATATTGTTGAAGGACAAATATTAGTGCGTCTGGCCTTGAGGGCGGCCGCCGATCAGCTTACTGTGTGAGTAGCTACGTCTTATGGCCTTCACTCACCATACAAGCTTAGATGTACAGTTATGGTGAACAAAACATGTAAATACGTATATATAATGTCTGTTTATAGTGAATAAATACAGAGAGTATTGTGGGAGGTGAATGAGAGTGAGTGAGGTGGTGTTGAGGGAGGGAGTGGCAGTGAGTGGCTCGCTGGTGTTTGGCGATCACTCCTCGTTGCTTTTTGACTCACAAGACCAACTTAGTAGTTCGTTATGGTGTACAAAACATGCAGATACTTATATACAACCTGTGTATATAGTGTAACAACAGCAAAACTATTTGTTTATTGTTTTATGAACATAATAATTGAATCACTAATATGCACACCATAATTTTGAGTACAGCGATGGTTCACACATTTTATAATATAAATATACCACAATTCACTGTATGGAATAATATTACTGCAAAAAAACTAAGAAAAAATAAATCAGAGACATTGAAATAATTAGGTAATAATATATTTGTGGCAACTGCCGTCTGACAGCTCGGGCGGAGTAGACCTCGTCTGGCAAAGGCTCTGCCAACGCCCCTTTTTTGCCACACTTCCCTACCCTATTGTGGCTAAAATATGCCACCTACGATTTTTTTGTTATTTTTTTCCGTGATCAGAGAACAAAAATGAACACTTCTATAAGACGAAAGAATTTTTTTTATTTTTTTTTTGTTGCGCCTGTGGGTGGTAATTCCATTTGGGCCCCTAGCGGTTTGAGGGTTAAAGAACTCTGATAGTCCTCACAAAACCGAAATTACCAATAATTTATATGTAATTAATTTATATGTTTATATATATGTAATTTATATGACAATTTCCAGGGAACTACAAGTGATAAATCCAAATTAATTGAAATATATCATGAAGCTAATCGTGAATTACTGGGAGCTAACATGCCTCTACGTGGGCTTCCAATAATGAACAATTAAATCGGATAATAGAAAATGAATTTCCAGAGTACAAAGTACCTCATTTTTAAAGACCTTGGTATGGAATGGAACACTTCTGATGAGCTAAATATTAAATCAGTGGAAACTACTAATTCTCCTTTAACTATGAGGAAGTTATTATCCATTTTCATTAAGTAATTATCAAAGAAGGCACCAAGCCAGGAAGGCTATGTAGCACCACCTTTGTCAGTAAACCATTAGATCCTTTAGACTTAATCAGCCCCATTTTGATTATGGGCAAATTCCTCATGCAGGAATGTTGGCAAACGAAAATGGGTTGAGATGATCCGTTGGCTAGTGACTTGCAACACAAATGACAGCAGCAGATTTAAATATTCTCAGTGCCCATAAATGCCCTCATAATGCCATAGGACTAAAACAAACCACAAATTTGCATGTGTTTTGCGATGCCTCAGGCAAGGCGTATGGCGCAGTAGCCTATTTAGTGAACACAGAGCAATCAATACTGCTTACTTCTAAAGCCAGAGTGGCCCCGCTAAAGAAGAGATAATTAGCGCAAATAGAATTAACGGCATTGTTAGTAGGTGTCCGATTGGCTTATTACCGGACCAAGACACTAAACAATATTCATTTCGCTGAGATAGTAGTGTGGTCAGACAATGAGGCAATCTTACAATGGGTAAAAAAACAATCTCAACAAAACTACCTATGTCAGTAACAGAGTTAGGGAGATTAGAGAGATGTCAGCTGAATATAAACTGAGACATGTCCCTACAAAGGATAACGCAGCTGACTATCTCTCATGAGGATTGACACTAAGGCAATTAGACAAAACCGAGATGTGGTTTAAAGGACCCCAGTGGCTGGTCAGTGGCCTAAGCAAAAGCCACATGTCATAGTGACCAATATCACTGCCCCCACTGAAGCCCCAGAACCCCCTCGATCTTTGGATGTTGATCCTAATCATTATTCTAGTTTAAGTAAATTATTAGGGATAATCCAAATAGTGTTTGGATTTCTTAACAAGATAGGAATCAAATACCAATTCCCTAGTCCAATAAAATATTGGATCAAGCAAGCACAGATGGAAACCTATGGGAGAAATTATGAGAATCTCCCTGATAAATTGGTAAAATCTTTAGGTATATGGTTTGACTCAGACAATCATAAAATTTTGTGATGTGGAGGATGTTTACAGCATGCAGAAGTTGATTTAGGAGTAAAAAAATCCTATTCTTCTTCCTCGTCACAACATCATTAGTAAATTAAAAGTATTACATTGTCATGAATATGGCACCTTACATGGAGGAGTGTTAGATGCTCACTGATTTAAGGCAGAAGTTTTGGCTTCCCCAGAGTCGTCAAACTGTCAAATCAATAATCAAATCTTGTGTGATCTGGTGGAGGTATAACACTCAGGTGTGTCCTTATCCAGGACCTCCACCATTACCTAGAGAACGAGTCGTACACCTTCGTCCTTTTGAGACCACTGGGGTAGATAACACAGGAGCCTTATTTTAACATTCACTCTGGACAAAATTCCGGTAAAGGCCTATACACGTCTTTTTACGTACGTTACCACAAGAGGTGTACACTTAGAAGTAACTTTTGACATGAGTGCAGAAGCTTTCCTACAAGCCTTTCAAAGGTTTGCGGCACGTCGATTCTGCCCCAAATTGATGATTTCGGATAATGGGTCCAATTTTGTGACAGGAGAAGCCTGCCTAAGGGAAATATGGAATAATCCAGAGGTATGTGCAGTCTATTTATTTATTTTTATTTATTTAGTTATATACAAGAAGGTACATTGGGGGTCAGGAGAGAACATAGGAATGATGTTGAATTTATACTCTTGTAAAGCCACTAGCACACATAGCATTTCGGCAAGTCCTTAAGCTAACAGATAATTTTAAGTAGATAATTTGCAGTAGAAATGACAACAAATGTTTATAGGTACTCTACAGCTTTACTTTACAGGTACAGGTAATTTTAAGTAGATAAATTACAGTAAAATTGACAAGAAATGTTTATAGGTCAACAAAAACAAAGATTAGAATAATACACAACAATAACAAACATTAATAATGAACAAGGATTACTAGGTACATTAGGATATAATATCACGGTTATGCATTAGTTCACTGTAGCACAATTTGAGGATCATTTCAAGGAATAATGCAGTAGAATATGTACTCAATATAACACCCATGATATCAGATGATATCAAAGATACAATGGTAGAGTAATATGGATTAGGAACATATATTGGGAGATTTAGTAGCACTAGATACAGTGCGAGTACTTAAAACAAAAACAGTGAGACATACAGTGTGAGTACTTAAAACAAAGACAGTGAGACAAAGACAGTGATACTGTCTTAAAACAAAGAGTGTGCGACTGGAAATCTATACCTCCCAGAGCATTGTGGCAAGGTGGATTCTATGAACAAATGGTAGGCACTGTGAAACGATGCTTAAGTAAAGCCCTACATTGTAAAAAAAATAGCCTTACCGAACTCCAAACCATTGTTGCTGAAATAGAGGCACGAGTCAACAACAGATCCCCCTAACCTATCTCTCACATGATTTCTCACAAAGAGAACTACCGAGTCCATCCCATCTGATAAATGGTAGTTTCTTAGTCCTCTAATATCTCTAGAAGATGAGGATCTAGAAGACCCATCATATGTCGGAAGGATCGACTTGGTGGAAGTAAGTAGTTATCAAAAAGAAGGTACCAAACTGGGAAGGCTATGTAGCACCATCAAATGTGCAGAATAATCAGAGGGTGCTAAATATCACCAAGGATGCCAATTTGAGAACAGAAACTCATAAGGCGAATGATATCAAAAGTATCCGGTTCATCAAGAATTCTATCGAGGGACAAGTGACCGCGAGGGGCGGTTGGAAAGCAAGACACGCTTGTCCTAGAAGTCAGGACATTCAACAAGGATATGCACGACGGTAAGAGGGACAACGCAATTTGGACAATAAGGAGCTGGGCGGTGCTCCATTAAGTGACTATGAGTTAAGCGAGTATGGCCAGGACACAACCGCGCTAGAGCCGTTTCCCACTGTTGGTTACGGTGGCAGGAGGAAGGCCATGGGGACACACAACGCTTAAGAGTACACAGTTTGTTACCAACAACAGAAGACAAACAACCCTGCCAATGGGCAAGGATGGAGGAATGAATAACCGGATAAAAGTCAGAAAAAGGAATACCTTTACGGGAAATGGGACAAGACGGATAGCCTCTCTAGCGGCAGCATCCGCACGCTCATTTAACCCTCAAACCGCTAGGGGCCCAAATGGAATTTACACCCACAGGCGCAAAAAAAAAAAAAAAATCCAAAAAATTCTTTCGTCTTATAGAAGTGTTCATTTTTGTTCCCTGATCACGGAAAAAATAACAAAAAAATCGTAGGTGGCATATTTTAGCCGCAATAGGGTAGGGAAGTGTGGCAAAAAAGGGGCGTTGGCAGAGCCTTCGCCAGACGAGGAGCCCGAGCTGTCAGACGGCAGTTGCCACAAATATATTATTACCTAATTATTTCAATGTCTCTGATTTATTTTTTCTTAGTTTTTTTGCAGTAATATTATTCCATACAGTGAATTGTGGTATATTTATATTATAAAATGTGTGAACCATCGCTGTACTCAAAATTATGGTGTGCATATTAGTGATTCAATTATTATGTTCATAAAACAATAAACAAATAGTTTTGCTGTTGTTACACTATATACATAGGTTATATATAAGTATCTGCATGTTTTGTACACCATAACGAACTACTAAGTTGGTCTTGTGAGTCAAAAAGCAACGAGGAGTGACCGCCAAACACCAGCGAGCCACTCACTGCCACTCCCTCCCTCAACACCACCTCACTCACCCTCATTTACCTCCTACAATACTCTTTCTGTATTTATTCACTATACACAGACGTTATATATACGTATTTACATGTTTTGTTCACCATAACTGTACATCTAAGCTTGTATGGTGAGTAAAGGCCATAAGACGTAGCTACTCACACAGTCAGCTGGTGGTGGCCGCCCTCAAGGCCGGACGCACTAATATTTGTCCTCCAACAATATTGTTCGTGGTGTTATTACGCTATATACACACATTATATATAAGTATCTACCTGTTTTATTCACCATACCTGAACAAATAAGCTGGTATGGTGCTCAAAGACCATAGTGGCCATCAGTAAACAACATGCCAAGTCGTGCAGACGACGCTCCTCCCTCACTAAAATGGCGGCTCCCAACCTACTCCTCTCGCTGTTATCTCACACTATACACACGTTATATATAAGTATCTACATTTGTGTTCACCGTGGCGAACCACTAAGCTGGTATGGTGAGTGCAGTCAATAAATGGTGACCACACACAGTCAGAAAACGACGCCACAACCCTCCCTCCCACAGCATTACTCCTCCCTCCATGGAGCACAGCGCTAAATATCACCACAATCCTGCTATTATCAGAATCCTGGTCAGTTTTATCACAGTCAGGGGGCTTCAGTAATACTATCACTGCTAAATAATAGCAGTATCATTTATATTATGGTATTTGTAGGCGATGCTGTGAGCTCGTGCTGCATGCGCCAGCCTTGGTGGCTTGCTGAATACTGACGCTGTAACACCCAAGAATGTTGGCCTGGATTTTTTTTCTAGGTGGCATCTGGCAACTATCGGTCGTGGCTGTACTATAGCTGCCCCTATCCCAGGCGGGGCGTTTAAATTATAGCGCTAGACACGAAATCATATATAAATGATGTGCATGGTTTCGGTTTTGTCACTGATATAATTTATATATGATATGCGCGGTTTGAGGGTTAAAGAAACACCAACATGGCTGGGAACCCAGCAAAACTCCACAGATTTAAATTTACTAGAGATAAGAAACAGTCAATGTTTAATCTCGACAACAACGGGATGGACAGGATTAAAGGACCCGAGAGCCACAAGGGCACTACAAGAGTCAACGACAATCACAAAGGAGGATTGACAACGAGAAAACAGGAGATGGAGGGCATGGAGAATAGCATAAAGCTCAGCTGTGAAGATGCTAGTCTCCGAAGGAAGGCGACACATACAAGTGCGGTCAGGAAAAACAACGGAGTAGCCCACCATCCGCAGACTTAGAACTATCGGTGAAGATGGAAACGTAGTGGGAGTGTAAAGAAAAGGGCTCGAGAAAAAGGCATTTCAGAACCGTAAGAGGAGTAAAAGCTTTAGTAATGCGGGTCAAGGATGTACAAAACTTTGGAAGGGGGACCCTCTACGGGGGCAAGGAAGGAACAATACGAGGAGAAATAGGAAAAAGACGAATGGAAAGAGACCTGTAAGCGAGATATCCGGACAGAAAGAGGGAGGTGGTGAAGAATAACAGGAACTACAGGATAGGGTAAAAGTCAAAGCACGACAGAGGTGAGAGGAAGGATGTTGCAAGGACCACGCCAGATAGCGAAGACAGTAGCGATCACGGCGGTCCTGGAGAGATAGGAAACCAGTGTCAACATACAAGCTAGGGCGGGAGTCGAACGAAAGGCACCAGAGCTGAGGCGCAACCCAGCATGGTGCAAAGCATCAAGATGGCAAAGAGTAGAAGGAGAAGTGGACAAGTAAGCAGGGCAACAATAATAGAGTTTAGACAGGACGAGTGACGAATGTAGAGAGGAGCGTACGCCTATCCGCCCCCCAAGAAGTATGGGACAAAACCTTAAGGAGGAAAAGGCCTTAGAGCATTCAGCATGGAGGTAAGAGATATGGACTGACCACGAGAAATGAGTGTCAAAGATTAACCCCCAGAAGCTTAGCGGAATCCTTGTACACAAGGGGATTGTCCATAGAGACACAAAGAGGGACGAAGAATGACATGCTTCCGAGTAAAATTCATGGCATAAGTCTTAGACACAGTGAACTTGAAGCCATGATCTCTGGCCCAAGACAACATGGCATCAATCGCAAATTGAAGTCGCCGTTGAAGGAGAGGCGAATCATCACCCCGACAGCAAAGGGTAAGATCGTGTACAGAGGAGTGGAGAAGACGCCAGAAGAAAGGGAGGAAAGAAGACCATTGAGAGCCACAAGAAAAATAGTGTTCAGAACACTATCTTGGGGCGCACCCTCATATTGCCGAAAAGGGGTAGAAAGAGAGGTACCGAGTCTCACCCGAAAGGAACAACGAGAGAGGAAATTTTGGAGGAAGAGAGGGAGATTCCCACGAAAGCCAAAAGAATGAAGTTGGGACAGAATATGATACTGCCAGGTAGTGTCGTAAGCCTTTTCCAGGTCAAAAAGGACAGCAACAATAGAGATCTTCGCAGCAAAAGCAGTACGAATATAGACCTCCACATTCACTAGGACATCTAATGTGCTGTGGCATTTGCGAAAACCAAATTGAGAAGGGGAAAGGAGGTGATAGTGCTCTAAGACCCACATCAGACGAACGTTAACCATACGTTCAAAGAGCTTGCAGACAACTCGTGATGGAAATAGGGCGGAAGTCCTTGGGGGAAGACCCGAGAGATCCTGGTTTCCGAACAGGGAGGACAACAGCATCGAGCCAGTCCTCAAGGACTGATGATGACTCCCAGACCCGATTTAACAGACTCGGTAAATACTGAGACGAGCATGGAGGGAGATGTCGAAGCATCTCATAATGAATGCTATCGGAGACTGCCGCCGTAGAACCGCAGAGGGCCAGGGCAGACTGGAGCTCAGAGATAGAGAAGGAATTGTTATAGGGAAGGCAGAAATAGGTACAGAAATCCAAAGGACGAGATTCAAGAAGAGGCTTACGAAGAAGGAAGGAATGGGGAAGATGAGAACCAGAGCTAACAGACGAAAAGTGGGAACCCAATTCGGTCGCGACCTGCAACAGGTCCGCCACCACTGAGGTGAAGGACTGAGGAGACATCAGGAACAAACTTACCCGCTATCTTGTGGATACGCTTCCAGATCAGCGGGAGAGAAGTTTCGGACGTGATGGAGGAGACACAAGACATCCAACATGCACGTTTAGCCATACGGATGGTCCTACGGGCCACCGCACTTGCCTTCTGAAACAAAAAAGGTTCAGGCGTCTGCCAGCAACGATGTCTCTTCCAGACTGCACGCTTACAGCGAACAGCCCGAGCACAGTCCACATTCCACCAGGGAATGCACTTCCGCATTCCCTGAGAGGAAGAGCGAGGAATAGAGCGGAGGGCAGCGTCGAAGATGGTAATATAAAAAATAGGGAGGGCGTGAGGGAGAGGCAGAATGGAAAGGTCAGAGATAGTAGCACGGACGGTAAAGAGGGGCCAGTCAGCCTCTGCAAACTGCCACCTAGAGAAGGAGAGGGGAGGGTGAAAAGAGAAAAAGGAAACAAGGATGGGAAAATGGTCACTGCCATGGAGATCATCCAGAACCCGCCACTCGAAATCTAAGTAAAGGGAAGATGAGCAGAGAGAAAGATCAAGACAGAAAAGGGAGTGAGTCCGAGAGTCCAAATGAGTGGGCTCACCAGAATTCATTAGAGACAGGAAAGAGGAGAGGATGAACGGTTCAAGAAGGCGACCTCGAGTGTTTATCAGAACATCACCCCGAAGGGTATGTCAAAAACTGAAATCACCTAGCTGGAGCACAGGCTCTGGCAAGAAGTACGGTAGGTGTTTAAGATCAGGAAGAAAAAGTGGGACACTCGGGGGAGATAAATGGAACAAACCGTGTACCATTTCCTCACAAAGATAGAAGCAGCAGAACAATGGAGAGGCGAAGGAAAAAGTAGGGGACAAAGGGAACATCAGAGCGAATCAAGAGAGCAGAAGAGTTAGGACCCCCAGCAACAGCTGGGGAGAGGGGAGAGAAAGAAATAGCCACGAAAGCGACCAGGACGAGCACCAAGCATCGGCTCCTGGAGACACACACAAAGGGGCGAAAATCGTGAAAGCAGAAGTTAGAGTTCAAGGAAATTGACGTAACAACCATTGTCTATTGTTCCATTGAAAAATAGACATCGACAGGAAGAGAAAGGATAGCAACAGAGAACAAGGAAGAAACAAAAGTGAAAGAGGAACATAGTACATTAAAGAAGGTCAAGGTCGGGATCAGGGTCAGCAAAGTCAGGGTTAAGGGGCATGGGGTAAACTGAGCAAAGATGAAGGGAAGGAAGGGGAGAACAAACCAGAGATGGACGAGCGGGGTCCGGAGGTGGAGGAGGAGAAGACAACCGAGAGGAGCAGTCAAGGACAGCAGCAGGAGGAGGAGGAGCAGAAAGAGGGGAGCACACCTCAGCAAGGGCAGCAACCGAGAGAGAAGCGGGGGCCAAAGAAACCTCCATAGCAGGAACAGGGGGCGCAACCACTGAAATGGGAGGGGAAGAAGCGAGAGTCAGAGATAGGGGGCGAGGAAGAAAGTGAAGCCTTCTTACCTGCCGAGGAGGAGAAAGGAGAGGAGCCAGGCTTACGCTTCTGACTCAAAGAGACAGGCGTCCCAGCAACAACGTACTGGGCAACAGATTCTAGCGTCTCAACAGGAGAAGCAGAACGAGAGCAGACACGATGGCCGTTGGGAAAGCGATGGACATCAGCTCGCACTGACAGGCGGCGTGGAGAGTCAATAGATGGAGGAGAAGGACGGGAAGGAGGATCAGAGGGAGACGAGGAAGAAGACACAGGAGACACGACAGACTGGGTAGAAAGAAGGGGAACCCCAGATAGAGAGCCATGAGGGGGACCCTTCGGGACAGAACTCAAAGGAACAGAGGTGACGGAGGTGGGCGTGTCAAGGTCTAATGCCCGGAAACAGTTGTGAGACCGAGGAAGGCGGGAAGGATGAGGACAGGAAGAGCGCAACACGCAAGCATAAGAGACGATAGTGTAAGGCGGGAGATGGCGAACTTGGCCCCTCGCCTTAGGAAAAGTCAAACGTTCCCGGTGCGTCAAGTTGAGGATGACCGCCTCAAACTTGTAATGCGCACACGCACAGGAGAAGGCAGGGTGGGCCTCACCACAACTGAGGCAGCGAACCTGGGGAGAAGTGCACTCCGACTTAGAGTGACCCTCATCCCCACACACAGGACAGAGAGACAGTAGTGGAGCAGTGGAGGACTCCATGCCCAAACCTCCAGCACTTATTACAGAGCCAAAGAGAGGGAATGTACTCCTGGGCAGAGCACTCGGCACCAGCAAGAATGACAGAGGGAAGAAGGGTCCTACCATCAAAGGTAATCTTCACAACCCGAAGGGGCTGACGGCGATGACCACGAGGGGGACGAGTAAACGTGTCTACCTGGAGGACAGAATGGCCGTGAGCTTCGAGGATATGCCGAATATCATAGTGGCAGTCCTGAAGATTCCGAACACCAGTTGCAACATGGGGTGGGAGGAGAATAGTGCCAACACTGGCATTCAACCGAGTGTTCTTGGAGACCCGAACAGGGGTCTCGCCGAGGCAGGATAAGGCAGCCAAACGGGAGGCTGCATCCTGAGAAGCAGCAGCGACGACACGTGTACTGAGATGTACAGAGTAAGTAACCTCTGAAAGTAACAGAGGCATCTACGGAATCAACAAGATGCCTATGGAAGGAGAAAGAGAGAGGAGATCAAAGTATTTGGTCCACAAAGCGGGACCAAACAAGGCTTGATACGCATCAGCACGGGAAGGAATCGAGCGAGTGCAGCTGTGGTGCGAACGGCGTTGATAACCCCCAGTGAGGGGTTAAAAGGCGCAGTAGTCACAACGAAAGATTGAGCCGTGCCAGGGGACGAGGTGGTCACCACTGGTCGCTTGTGGCGCAACCCAACCACTGAGGAGGGAGGGGAGCTGAGGGGAGTAGTCAGGAGGGTCAAAGGAGGAGCAAGGTCGGGGCCCAATGCAGCGGGGGCTACAGAGCCCAGTCTCCCAATAGAGTCCGACTCGGTTGCTTGGTCGCCCACCCCACGAGCCTGAGAGGGTACAAGTGGAACATTCACAGACAAAGACGCGAAGTAACACTTTCATTCACGAATGTGTCCCCACACCCACCATTGAGCCACAATTAGAGGCAGGACACTAAACAAGAAGCTACCGCCGATCATGCCGGGGCCCCCTAAGGGTGCGTCGTGAGTATACACCCCACAAATGCCACCTTAAGAACCATCAGTCCGTCGAGATCAGGGTTCAGTGATGAAAGGGGGATTGACAATAAAAGGTTCCCCTCGCTCGAGACGTTGAGTACTACAGTCCTACGGGTGCAAGAGTATGCCTCCTCAAACACCCGAGCGTCAAAACAAAAGAAGGCTAAAAGAATGATCAAAACAGGCACAAGGTCAGCGAGAAATGACAACGAGAATGGAGAAGAGGGGGGGGGAGAAAAACGAAACAAAAGTTAAAGGAAAAGGTGTCCAGCAGAATTAGAGAGGACAGCAGCAGAAGCACAAGGCTACAAAAGTTCAGAGGACTGTCTTAAGGAGCATCACACTCCGGCAGCCGCCCACCAAGCCCCCTCACGGCGATGAGTTGGACAGGGAGGGGCGACTTGGAGGAAGTTATAAACATCTTTCCAGAGTGATAGGCAGGTGGAATGAAGTGTGGACTCTGCATATCTAACTGCTCTGAGAGAGTACCATTATGGAGCTGCAAGCCCCTATAATAAAATCAGTTTAAAAGCAGGTGATCTTGTTTTAGCAGACAGTGACGGGCCAGGGTCAGAGTGGCCATAAGGCAAAATTGTTGCTATACACCCAGATCACCAAGGAGTGCTAAGAATAGTTAGGGTCCAGTGTCGAGGCATGACAACTCTAAAATCTTTAGAGAATTTAGTTCCTCTGGAATTGACAGAACATGAAAGTTCTCCAAATATGAACTTACCTGAAGGTCCAGAAGAAAATAACTCTACAAACCTTAGCACTTGTCCATCAAGGATTACAGCACAACAATATAAACTCAAACAATATATTAATTCTGCATAAATGCAGATGATGGTCATCTGAGGTTGAGATGATCTCACGAGCCTGCTGGAATAATTCGGTGACTAAGTAATGTAACTGTTACAAGTCATTGTGACCCTAGCCACTGATCTAACTGTAGATCTGAGACGTCTTGATCTTAAATGACTTAATGATTAATATTTTAATTACCAAGCAGATGTTTCCATGATGACAGATTAGTGATTTAATTTCATACCTGTTAAACAGATACAGGACATCTGTCATATACATACTAACTTACTAATATGTAATGAATTTATATCTTTGGGGGAGAGCATCAGGTACGTCAGTATTGAAGAATGAACTGCGACCCATTTTTCCTCACCCCTGGAGTTATGTCAGAAATTTCCGACACCCCAAATATTAACCCCTAGTACGATAAGATAAATTTATTGTGCTAGGAAATGAAATATAACCCTACTAACCAGTAGCGTAGTACCAACATATTCTCATTAGTATCAATGCTGTTATTGCATCAGCCGCTTGGCTCCTATGAGAATAAACTATGTATATATATCAATCAAATTAAACAAGAAAAAAAAATTCAACAAAATTAATTCGTCTTATTAAAATGTTAATTTGTGTTCCCTGAGCACGGGAAAAATAAAAAAAAATTCGTAGGTGACATATTTTGGGCACAATTGACCGAGGAAGTCTGGCAAAAAGTGGACGTTGACAGAGTGGTCGTCAGAGCCGGTCAGCGTCACCCGAGCTGACAGGTGGGAGTTGCCACAAAGATATTATCACTTAATTATTTCTATGTCTGAATTTTTCTTAGTTTTTTTGCAGTAATATTATTCAATATTGTGTATTGTAATATATTTATATAATAAAAGTGGTGAATAATCGCTATAATCAAAAATATGGTGTGCATATTAGTGATTCAATTATTATGTTCATAAAACAATAAACAAATAGTTTTGCTGCTATTACACTCTATACACAGGTTATATATAAGTATCTGCATGCTTTGTTCACCATAACGAACCACTAAGTTGGTATTGAGAGTCGAAAAGCAACGAGGAGTTACCGCCACACTCCAGCCAGCCACTCATTGCCACTCCCTCAACAACGCCTCACTAGCCCACTTTTTCCTCCCACCATCCTGTTTTATATTTTATTCACAATATACAGACGTTATATATAAGAATCTATATGTTTTGTTCACCACAACTGTACAACTAAACTGATATAGTTAGTTCAGGCACTAAGAATCGTCGCTATACACAGTCAGCTGGCGGCTCCCTTACTCATTCGAGGTCTCACGCACTAAACTTTTTCCCCCAACAATACTGTTTGCAGTGTTATATATAATGTATGTATATAGTGTAATAAGTATCTACATGTTGTATACACCGTAATTGTACACCGAAGCTTGTAGAGTGCCCAAAGAGCATACTGGCCACCCTCTGCACAGCCAGGCAAATCATGCAGACGACGTCCCCTCCGTCACCCAAATGGCTCCTCCCAGCATAATCCTTTTGCTGTTATTACACTAATACACACATTATATTTAAGTATCTACATTTGTGTTCACCACAGAGAACTACTGAGCTGGTATGGTGAATGCAGAGAATAACAGCTAGGTGACCACACAGTCAGTAAACAATGCAATCTCCTTCCGTCCCTCAGCATCACTCCTCTTACAGCGCTAATTACAACAACAATCCTGCTATTATCACAACCCTGGTTATTTATATCACAGTCAGGGGTCATCTGTAATATTGTCATTGCTAAATAATAGCAATTATATATTTATTTTGACATTTTTCAGCGATGCTGTGGTCACAAGCTGAACAGCAATGCTGTTCGCTCATGCTGCGTGCGCCAACCTTGGCTGCTCCAACAGTACTGTGCCTCTCACACCTGAGAATATTTCCCACGATTTAAAAAAAAAATGGCGTCTGTTACAAGAGCCCTGAGGAAGCTAATGTGAAACCCGTGTAGCCGCGGGCCATTTAAATCTTGCCTGGCACCCTTGGGCATATATATACACCATGCGCACGGTAGGACATGTTACTCAGAGCATATATATACGCCATGCGCAGTTTAAGGGTTAATGAGGAAGGGACATCCTCTACTCACAACTATTTTCTTAGGTTGAACCTTATCACTGGCTTTCTTGGGACCCATTGCGAGATATATAATAACAACTTTTATGTTTAAATGGCCAAATATCCAACAAAACACTGTAAATCCTGGTGAAGAAAATTGAGGCGGGATAGTCACTGGGCACGAGGCACTGGTAAACTGGGCGGCGCTCGCCGTGCCACCACGCGCTAGTCGACCCGTACACGTATCAACACCCTCATATCCTGAGGCAACCCTTAATTGTATCCTGATACAAATTTTCCGAGCAAATCCTGCTCGTAACCTGCAAAACTCGTAACCAGGGGAGTTCGTAAGCCTAGGTACCACTGTATTTCAATGTCTCTGATGGATGTTTCCTTAGTTTTTTGTAGTAATATTATTCAATAGAGTGTACAGTATCCACTCAATTTAACGGCCTCTTTTATACCGATCTGCCGGTATTAACGACCGGTTTGGGAGCCCAATATCTGGAGCCTGCTATATCGGTCTGCGGTCGATATTACCGACGGTCTGTATTGGGTTTGTTGTGGCATCAGCGTCCCTTCACATGGCGACCAGGTCGCCACCGACCGGGATCGTCCAGAGTCATATATTACATCTTAATTTTCTTTTAAAATGATTCACTTTAATGAAGAAAATTGTAAATTATTATTAATAAAATATTTTGAAACAGTTTTTATTAAGCAAAAGTCTTTGTTTTCTTATTAAATACCTTTTATAGTATGTATAGGCACTAGGTATTTTTTTTCCCACGGACCTAGTATGTACTCCGCCGGGCCATGTGTTCCCATTGTTTACCGTGAACTCGCGCGGCTAGCTTCAATTGTGAAGGATATTACTGTACTGTAATTGTGATCTTTTTAATTTACAAAATGCCAAAAGTTACCCAAAGGAAGCGCCTGACAGTTGCACAGAAGCTGGAGTTAATTAAGAAACTTGATAAAGGTTATTCTCATGCACGAGCAGCAGCAGAGTTTAACATTCAACATAATTGTCAATAGTGAAGTAGAATTAGAACTCATGTGAATTAGTAGTAAGGCTAGCTGTTGTGTGAAGTGAGTGCCTGAAAATAAGTGTACTGTACATACAGTATGTACCCTGTATACAATATAAACAATATAAAACAAGCGCTGCAGAGGATGACGTAATCATCACAGCTTCGTAATCTTCAGCTTCATTAAAAGTAAGTCAATTTACCAATTTTATTATAGTATTACAAGATTTAATTGTTTTTTTTCAACAAAAGCTACATATTAGTCTCTGCAAATGTATATTCTATCGTCAGCAGAGAAAAGGTGAGCTCAAAATATTTCGTCTTGGCTAGCTCTCAGTGACAAAGCTCGATCGCCATTGTTATGGCATGGCCGCCACAGCCTGTGTCGTAACATTAAAAGTAAGTCAATTTACCAATTTTATTATAGTATTACAAGATATTAATTGTTTTTTTTCAACAAAAGCTACATATTAGTCTCTGCAAATGTATATTCTATCGTCAGCAGAGAAAAGGTGAGCTCAAAATATTTCGTCTTAGCTAGCTCTCAGTGACAAGGCTCGATCGCCATTGTTATGGCATGGCCGCCACAGCCTGTGTCGTAACATTAAAAATACATTACCTGCACTGTTCAGGGTAAATCAAAACACATCTCTAAAATTTTATTAAGACAATATTAACTCACTGATTGATACATGAAATATTTTTCAATACAAAGGAATGAATCAATTTTTTCCCACCCATCTGGACTTGATCAGAGCGTGTTCACACATCATCCATGCAGCAGCCAGCAACTGGCTTAATCGTCGGCCGTGCACTAAATTGGAATGCAATTAAACAATGAACTTTATTTAATTTTAGTTATACAGTATAAAATATATCCTACCTGAATGTTACTTGAAAAATTACCCGACCCGACTTAACGTCGGAAATAACGGAGCTCCGTAAATAACTACTAGGGCTCAGCCCCATATAGGCTGTTAAATTGAGTGGATACTGTAGTGTGATATATTTATATAATAAAAAAGGTGAATCATTACTGTACTCAAAAGTATGGTGTGCAAATTAGTGATTCAATTATTATGTTCATAAAACAATAAACGAATAGTTTTGCTGTTATTTCACTATATACACAGGTTATATATATAAGTATCTGCATGTTTTGTTCACCATAACGAACCACAAAGTTGGTATTGTGTGTCAAAAAGCAACAAAGAGTGGCCTCCACACACCAGTCAGCCACTCGCTGCCACTCCTCCCTCAATGCCTCACTAGCCCACATTTTCCTCCCACCATATTGTTTTCCTTTTATTCACTATATACAGATGATATATAGAGAACCACTGAGCTGGTATGGTGAATGCAGTCAATAACACACAGTCTCTCTCCTCTCTCCCTCAGCATTAGTCCCACACAGTGCTAATTATCACAACTCTGCTATTATCACAATCCAGGTCATTGTTATCACAGACAAGGATCATCTATAATACTGTCATCGCTAAATAACAGCAGTTACATATTTATTGACATTTTTAGGCGATGCTGTGGTAACAAGCTGAACAGCAATGCTGTTAACTCATGCTGCGTGCATCAGCCTTGGTTGTTCTCACAGTACTGTGGCTCTCACACTGGAGAATATTGCCCACGATTTTTTTTTTATATTGCGTCTGTTTACAAGAGCCCTGAGGAAGCTGATGTGAACCCCGTGTAGCCGTGAGCCATTTGAATCGTGCCTTGCACCCAATGGCATATATATACGCCATGCGCACGATGGGACATGTTACTCATGGCATATATATACGCCATGTGCAGTTTAACCCTTAAAGTGTGCATCACGTCATATGACGTGTTGGAAGTTGTTCCAGTCAACTGCCCATCACGTCATATGACATGTTGGAGTACTATGGCAAGATTTAAATGGCCCGCGGATACACGGGATTCACCACACCTTCATCAGGGCTCTTGTAAACAGACGCCATTTTTTTTTAAAAATCGTGGGCCAAACTCCCGGGTGTTAGGCCCTCAGTATTGAGTGAGCTACCAAGCCTGACGCACGCAGCATGAGCTAACAGCACTGCTGTTCAGCTTGTGACCACAGCATCGCCTAAAAATGCCATAATATACTTGTTCATGCTATTATGTAGCGATGATATTATTACAGAAGACCCCTGACTGATAAAACTGACCAGGGTTCTGATAATAGCAGGATTGTGCTGATATTTAGCACTATGCGCCATGGAGGGAGGAGTAATGCTGTGGGAGGGAGGGTGGTGGCGATGTCTTCTGACTGTGTGTGGCCACCTTTTATTGACTGCACTCACCATACCAGCTTAGTGGTTCGCTATGGTGAACACAAATGTAGATACTTATATATAGCGTGTGTATAGAGGGTATAAACAGCAAGAGGAGAAGGTTGGGAGCCGCCATTTTGATGAGGGCGGTGGTGTCGTCTGCACGACGCCACCATGCAGATGACAGTGTTGTTTACTGGTTACCACAATGGTCTTTGGGCACCATACCAGTTTACTTGTACAAGTATGGTGAATAAAACAGGTAGATATTTATATATAATGTGTGTATATAGCGTAATAACACCACAAACAGTATTGTTGGAGGAGAAATATTAGTGCGTCTGGCCTTGAGGGCGGCAGCAATCAGCTGACTGTGTGAGGTCCTACGTCTTTGTGCTTTTACTCACCATACAAGCTTAGATGTACAGTTATGGTGAACAAATCATGTAAATACTTATATATAACGTCTGTATATAAAAGCAAAAACAGTATGGTGGGTGGAGAATGGTGGCAAGTCAGGTGAGGTGAGGGAGGGAGGGAGGGAGGGGCAGCCAGTGGCGGACTGCCACTGCCACTCAGCATACCAACTTAGTGGCTCGTTATGGTGAACACGAATGTAGATACTTATATATAGCATCTGTATATAGTGAAAAAAAGCAAAAACAGTATTGTGGGAGGAGAATGTGGGTGAGTCAGGTGACTTGAGGGAGGGAGGAAGTAGCAACCAGTGGTGGGCTGCCACTGGCACTGCCACTCAGCATACCAACTTAGTGGCTCGTTATGGTGAACACGAATGTAGATACTTATATATAGCGTCTGTATATAGTGAATAAAAGCAAAAACAGTATTGTGGGAGGAGAATGTGGGTGAGTCAGATGACTAGAGGGAAGGCGTGAGTGGCTGGCTGGTACACGGTGGTCACTCCTCGTTACTTTTTGACTCATAATAGCTACTTAGTGATTCGTTATGGTGAACAAAACATGCAGATACTTATATATAACCTGTGCTTATAGTGTAATAACCGACAAAGTATTTGTTCACTGATTGATGAACATAATTGAATCAACAAAATGCACACTATATTTTTTAGTACAGCAATGATTCACTCATTTTATTATATAAATATATCAAATTACACACTATTGAATAATATTACAGCAAAAAAAAACTATGAAAAATCAATCGGAGACATTGAAATAATTAGGTAATTATCTCTTTGTGGCAACTGACAGCTGGCGATCAACAGACCGCCTGGTACGCACGCTGACTCAGCGCCTGTTTTTTGCCAGACTTCCCCGCCCTATAGCGGGCAATATATGCCACTTACGATTTTTTTATTATTTTTCCTGTGATCACTGAACACAAATTAACAGATTAGGAAGAAAAAATAATTTTTTTTTTCAAAATTACATGCACCTATGGGGAAGGAAGGATATTATACCCCTAGCATGTTAAGGGTTAAGGGTTAATTTTGCAGCGTGGAGAGAAGCAAATAAGCTATGAGAGAAGCTTACCCCATTCTCGTGAATCATGTGTCTGCCGAGACAACGCGTACAAACAGGATTAGACAGGTTACAGAGAGCTCTCTGACATATTCTATGTTCACAACTAGACAGCTGAGAACTTAATTCAATAATAACCCAGTTATTAGTGTACTAACCACATGATAATATATACTCGAACGCTCAACCGCACCTGTCGGCCCTGCCCTCCCTCCACTTTTATTAGCTGCTCCTTGAGCCCACAGCAACCCACAAATGATGTAGCATCCCCAGAAGGCAGCTAAGTACTCAGTGACTCAAATATGATTGAAACAAATGACAAGACCAACCCATATTATCTCATTTCGACCTCACTAGTGTTGCTTCCTGGAAGAAGCTGTACCCGACATTCACTGCTGCCACATCTAGCTTTAGTAGCCGTAAGGCTACTAAAAAAGATAGCACACCTATCAGGAACCGGTAAAGCTACTAAAAAAGATAGCACACCTATCAGGAACCGGTAAGGCTACTAAAAAAGATAGCACACCTCTCAGGAATAACCCAACTAGCCAGGTTAGCAACAGGAATAGTGCGGCTGTCTCCCCCTCGGGGGCTGCGGGGGAGGGGGGGGGGGGAGATTACCAACTCTCCCCTCGAAAACAAAAACAAACCATCATAGCTGGGTGAAGCAACGTCATCGACACAGGCCATGCAACAATTATGTAACCATATGGATCAACTTAAACAAGCTGCCGCCCCTTGTTCCGACTTCAAGCGCTTTGCTGATAACCCATGGCTCAAGTTATTAACCCAAATACATGAAGACCATGCTCAGGAATAATTAAGATCTGTCTACCAGAGTCAACCTCGATCAAGAATTAAGCTCTCTCAAGAACACAGTTACAAACTTTAAAACAGCAGAAACCACTAGGAAACAGGAAGAAATGTTACAAAAGTTTGAGAACCATCTTAACACCCCTACAACAGCAACACAGTTACCCAAGACGAATCAGACCAACATAAGCTCGTTGATTCTGTCATCAACTCTTCACATGATTTTCCCCAAGAAACTGACGGAGAAGACTGTGCTGCCATCGTGATCCAGGAATTGCGAAATAAGATGAGTTATTCAATCAAAGCAAGTGACATCAAATTAGCTTATAAAGTGGATACCAAATCATCTGGTACAAATAAGAAAATTTGTGTTAAATTAGATAGCTGCTCCCGCAAGTCAGACCTTATCAGAGCCGCAGTCTCTAGTAAACCCATTGTTTATGTGAATAAATGTCTGACCAAGTTCAGACAAAAACTTTTATTTAAACTGCGTGTATTCTGCAAAAATTCCCAAGGAATTAAACATTGTTTTGTGAGAGATGGTAAAATTATAGCTAGGAAGACTGACACTGGAATAACTTATGTAATAACCACTGAGGCACACCAATTCTTTCCTGGATGACTGTGGGATAACAGCTGAATAACCAGAATATAAATTATAGTCTCATCTGACTACCAGTGTACTATACCTCTGCCTTTCCTTTACAAAGTTTTTTTTTTTAAATTATCTTTTTTTTTTTACTCTATTTTATATATAATCCTTACTCCCTTGTTCCATTGTACACAGGCTTTGTCTGTGTCCTCTAGTATAAACGTTATCATTCAGTGTACCTGAGTGTATCTCTAATCTACCTCATTTTTGTTTTAGTGTAACTTTAGTAATTAACTACAGTATAGTGTAATTACTGTATATTATTAAAGTAAGCTATTGTTTTATAGAATTATCAATTGTTATTTGCTATTACTGTCTCATTTCAGTGATCTTCATTTTATATTATTTGTTTCTATTAAATATATATTTGCATATTTTCTCTTTTTTTCTCTGTTTACCATAATTATTTTATATTTTTAGCAGATTTAGTATTTTACTGCTCTGTACTTGCTTTCCTTATTGTACCTTGACTCCGTTGCACCTACATGCAAGCTGATATTGATCCTGAACAAAATCTACTACAGTATCTCAAATAAACAATAACCATCAAACTGACCATCACCACTGCAGGTATTACACAGCACACCAGGCAAAAAACAAACTCAAAAATAACACTTGTTAATCAGTTTTCAACCAAAATATCAGATCACTTGGTAAACATTTTGATGATATGAATGCACTACTCTCAGCGCTAGGTACTGAACTATCATTCATTATTTTAACAGAAACCTGGCTAAGTAAAGACAATACCCAACTTTTCAACTTAGCTGGTTATAGAGCCATTCACAACTGTAGGCCTAACAAAAAAAGAAGTGGTACAGCTATATACTACCAAGATACCTTCATCTGCAACAGTGTCATTAGTGATAGAGATGACTACTTAATATACTTTTGCTCAATTTTCAATTAAATCTCTTAAATTCTCCTTGACTATTGGAGCCATCTATAGATTTCCCAAGACTAACATAGCTGCATTCTCAGATAACTTGAGGAATCTTGTAAACAACAACCTCAACAAAAATCACATAGTTCTGGGAGGCGACTTCAATATTGACCTAAGGCAAGAAAATAGCCCTCAAGTCGACTATTTTCTAAACAGCATGTACTCCTGTATGCTCATCCCCGCAATCACCAGGCCCACCCGATTCACTCAAACATTCGCTACTACCCTGGATCACTTATGGACCAACATAACAGCTCCCCTTACATCAGGTATAATCACTAACAGAACAACTGACCACTATCCTGCCTTCCTTGTAGTGAACATGGCCATAACACCACCAACTAACAAGAAAATTACCTTTAAGTTACACAGTGAAGCAGCAATAGGCAATCTCACAAATGCCCTCATCAATATAAACTGGGAATCTGTATTTAATAATACACAGGATATTAATTCGTTAACTAGCCTCCTCCGTTCCAAAATTCTAAGCCTTTACAATACTTTTTGTCCTTTACTCACCAAGCAAGTAACTGGCAAAAGGTTAAATAATCCCTGGCTCACTAATGGCATACTCAAAGCAATCGACAAGAAACATGATAATGAAAAAAAAACTTAGGATTGGCCTAGTTGCAAAGGAAATAGTTAAGAGGTACTCGTCAGTGCTTACCAGTATAATAAGAAGAGCACAGCGTTCATATTACAAGAATAGATTCAAAGAAGCAAAAGCACATGGAGAGCCATCTCTAATATCCTAGGAGCTAAACAACATTCACATAACCAGATAAAAATCTCCAAGGATGGTTATACACCTCCAACAGATCTTGAAACAGCAACTGATTTTAATAGCTTCTTTTCATCGATTGGTGCTAACCTTGCCCAAAAAATCCCACAGACCCAGACACATGTTACCACATATCTTTCAGGCAGCTACCCAAAAACTCTTCTCCTCTCACCGATCAGCCCTACAGATGATGTGTCCATCATTCACTCATTAAAAACCAAAGCTGGGAACATTAGTGAAATACCATCAATAGTATTTAAGTGTCTCCCCCTTAGCACCACCCATAGCTTTGCTGTTCAATAAATCTCTAGAGTCATACCTTCCCTGATATCCTCAAAAAAGCAAGAGTAATGCCAGTTCATAAAGGAGGTAACAAGGCAGCATAAATAATTACAGACCGATATCAAATCTACCTATATTATCAAAAATATTTGAAAAAATTATTTACAAACAGCTCTACTTCTATCTCATAAAATTCAAAATACTAAGTCCTTGCCAGTTTGGCTTCCACTCCCAAAACAGTACCAATGATGCAATTGTTAGTCTGCTTGACTTAATCTACTCAGCTCTTGACAAAAGTGAGTTTCCGATTGGACTCTTCATTGACCTGAGAAAGGCTTTTGATACTGTTAACCATAACTACCTCTTATTTAAACTCCACCATTATGGAATCCATGGTCTTGCCCTGAAGTAAATCCGATCCTATCTTAGTGACAGACACCGATATTTACCCATCAATGATATAACCTCTCCTACTCTACCATTAACCGTAGGGGGATGCCACAGGGCAGCATCTTAGGACCCCTCCTGTCTCTTATATACATCAATGATCTGCCTAATGTCTCTAACATGCTTAAACACATATTGTTTGCTGATGATACTACTCTCATCTACTCTGACCCCAATACACTCATATTAAATAATGTTGTGAACAATGAATTAAAAAAAGTCCAATTGTGGATGTCAACCAACAAACTCCCACTAAACATAGAAAAGACATACTTCATCTTATTTGGAAGCAAATCAACAAATGAAATTCAGCTACAGATAGATAATGTTGTAGCGAGCAGAGTATCCCAATAATATACTCGCTCCAAATGCATTAGCCTAACGAGAGAAGCAAAGCTCTTCTTGGTGCTAATTATGGAACTCGAACCTTTCCCTACTTCCAGATAATATTCCTGCCAACTTTTGGAGAACGGTGAGGTGTTGCCCGAGCATATAAGCAACAGAGTAGCGAATAATAACTAGTCTACTTTCAAATGTGGTCTAGAACAGACACTTGCGAGATACTGTACCAACTCTCAGTGCGCTTAACTCACACCATTGCTCACCAAAGTATCACCTGCGTACTTCTGTATACTCGACCAAATATATATATATTCTCTTAGTGTCTGTTTATTGTCATCATACTTTACGTAACAATAGAACCGTTACATTGGTGACCCAGTGAGTGAAAAGAACACCTAGTCGCAAACTAGATCTTCGTTATGGATTTATCTACCAGCTTTCTAGCATACAACGCAGATGAACCAGAATTTTGGTTCATGCAAATGGAGGCTATTTTCGACCACCACGAAATTATGACTGAAAGCCCGATATGCCTGTACCCTGCCAACACTTCCCTCAGAGGCTATGCACACTGCCTCACTGTCATCACCGCACCATCACCAGACACCAGGATGTATACCACATTGAAGGCCGCTCTTCTACAGGCAGCAATAAAACGCCGCATTCAACATAGGGATCAACTCCTCACTGACAAAAGATTAGCAGACAAAATACCAGCCGAGCTTCTGCGGCATATTCAGTATGTAATGCATACTGCAACTGGTCCAGCCCCGAGCAAGATTGTGAGATCACTCTGGATACAACCCTGTCCAAAACACATTCAACCGGCCCTATTCAGTATGGCTGACGACACCCCATTAGCCCAGCTGGGTACACTGGCAGACCGGCTTCATACGACATCTGATAACGCTATGCTGTCCCACCTCAGTAATACACAGCAGACTACAGACACCCAACAACTCGACGTTCTCCAGAATCTGCGTTTCTTCCGCCCAGGGAGGACGTACCACGCGAATCCAGTATCAGGATCTAGGCGACAGCGAGAACACCGAGGAGAGCTTTGTTTTTACCACCAGAGGTTCGGACACCAAGCCCACAACTGTAGGGCTCCTTGTTCCTGGTCGGGAAACTACTTCGGTGGGGACTGTTAACGGCCAGTAACCCCACCATTTCAAACACTACTCTGCTCTACATATCTGACATCATAACCAAATGCTGTTTCCTCATTGACACAGGTGCAGCAGCTAGTGTGTTGCCTCCCCCACTGGTCAAATCAACCCGCACTCCTGGTTTGGACTTAGGTGCCGCCAATGGCACATCCGTCCGTACATATGGGCCCGCACCCTGGTTCTCGATTTTGCCTCTCTGGGTCGCTTTATGTGGACTTTCCTCATAGCGGATGTGGAACAACCCATTCTTGGATGGGATTTCCTGCAACACCATCGACTTATTGTTGATCTCGCAGGTGCAGTACTTCGAGCCTCCCCCAGTACCTCTACACAGGTCAATAGTGTCACCCCAGTCACATCTACGGAACTTCAAGCACTCCTGGATGAATTCAAAGATGTGACCCAACCACCAGCCCTCAACCTGCAGTGCAACATACGATTACGCATCACATTACTCAACGGGAGCACCTACCTTCGCTAGACCACACCGCCTGGCACCGGAACGATTGGCAGTAGCACGTGCTGAATTCAACAAGCTATAGGAGGCAGGAATAATCCGCTCTTCGAACAGTCCATGGGCTTCAACTCTCCATATGGTCCCAAAAACAGCCCTCAGGGGAATGGCGCCCTTGCAGGGACTACAGGGCTATCAACGTTCGTACTCTGCCGGATTGCTACCCAATACCACACATCCAGGATTTCTCACAGGGATTGAGGAACGCAACCGATTTTTTGAAAAATGATCTTGTGCGGGCATTTTCACAGGTCCCTGTGGAACCGGCAGACATTCTGAAAACAGTGATCACAACACCTTTTCGACTGTTTGAATCCGTCCAGATGCCTTTTGGTTTACGGAATGCAGCCCAGACATTCCAACGCTTCATCGACCAAGTAGTTAAGGATCTTCCTTTTTGCTATGCCTACATTGACGATCTGCTGGTGGCCAGTACATCACCGACAGAACATCTGCTACACCTCCGACTCCTCACCCATCTGCGCCACTTTGGCTTGCAGCTCAACTCCGAGAAGTGTATTTTTCATATTCCAGAGTTGGATTTCTTGGGACACTGTGTGTCAGCAGCAGGGGTCCAACCACTAGAGAAGAAAATCGAGGCAAATCAAAGAGTTCCCACGCCCATTCACTCCAAAGAAGTTGCAAGAATTTCTTGGTGTGGTGAATTTTTATCATCGATTCATCCCGCATTGTTCGGACATCTTGCGACACTTATACGACCTCTTACGTGGTCGGAAACACACATCCCGTCTTCGGTTGGAGTGGACTCCCCAGGCAGAGACAGCATTCACTGACATAAAACACAAGCTGGCATAAAACACCTTACTCGCACACCCAGTGTCTGACGCTCCCACCAATCTCTCTACCGACACTTCAGACACAGCTATTGGTGATGTACTACAACAGCTCATTGCAGGAGAATGGTGCCCAATTGCATTCTTTTCAGGGCACCTGTCACCCACTGAAGAGATGTACAGCACTTTTGATAGGGAACTGCTCGCCATCTACGCAGCCATACAACATTTCTGGCACTTCCTCGAGGGGCGGAACTTCCACATCCTCACAGACCACAAACCCCTCACTTATGCACTGACGGCCAAGGGTGATGCTCACTCTCCTTGAGTAGCCAACCACCTGGGATTTATCTCCCAATTTACCTCGGATATCCACCATGTCAAAGGAGCTAACAATGTCATAGCCGATGCACTGTCTCGACCCACGATAAACCACGTTGTGAAAAACCCAGCTCAGGTAGACTATTGTGTAATCAGCAAGGCCTAACGGGAAGACCCTGATCTACAGCGATTACGAACATCTGACACAGCTCTCCGGTTCATCGAGATTCCCATTGAAGGTGGCAGTAGTGTAATCTGTGGCACCTCACGGATAGGAGCACTTAGGCCCTACATTCCTGCCCAGTTTTGCTGGAAAACATTCTCAGCATTTCACTCCCTAGCACACCCAGGAGTATGTGCTTCCCAGAAACTACTAACAGAGCGTGTCTTGTGGCCAGGAATCAATGCCAATGTTCGACAATGGACTCGCTCATGTCTCCAGTGTCAGCGAGCGAAAACACGTCACACAAAGAGCCCTCTTCAACAGTCCCCGTTACCTTCTGACCGCTTCGAGGTGGTGCATGTAGACATCGTTGGACCGTTACCGTCGGCAAGAGGATATTCTTATCTACTCACTTGTATCGATCGATTCTCCAGATGGCCGGAAGCAATCCCATTAATCAACATCTCAGCTAAGTCAGTGGTCCAGGCTTTCCTCTCTGGATGGGTCACCCACTTTGGCAGCCCCTCTGTCATCATCACGACCAAGGACGACAGTTCGAATCATATCTATGGAAGGGACTTATGAAATTCCTCAGCACCACACACAACCGAACCACAGCATACCACCCTGAGTCGAACGGAATGGTAGAACGCTTTCATAGACAAATAAAAGCCGCCCTAAGAGTTCAAGCACGCCCTGATAATTGGATCGACAACCTTCCATTAGTCTTGCTTGGCATTCGTTCGGCCACGTAGGAGGGCAGATGATTCTTGGTACCAGACTTAGTATACGGATCTAGCCTGCAGCTTCTGGGCGAATTCTTAACCCCGACACCACTCATCACACCCCCAGACCCCATTTTTGTCCAGAAATTACGGGCAGCCATGACAAGCATTCGGCCTACACCACCACGCCAACCGACAACTCGTGCTACACATGTGCCTCATGAGCTCCACACAACTGAACACGTGTTTGTAAGAATCGACGCTGTTCGATGCCCTCTACAGTCACCTCACGAAGGACCATTTAAAGTGGTTTCTCGAACACCAAAGTTCTTCACCATTGAACGCCGAGGACAGCGGGTAAACATCTCCGTCGATCGCCTAAACCCTTAAACTGCGCATGGCGTATATATACGCCATGAGTAACATGTCCCACCGTGCGCATGGCGTATATATACACCAAAGGGTGCCAGGCACGATTCAAATGTCCCGCGGTGTAAAGGGACATACCGTAGCCAGGGGTGATTGTAAACAGACGTCATTTTGAAAAAAAATCTAAAGCAGGCCTCCTTTGTTTCACAGGCCTTAGTTAGTGGCCAGACACCATGGCGAGCGCATCACGACCCAGCGTGCGACCTCGCTCAGCACACCGCGCAGTCTTTGACCGAAGACCAAATTGCAGATGAATTGTTCAAGGACGTTGATGAATCTGATATTGATGACTCGGATATAGATGAAGAATATACACAGCCTGAAGAAATAGAAACAACAGATAGTGAGGGTGAACATATTTGGTGCCATGAGAGTGAGGATGCCACACGAGTTACCCGCTACTACTCAACACCACCTCGCGCCCAAGCACGTCGTTCATCTGTTCCATTGCACATTTATGATATGATCGATGAGTCTGAAACAGGTGAATCTTTCTCAGGTTTTTAGTGATGAAGAATCAGAGAATAGTTTTACCCCGGCTGGTAGTGCCAGTACAAGTTTCGCCGCATCAGCTGCCCACCCAGCCAAGCGCCGCCGCATGGAACAATATGGCGACAATGAGGAACAAATTCCCTATGTTCCAAATCTTTTTCGTCATCTACCCTTCCTGCCCCTACTGTTGCAATGCCTGCTTCAGCTCCTGGTCCCCGGATTCCTCGCCGTGGTGTAGCTAATGGCTCTCGGAAGTCAGCAGGTTTGTTTAAGTGATGGAAAAGATTTTGTTCCACAAATTCCCGACTTTGACAACAGAGATGTGGGAATTACTGATCTTTTCCCTGATACTGGTGACGAAATGTGTGAAATGGACTTCTTTACTGCATATTTCGATGAGCCACTTATGGAACACATTGTTCACGAAACGAACAGACTTGAGGCCGATCTCATTGAAGGTGAGGAAGTATCAGAATTTTCACGACTACAGCGTTGGAAAGAGACAACTGTTGGTGAACTGTGTGTTTTTCGCAATTTGCATGTTGAAACATTATGTGAAACACGTAATTTCAGATTATTGGAGCAAAGACAACGCTTTTCCAACACCATTGTTCGGGAAATATATGTCCCGAGACAGATTTCTGTTGATCCTACGGTGCATTCATTTTGCAAATAATGCAGACGAGAGACAGGATGATAAGCTTTGGAGGGTGAGGCACGTGCTAAATGACCTGATTGGAAAGTTCCGAGATTACTACGTACCAGCTCAGAAGCTGGTTATTGATGAATCCCTTGTGCTTTTCAAAGGACGTGCTGCCTTCAAGCAGTATATTCCCTCAAAACGTCACCGATTTGGACTGAAATTCTTTGTGCTCTGTGACTGTGAATCAGGAATGGTGTTACACATGATACTTTATTCAGCCACAAATGTAGATATTCCTGCTAATGACGAACATGGCTTCTCAGGTAGTGTGGTGAAGTCACTGCTTGCACCATATCTGAACAAGGGCCACATATTGTACACATAACTATTATACCAGTCCCTTGCTAACGAAATTCTTGCTTGATAATAAGACTGGAGTGTGTGGCACAGTAAAGCCAAAACGAAAGGAAATGCCTGTGTTTGACACTGCTTTGCAAGTAGGTGATTGCGCAGTAAGAAAAAGTGGTGCAATGCTTTCAGTGCGGTGGAAAGACAGACTTGAAGTGAACATGTTGACCACCATTCACCCTGGTACAATGGTGGACAGTGGCAAGGTGAACAGAACAACAAAGCAAATAATATATAAGCCAGATTGTGTGATGGACTACAACATCAACATGCGTTTAGTTGATAAATGTGACATGATGGTGGGTGCTGTAGAGTGTGTACAGAAAACAGTGAAGTGGACAAAGAAAATGATTTTCCACCTTATTGACGTAACAATGCTGAACAGTTACAACATGTTTCTTGTGAACACAGGTAGAAAACCATATTTCCGTTCGTTTAGTTTTCAAGTTCTGAAACAGTTACTAGGTAAATTTGGCAAGAACACACCTGGCATACAAAGACCCATTTGAGACCCAATATTGAACCATGCTCCTGCACCCAGGCTCGTTTACAGGGAGGCCTTTCTGATACACCAAATCAAGAAATTACCACCAACTGGAACTTGTGCATCAGGCCAGCGTCGGTGTGTTGTGTGTGCCAGTCCCAAATTGAGGCCACAGAAACGTAAATTGGTATTGACATGGTGCGAAGCGTGTGCCGTCCCTCTGTGCCATATCGACTGTTTTGCACAGTACCACAGTCTCCAGGACTACTAAATGTGTAATTCTTTGGTAAATAAATGTACATATCAAGTTCATTTTTGGGTTTATATTGAAAAAACCCCAAATACATTGAATATTTCCTGTAAATTATACCATTTTGGTGAGCATACTTGTGACACTAATATGTGAGCGCCTAGTGAGTTTATACCATTTTTATTATAATACAACGTCTAGTGGTAATAATTGGAACAATACTAGCGAAAAAAATTGTGTAAAATGACCCAAGAATACTGTAAATAATTCCACGAAAATAAAATCGCGGCAACTCGGGCCGCGTGAGCGGCCGTGAGTGACGGCTGCCTGACGCAGCACCCTTGAGCGCTCACGTTCTGTGACGTCATCGGCCAACTTGTCAGGTCAATTGTGTCAATAGTATGTACAATAGAATTTTTTATTATTTTTCCCGTGCTCAGGGGACACTAACATGTTTAGAAGACTAAAAAAAATTTTTGAATTTTTTTTTCTTGCGCACAGGAGTGTAAATGTCCCCAGGACCCCTGAGCAGTGTAAGGGTTAAACCAGCAGACTGTGACGCTGTCCCAGACATCCCTCCAGACACTTCCACCGACTACGCCGTTCACTTTTCAACCACAGTTACCAGCAGCACCGCCACCTACAACAACGGACGATCCTGTGCGACCTCCCACCCTACAACCCCAGTTAGATGACATCAGCGAAGAGGAGGAAGTTAACTCTGATGGTTATACAGATTCAGATTCAGATTCAGATGTTTATTCAGGTAAGGTATATACATACAAGTGATGTTACATTAATGGATTGATATATAGATAGAGCTAGTACATACAATGCCTAAAGCCACTATTACGCAATGCGTTTCGGGCAAGAAAAACATTAATATCTAGAACTTAATACTAATTGAGCATAAAGAATAAAAGGTGTTGAGAACAAATACAAATAAAGATAAAAAAAAAAAAAAAAGGGGAACATGACTGAAAAAGCAGCACAAATACAATAGGTTGACAAACAGTGTTGATTAAAAAAAGAAAATAACAGATATGGGTTGACAATAGAGGAGTGAGGTAGATTACAGGGAATTTATTAGGTAGTGTTTAGTTTTTATCTTAAACTGGTTGAGAGAGGTACAGTCTTTAACATGGTTGGGAAGGTCATTCCACATTCTGGGCCCCTTGATTTGCAGAGCATTTCTAGTTTGATTAAGACGTACTCTAGGAATATCAAAACTGTATTTATTTCTGGTGTGGTGCTCATGGGTTCTGTTACAACCTTCTATGAAGCTTTTAAGATCAGGATTGGCATTATAGTTTAGCGTTTTATATATGTATAATACACATGAGAGAATGTGCAGTGACTTAATATCTAACATATTAAGAGATTTGAGTAGGGGTATCGAGTGATGTCTGGGGCCAGAGTTGGATATTGTTCTAATAGCGGCTTTGTGTTGGGTAATTAGAGGACGTAAGTGATTTTGGGTAGTAGAACCCCAAGCACAAATACCATAGTTGAGATAAGGATACAACGCGAGCAAGGCGTACAATTCACCGACCAGCTAGGTTTTTTGATCAAGTGTTTTTCCTTTCATCCCCTGGGAGGGGAAGTTCTGTAGCGAGTAGATTATCCCAATAATATACTCGCTCCAAACGCATTAGCCTAACGAGAGAAGCAAAGCTTTTCTTGGTACTAATTATGGAACTCGAACCTTTTCCTACTTCCAGTAAATATTCCTGCCAACCTTTGGAGAACAGTGAGGTGTTGCTCGAGCATATAAGCAGCAGAGTAGCGAATAAAAACTAGTCTACTTTCAAATGTGGTCTAGAACAAACACTTGCGAGATACTGTACCGACTCTCAGTGCGCTCAACTCACACCATTGCTCGCCAAAGTATCACCTGTGTACTTCTGTATACTCGACCAAATATATATATTCTCTTAGTGTCTGTGTTTATTGTCACCATACTTTATGTATAATAGAACTGTTACAATGTAAACATTAGCAATAAAAATGATGGAAAGTTCCTTGGTCTATACTTTGACAAGAGACTCAACTTCAGCACCCACATAGAACACACAACTAAAAAGGTTTCTAAAACAGTTGGTATACTCTCTAAGATCAGATATTATGTAAACTACTCTGCTCTCCTACACTCTATTATGCACTTAACTATCCCTATCTTACTTATGGTATCTGTGCATGGGGTTCAAGCTCTACAAACTACCTCAAGCCCATCATCAATGAGCAAAAATCTGCTATCAGGACCATTACAAACTCTGCTTTCAGACGACACACAGCTTCCCTGTTTAGATCCCTACACATGCTAAACATAAATTTACTTCATACATTCTCTTGTGTCAATTACATTTATAAAACCCTTTTCTTAACCCTTAAATTGTGCATCGCATCAGATGATGCTTTAACCAACTTGCAGTAAATTGCTCATCGCATCATATGATGCTTTGGAGTACCACGCACGATTTGAAAGGCCCGCGGGGTATAGGGGGTCCCCATACGCTGCCCAGGGGCTATAGTAAATAGCCGCCATTTTGAAAAAAAATCCAGCTCACGCTACTATCATGTGGGAGGCCTCAGTTACCCAGCAGCCACCATGTCGAGCGCACGGCCAAACGCTTCCCGGGCACGCCCCATGCAATCACTCGCCCAAGAGCAAATAACCAGTGAATTATTTTCCAATGGTGAGGAAAGTGACTTTGATGACTCTGATATTCATAAAGACTACACACAATTGACCGATGATGATAGCACGGACAGTGAAAATGAGATACAGCCGCCTCCCATGGCGAGGCCTATACGCTCACCCATGCCACCTCGCCCAGTGTCTACCCCAATTCACCCTCGACCACACAGTTCCTGTGATTATTCAGAGTCGGAGAATATTTTCGGTGATGAGTCAGAGGAAGGTGACGTTTTCTGGTTTTAGTAAAGTGGAATCAGAACATAGTGTTACCAAGCCTGGTGCCAGTACCAGTGGTGTTACTGGGCGAGATTTTGTTGCATCAGCAGCATCTCACCCAGCCAAGCGCTACCGCATGGAACAACATGAGGCACCAAGAGCCTCATGTTCACGTGCTTCTACCTCACGTGCACGTAGCGGCCGTACTGTGTGTAGACGGGCTTCAGCTCCTGGTCCACGGGGTGCATCGCTTCCTCGCCGTAGTACCCCTGTTGCGTCCCCTGCTTCTCGCAGGACACCAGGTGTACTAGTGTGGAGTGATGGTGCTAGTTTTATTCCTCGAATTCCTGCCTTTGACAATAAAGACGTTGGGATTACAGAGCTTTTCCCTGATAATGGAGAGGATATGAGTGAATGTGATTATTTTACAGCATTCTATGATGAGCCGCTCATGGAATATATTGTACACCAAACGAACCTTCATGCGGCTCATCTCATTAGAATTGAGATAACAGAATTTTCACGATTGCAATATTGGAAAACCACCAATGTAGGTGAAATGTATGTGTTTCTTGCGATATGTATGTTGGTGAAACACTGTGTCAAACATGCTCTCACAGATTACTGGAGCAAAGATCTGACTATTCCAACACCTTTCTTCGGGAAATATATGTCCCGAAACAGATTTCAGATACTCCTCTGGTGTCTGCATTTTGCAAGCAATGAGGACCGGACAGAGGATGATAGACTTTGGCGAGAGAGGCACTATATGAATGAAGTGATTGGAAAATTCAGAGATTTTTACGTACCAGCACAAAAGCTGGTGATTGACGAATCCCTTGTCCTTTTCAAAGGACGTGTTTCATTCAAACAGTATATTCCCTCCAAACGAAACAGATTTGGATTGAAATTCTTTGTACTGTGTGACTGTGAAACAGGATATGTGTTGCACATGATTCTGTGCAGACATTCCCGGTAACGACGAACATGGTTTCTCTGGTAGTGTGATGAAGTCACTGATGGCACCATGGATGAGCAAGGGCCACATCCTATACACAGATAATTACTCTACAAGTCCATTGCTAGCTAGGTTCTTGATTGAAAATAGAACCGGGTTGGTTGGTACAGTAAAGGCACGAAGAAGGGAAATGCCAGTGTTTGGCGGTGGACTTGCAGTTGGTGAGTGCCTGGTATGGAAATGTGATCAAATACTCTCAGTTCGGTGGAAAGACAAGAGAGAAGCAAACCTGCTGACAACCGTTCATGAGGGTACAATGTTGAACAGTGGCAAGTAAGTAATTATCAAAAGAAGGCACCAAACCGGGAAGGCTATGTAGCACCATCAAGTACGCAAAATAATCAGAGGGCGCTAAATATCACCAAGGATGCCAATACGAGAACAAAAACGCATAAGGCGAACGATATCAAAAGTATCCGAGTCACCAAGAATTCTATCGAGGGACAGGTGACCGCGAGGGGCGGTCGGAAAGCAAGACACACGCTCGTCCTGGAAGTCAGGACATTCAAGAAGGACATGCACGACCGTAAGAGGGACAATGCAACTAGGACAATAAGGAGCAGGGCGGCGCTCCATCAAGTGACCATGGGTTAAGCGAGTATGGCCAATACGCAACCTCGCCAGAGCTCTTTCCCACCGCCGGTTACGGTGGAAGGAGGACGGCCACGAGGAAACACAACATTTAAGAGTACGTAGCTTGTTATCAGTAACAGACAACCAAGAAGCCTGCCAACGGGTAAGGACTGAGGAATGGATAACCGGGTAAAAGTCGGAATACGGAATGCCTTTGCGAGAGATGGGACAAGAGCGGACAGCTTCCTTGGCAGCAGCATCCGCACGCTCATTTAAAGACACACCAATATGGCTGGGAACCCAACAAAACTCAACCGACTTAAATTTACTGTGAACGAGAAACAGCCAATGCTGGATCTCGACAACTACTGGATGAACCGGATTAAAGGACCCGAGAGCCATGAGGGCACTACGAGAGTCAACAACAACCACAAAGGAAGACTGACAACGAGAAAGCAGGAGACGGAGAGCATAGAGAATAGCATAAAGTTCCGCTGTAAAGATGCTAGTCTCCGGAGGCAAGCGACACATATAAGTGCGATCAGGAAAAACAACAGAGTAGCCAACACCGTCCGCTGACTTAGACCCATCGGTGAAGACAGAAACGGAGCGGGAGTGAGAAGAAAAGTGCTCGAGGAAAAGGCGTTTTAGAACCGTAGGAGGGGTAAAAGCTTTAGTGATACGGGTCAAGGACGTACAAAACCGCGGAAGAGGGACCCTCCACGGGGGCAAAGAAGGAACAACACGAGGAGAAACATCAGAAATACAAACGGAAAGAGAATCCTGTAGGCGAGATAACCGGACAGAAAGAGGGAGGTGGTGAAGAGGAACAGGAACCGCAGGAGGGGTAAAAGTTAAAGCACGACAGAGGCGAGAGGAAGGATGTTGCAAGGACCGTGCAAGATAGCGAAGACAGTAGCGATCACGGCGGTCCTGGAGAGACAGGAAGCCAGTGTCAACATACAAGCTAAGGATGGGAGTCGAACGAAAGGCACCAGAACTGAGACGCAACCCAGTATGGTGCAAAGCATCAAGACGGCGAAGAGTAGAAGGAGAAGCAGACGAGTAAGCAGGGCAACCATAATCGAGCTTAGACAGGACGAGAGAGGAATGTAAGGCAAGGAGAGTGCGCCTATCTGCCCCCCAAGAAGTATGGGACAAGACCCGAAGGAGGGTAAGGGCCTTAGAGCACTCAACACGGAGGTAAGAGATATGGGGAGACCAAGACAAACGAGTGTCAAGGAATAACCCCAAAAGCTTCGCGGAATCTTTGTATTCAAGGGGATGACCATAAAGTGACAAAGAGGGACGAAGAACAACCCGTTTCCGCGTAAAAGTCATGGCACAAGTCTTAGAAGTAGAGAACTTGAAGCCATGACCTGTGGCCCAAGACGACACGGCATCAATGGCAAGTTGAAGCCGGCATTGAAGGAAAGGCGAATCATCACCCTGACAACAAAGGGTAAGATCATCGACATAGAGAGCGGAGAAGACACCAGAAGGAAGAGAGGAAAGAAGACCATTGAGGGCATCCAGAAAAAGAGTAGTGCTCAGAACACTACCCTGGGGCACACCTTCGTATTGCTGAAAAGAGGGAGAGAGAGCGGTACCAAGGCGCACCCGAAAGGAACGACGAGAGAGGAAGCTGCGGAGAAAGAGAGGGAGATGACCACGAAGGCCAAAAGAATGAAGTTGAGATAGGATATGATAACGCCAAGTGGTGTCGTAAGCCTTTTCTAGGTCAAAAAGGACGGCAACAACGGAGGTCTTCGCAGCAAAAGCAGTACGAATATAGACCTCCAAGTTCACCAGGACATCTGTCGTGCTGCGGCACTTGCGGAAACCAAATTGAGAAGGGGAGAGGAGGTGATGGTGTTCCAGGAACCACATCAGACGAACGTTAACCATACGTTCAAAGAGTTTGCAGACACAACTTGTGAGAGCAATAGGGCGAAAGTCCTTAGGGGAAGTACCCAGAGACCCCGGTTTGCGAACAGGGAGGACAATGGCATCGAGCCAGTCCTCAGGGACTGACGACGACTCCCAGATCCGATTATACAGACTCAGTAAATACTGAGACGTGCTCGGAGGGAGATGGCGAAGCATCTCATAATGAATACCATCGGAGCCCGCCGCCGTAGAACCGCAGAGGGCCAGGGCAGAACGAAGTTCAGAGAGAGAGAAGGGATCATTATAGGGAAGCTGAAGATGAGTGCAGAAATCTAAAGGACGAGACTCAAGGACAGGTTTACGAAGAAGGAAAGATTGGGGAAGATGAAGACCAGAGCTAACAGAAGAAAAGTGGGAACCCAGTTCGGAAGCGACCTGCAACGGGTCCGCCACAAGAGTATCATGGAGGTGAAGGACCGGTGAAACATCGGGAACGAACTTACCCGCTATCTTGCGGATACGCTTCCAGATCTGGGCCAGAGGGGTTTCGGACGTAATTGTTGAGACATAAGATGCCCAACATTCACGTTTAGCCGTACGGATGGCCCTACGGGCCACCGCACTCGCTTTCCGAAAGAAAAGAAAAGAATCGGTCGTCTGCCTACGGCGGTGCCTCTTCCAGGCTGCACGCTTACAGCGGACAGCCCGAGCACAGTCCGCATTCCACCAGGGAACGCACTTCCGTGGACCCCGAGAGGAAGAGCGAGGAATAGAGCGGAGGGCAGCGTTGAAGACAGTGTCATGAAAAAGGAGGAGAGCGCGAGAGAGGGGCAGAAGGGAGAGGTCAGAGAGAGTAGCACTGAGGGAAAATAGGGTCCAGTCCGCCTTAGCAAACTGCCACCTAGGGAAAGAGAGGGAAGGGCGAAAAGAGAAAAAGGAAACAAGGATGGGGAAATGATCACTTCCATGGAGGTCATCAAGAACCTGCCACGTGAAATCTAAGTAAAGAGAAGAAGAGCAGAGAGAAAGATCAAGACAAGAAAGGGAGCGAGTCCGAGAGTCCAAATGAGTGGGCTCACCAGAATTCAGAAGAGACAGGGAAGAAGAGAGGAGAAACGGCTCAAGGAGGCGACCCCGGGTATTCGTCAGAACGTCACCCCAAAGAGAATGACGACAATTGAAGTCACCCAGCAGGAGCACAGGCTCCGGCAAGGAGTCTAGGAGGTATTTCAAATCAGGAAGAGAGAGCGGGACACTCGGGGGGAGATAAATGGAACAAACTGTGTACCATTTCCCCACAAAGATACGAGCAGCAGAACAATGGAGAGGCGAAGGAAAAAGTAAAGGAACAAAGGGAACATCAGCCCGAATCAAGAGAGCAGAAGAATTAGAAGCCCCAGCAATGGCTGGGGGGGGGGGAGAGAAAGGAATAGCCACGAAAACGACCAGGACGAGCACCAAGCATTGGCTCCTGGAGACAGACACAAAGGGGCGAAAACCGCGAAATCAGAAGTTGGAGTTCGAGGAAATTGGCGTAATAACCTCGAACGTTCCATTGAAGAATGGACAACGACGAGAAGAGAAAGGACAAAAACAGAGAACAAGGAAGAAACAAAGGCGAAAGAGCAACAGAGCACGTTAAAGAATATCAGGGTCGGGATCAGGGTCAGCAAAGTCAGGGTTAGGGGGCATGGGTAAACTGAGTAAAGACGGAGGGAAGGAAACGGGAGAACAGATCAGAGGCGGGCGGGCAGGGTCCGGAGGAGGAGGAGGAGACAACGGAGAGGAGCAGTCAAGGACAGCAGCAGGAAGAGGGGGAGTAGAAAGAGGGGAGCGCACCCCAGCAAGAGCAGCAACCGAAAGGGAAGCAGGGGCCAAAGAAACCTCCATAGCAGGAACAGGGGGCGCAAGCACTGAAACGGGAGGGGAAGGAGCAACAGAGCCAGGAGGAGGAGCTGAGGAAGAAAGCGAAGCCTTCTTACCCGCTGGGGAAGAGGAAGGAGAGGAGCCAGGCTTACGCTTCTGACTTAAAGAGACCGACGTCCCAGCAACTACGTACCGGGCAACGGATTCCAGTGTCTCAACAGGAGAAGCCGAACGAGAGCACACACGACGGCCGTTAGGAGAGCGATGGACATCCGCCCGCACCGACAGGCGGTGGGGAGAGCCGATAGATGGAGGAAGAGGATGGGAAGGAGGATCGGAGGGGGACGAGGAAGAGGACACAGAAGACACGACAGACCAGGCAGAAGGAAGGGGAACCCCAGACAGAGGACCAGGAGGAGGATCCTTCGGGAGAGAACCCAAAGGGACAGAGGAGGGGGCAGTGGGCGCATCAGGGTCCAAGGCCCGGAAACGGTTGTGAGTCTGAGGAAGGCGGGAAGGACGAGGAGAGGAAGAGCGCAACACGCGAGCATAAGAGATATTAGCATAAGGCGGGAGCCGGCGAACCTGGCGCCTCGCCTCAGGAAAAGATAAACGCTCCCGGTGCTTCAAGTTGAGGACGGCTGCTTCAAGCTTGTAATGGACACACGCACGGGAGAAGGTAGGATGGGCCTCACCGCAGTTGAGGCAACGAGCCTGGGGAGAAGCGCACTCCGACTTAGAGTGACCTTCGCCACCACACAAAGGACAGAGAGAGACAGTCCCGGAGCAGCGGAGGGCACCATGCCCAAACCTCCAGCACTTGTTGCAGAGCCGAGGAGAAGGAATGTACTCCTGGACAGAGCACCTGGCACCAGCAAGAATGACAGAGGGTGGAAGGGTCCTACCATCAAAGGTAATCTTCACAACCCGGAGGGGTTGACGGCGACTACCACGAGGGGGACGAGTAAACGTGTCCACCTGAAGAATAGAATGGCCCTGGGCAGCGAGGATATGTCGAATATCGTCGTGGCAGTCGCGCAGGTCCCGAACACCGGTCGCAACATGGGGCGGGAGCAAAATAGTGCCAACACTGGCATTCAACTGAGCGTTCTTCGAGACCCGAACGGGGGTCTCGCCAAGGCAGGATAAGGCAGCCAAGCGGGAAGCAGCATCCTGAGAAGGAGCAGCAACGACACGTGTACCGAGACGAGTGGGGTTGAAAGTAATGGAGGCATCCACGGAATCAATGAGATGTCGATGGAGGGAGAAATCGTCAGGAGGCGCAGAATCAAGAGGGAGGAGATCAAAATATTTGGCCCACGAAGCGGGACCAAACAAGGCTTGATAGGTAGCAGAACTGGAAGGAATCGAGCGAGGGCGGCCGTGACGAGGACGGTGGTGAGAACCCCCAGAGAGAGAGGGGTTAAAAGGTGCAGTAGTTACAACCAGAGAAGGAGCCGCGCCAGGGGACGAGGTAGTCACCACTGGGGGCTTGGGGCTCGACCCAACCACAGAGGAGGGAGGGGAGCCAGAGGAAGGAGTCAGAGAGGCCAAAGGAGGAGCAAGGTCGGGGCCCAATGCAGCGGAGGCTACAGAGCCCGGTCTTCCAATACGGACCGACTCGGGGGCTTGGTCGCCCACCCCACGAGCCCGAGAAGGTAAACCAGAAGAAGCCGAAGCAGGGGTTGTCATCTTGACGAAAAGAAGAATTCACTCACGAATGTGCCCCCACACCCACCATGGAGCCACAATTAGAGGCAGGACACCCAACAAGAAGCTATCGCCGATCTTGTCGGGGGCCTCCTAGGGGTGCATCGTGAGTATACGCCCCACAAACGCCACCTTAAGAAACCGACAGTCCGTCGAGATCGGGTTCAGTGACGAAGTGGGGATTGACAATAAAAGGTTCCCCTCGCTCTCGACGTCGGGTACTGCAGTTCTACGGGTGCAAGAGTATGCCTCCTCAAGCACCCGGGCGTCAAAGTAGAAGTAGTCCAAGGGAAGAACCAGAACGAGCAAAAGGTCGGCAGGAAACGGCAAGCAGATAGGAGAAGAGGGGGGAGAAAAACGAAACAGAAGGAAAAGGAAAAGATGCCCAGCAGAATTGGAGAGGACGGCAGCAGGAGCACAAGGCTAGAAAAGGACAGAGGACTGTCCCAAGGAGCATCACACTCCGGCAGCCGCCCACTAAGCCCCCAGACGGCGACAACGAGCTGAGCGGGGAGGGGGGAACAGTGGCAAGGTGCACAGTGTAATGAGAGAACCAGTATATAAGCCTGATTATGTTCTTGACTACAATCTCAACATGCGTTTGATTGATAAGGCTGACATGATGATTGGCACTATCGAGTGTGTGCGGAAAACATTGAAGTGGACGAAAAAAAAAATTCAATCTTGTTGACATGAGCATGTTGAACTGCTATAATTTGTATCTGGTGAAAACTGGACGTAAACCTATTTTCCGTTCATTTGCTTTTACACTTGCAACACAGTTATTAGCAAAGTTTGGTCAAGAAGTCCCTGGCATACGAAGACCAATCATGAACCCAGTGTTGCCGTGCCTCAACACCCAGGCTCGCTCACATAGATGCCTTTCAGCAACACAGACTAAAGAATTAGCCACCAGGTGGAACGTGCATGCCTAGCATGGTGTGAAGGGTGTGGAGTTGCAATGTGTGCTGTCGACTGCTTCAACGACTACCACTCACTCCAAGATTTCTAAATGTGGAATAATAGTGCAAAAACCTGTACATAGTGCGTGGTAGTGTGTACATATAAAATAATGAACATTGTGATTACTGTACATAATATAATGCGTAATGGAAAACGTTTCTGTGCGCATGTGTATACTCGATGTATGCAACATATATTGACAATAACTGAAGTAACATTATGTGCAACACAATTAGTGACTAACATTGCAACGAATACACGCCTAGACACTGTAAATAATGACGCGAAAATAAATTCGGGCAACTCTGGCTGCTTGAAGACCGCGCGCGACGCCTCCAGGACGCACTGTGCATGAGCGAACATGCAAACTGTGACGTCATCACCCATCTTGTCGGCTCAATTACGTTGCCGGTAAGTACAATTGATTTTTTTTTTTATTTTTTCCCGTGATCAGGGAACACGACTTAACAGGTTAGGAAGAATTTTGTTTTTGTTTTTGTGTTTTGTATGCGCCTGTGGGTGTCATGGTATATAGCCATGCGCCATTTAAGAGTTAAGTGCAAGCCCTATTCTGAAACTCTTCCCAGACAGATGTAATAGAATACATACTCACCACACCAGACAAATATTTCTTTGATATCCTCAGTCAAACTTAATCTGTGTAAACACTATGCAAATAAGGGGACCTAGTCTATGGATATCACTCCCTAATGAATTGAAAAGCTGTCCAACATTTACCTTACTCAAAAATAAAACCAAAAAGTACTTTATTTCATATTCATAGTCTTCAACCTAGTGCTTTATCTCACACTGTATCTAGTGCTACCCAATCCCCGCAAATATTTGTACCCAAGCCATATTATTTTAACATTGTAATCTTAGATATCATCGGATATCATGGTTGTTGTATTGAGTGCATATTCTACTGCATTATTCCTTGAAATGATCCTCATATTGTGCTTCAGTGAACCAATGTATAACCCCTGAAATGTTATCCTAATGTACCTAGTAATCCTTGTTCATTATTGTGTACTAGCAGTACCCCAGCCACAGCAACCTTCCCTGTCCCCCAGTCCTCCACACCATTTTCCCCTCACCCTCCCAACCATTCCCCACTCCACCGTTCCCTCGTCCTCCCCACTATTCCCCACTCCACCATCCTCTCTTCCTACCCATAATGCCCCACTTCCCCGTCCCTTTGTCCTCCCACCATTCTCCATTCCCCCATCCCATCGTCCCCACCATCCCAAACTCCTGTCCCCTCATCCTTCCCCACCATTACCCCTTTCCTTGTCCCCCTCGTGCTCTCCACCATCTCTCACTTCTGTTCCCTCGTCATCCCATCAGGGGGCCTCGTAGCCTGGTTAGGGGGCCTCGTAGCCTGGTGGATAGCGCGCAGGACTCGTAATTCTGTGGCGCGGGTTCGATTCCCGCACGAGGCAGAAACAAATGGGCAAAGTTTCTTTTACCCTGAATGCCCCTGTTACCTAGCAGTAAATAGGTACCTGGGTGTTAGTCAGCTGTCACGGGCTGTTTCCTGGGGGTGAAGGCCTGGTCGAGGACCAGGCCGCGGGGACACTAAAGACCCGAAATCATCTCAAGATAAACTCAAGATAATCTCCCCACCATTCCCCACTCCCTCGTTTGATGCCTTCCCAAATGATCTGATGTTCCCATCAGAAAATTGGGAACATCAAGTGATCTGATGTTCCCATCACTGAAATGTAAGAAAAAGTTAAAAAATGAAATGAAAATATGGAAAAAAACACTATACTAATGAAATGAACAGTATGGTAAACAACACAGCTCAATTTCCAATGCAATTCACAAAAAATAATTAAATGAAAATGAAAATAAATCAAAATCTATGAAAATTCAATTTATCAATGCAATCAGAAACATTGAAATTAAATTGTAACATATTTAGTATAGCATGTGTGTTGCTCTTACATGCAACATTTGGTGCTGTTTTTCAAGAAAAGCATAGTTTTACCTGTCACAGATGTGGCAACTATACAGTACTTATACTTACGAAATGAACCGTATGGTAAGCACAGCAACTCAATTCCAACACAATGTCACACAAAATAATTCAGTAAAAAATAAAATAAATCGAAATCTATGAAAATAAAATTTATCAATGCAATCTGAAACATTGAAATAGAATTCGTGACATATTTAGTATAGCATGCATGTTGCTATTATGTGCATCAGATGGCGCTGTTTTTCAAAAACGCATGTTTCTACCTGTCACAGGGTGGCATCTATATAGTATGTATGTAAAAAGATACGCCTATTCGAATGCAACGTCGTGCCAAAATTTAAAAGCAATCGGTGAAGAACTTTCGGAGATTACAGCATGTGTTCTTACATCTAACAGATGGAGCTGTTTTTCAAAAAAAGCATGTTTTTTCCTGTCACAGGTGAGGCATGTATATAGTAGATATATAAAAAGATGCGCCTATTCCAATGCAACGTTGTGTCAAAATTTCAAAGCAATCGGTAAAGAGGTTTCTAAGATTTCCCTCGCATGAAAAGCACAGTTTTTCGGAAAAAGCATGTTTTTTTTACCATCACAGACTTGACATAATTTATCAATGCAATCTAAAACATTGAAATGGAATGAAATGAAACATCTATAAAGTATGTATATAAAAACTTGGCCGGAGGCGAATGGAACATTGTGAAAATTTCAAAGCAATCAGTGAAGAACTTTCGGAGATTAGCAGTTATGTACAAACGAACCTTTCCATTTTTATTTATATAGATTGTTATTATTGTGTGTATTATTCAAATCTGCTTTTGTGTCAAAATTTCTTGCAATGTACCTGTAAACATTTTTTGTCAATTTTAATGTAAATTATCTAAAAAATTATCTATTAATTTAAGGATTTGTCTGATATGCTATACATGCTAGGGGATTTACAAGAATGTAGATTCAATCTAATTTTTATGTTATCTGTTAACCCCCAATGTTCCTCCTTGTATATAAATAAATAAAATAAATTGGCGATTGAAATTTATTAATGGTTTTTATTATTGAAATTATTTTCATGTCTATGTCATAGGGAGTCTCCGTATTACTGATTTTACCCCCAAAAAAGATGCTGTGAAAAGGAAATACTCCAAATAATATATAGAAGTTTTTACAGTCCACTTCTCAAGTTTTTATTTGAATCAATTATTTATTTATTTTTATATTAGATTATATGCTGGAGAATTTTCCCCCACAAGGAGATAGCATATTTTTATAAAGAAGCTAAATTTCAAAATTGTATACTTTATTAAAAGTATGTTATTGTACAAATGCCTCAGTATCCTTCAGCATTCTCTGAATCAGCTCCCACACTCAAAATCTTTAGCTTACCACCTGAATGTATTGTCTTGTGCCTCTTCATACTTCCAAGGTAATTAAATCTCTTCCCACACTCTGGACACTTATGAGGCTTCTCACCTGAATGCACTAACATATGAGTCGTCATTCTTCCAGGCCGAGTGAATCCCTTCCCACACTCTGGACACTTGTGAGGCTTGTCACCTGAATGCACTAACATGTGCTTTATTACAGTTCCACTGTTTTTAAACTTTTTGCCACACTCAGCACATTTGAAAGGTCTTTCATCCGAATGGACCATCCTGTGAGCCTTCATATTTGCAAGATTACTGAATCTCTTCTCACACTCTGGACACTTATGAGGCTTGTCACCTGAATGCACGAACATGTGAGTCTTCATACTTCCAGGCCGAGTGAATCCCTTCCCACACTCTGGACACTTGTGAGGTTTGTCACCTGAATGCACTAACATGTGCTTTATTATAGTTCCACGGTCTTTAAACTTTTTGCCACACTCAGCACATTCGAAAGGTCTTTCATCCAAATGCACCATCCTGTGAGCCTTCATACTTGAAAGCGTACTGAATTTTTTCTCACATTCTGGACACTTATGAGGTTTGTCACTTGAATGCACTAACATGTGATTCTTCATATTTCCACGATTACTGAATTTCTTCCCACACTCTGGACACTTATGAGGCTTGTCAGCTGAATGCAATAACATATGCCTCTTCATATTTCCATGATCACTGAATGTCTTCCCACACTCTGGACACTTATGAGGCTTGTCACCTGAATGTACCAACATGTGTTTTTTCAATTCTTGAAGCCGTTTGAAACTCTTCACGCACTCTGGACACATATGAGGTTTGTCACCTGAATGCACTAACATATGAGTTTTCATAGTTCCAAGCTGACTGAATCTCTTCCCACACTCTGGACACTTATGAGGCTTGTCACCTGAATGTACGAACATGTGAGTCTTCATACTTCCAGGCCGAGTGAATCCCTTCCCACACTCTGGACACTTGTGAGGTTTGTCACCTGAATGCACTAACATGTGCTTTATTATAGTTCCACGGTCTTTAAACTTTTTGCCACACTCAGCACATTCGAAAGGTCTTTCATCCAAATGCACCATCCTGTGAGCCTTCATACTTGAAAGCGTACTGAATTTTTTCTCACAATCTGGACACTTATGAGGTTTGTCACTTGAATGCACTAACATGTGATTCTTCATATTTCCACGATTACTGAATTTCTTCCCACACTCTGGACACTTATGTGGCTTGTCAGCTGAATGCAATAACATATGCCTCTTCATATTTCCAAGCTGACTGAATGTCTTCCCACACTCTGGACACTTATGAGGCTTGTCACCTGAATGTACCAACATGTGTTTTTTCAATTCTTGAAGCCGTTTGAAACTCTTCACGCACTCTGGACACATATGAGGTTTGTCACCTGAATGCACTAACATATGAGTTTTCATAGTTCCAAGCTGACTGAATCTCTTCCCACACTCTGGACACTTATGAGGCTTGTCACCTGAATGTACCAACATGTGTTTTTTCAATTCTTGAAGCCGTTTGAAACTCTTCACGCACTCTGGACACATATGAGGTTTATCACCTGAATGCACTAACATGTGAGTCTTCATACTTCCAAGCTGATTGAATTGCTTCCCACACTCTGGACACTTATGAGGTTTATCACCTGAATGCACTAACATGTGAGTCTTCATACTTCCATGATGAGTGAATCCCTTCCCACACTCTGGACACTTATGAGGTTTGTCACCTGAATGCACTAACATATGAATCTTCATATTTCCAACCTGACTGAATCTCTTCCCACACTCTGGACACTTATGAGGTTTGTCACCTGAATGCACTAACATATGAATCTTCATATTTCCAACCTGACTGAATCTCTTCCCACACTCTGGACACTTATGAGGTTTGTCACCTGAATGCACTAACATGTGAGTTTTCATACTTCCAGGATGAGTGAATCCCTTCCCACACTCTGGACACTTTTGAGGCTAGTCAGCTGAATGTACTAACATATGCCTCTTCATATTTCCATGATCACTGAATGTCTTCCCACACTCTAGTCACTGGCAAGTTTTGATCTTCAAAGGTTTTCAGTGTACAGGTTTTCTCCCCCGGATGACTGCACGAATGGTGATTTAGGGAGACGTTTCACGGTTCAGCGTCAATGTTGACTGTTTGGCAAGGCTTGAATGTAGTTTCTTAGAGTTAGACTTACTGTAAGAACTTGGCGGTCAATGTTGGTGCTTCTTCTATATGGTAAGTGCAGGTTGTGTGAAGGTTTATGCTTATGTCTAGACACTCACCAGTAGGAGTTATTGATAAAATGGCGACGTGTCTACATTTTTATCACCTAAGCATTCCAACATTTTTCTGGTTCCTCATCTTACTTTTCTTACTTCTTGTTTTTCTTTATAACTGATTTTCTATTTAACACTTATGTTTTTCCTTGTGTTTTTTTAGAATTTTGTTTCAATTGCTTCTTTAAATATAATAGCACACCGTTATATACTTTTTAAAGGAAATAGTTCTCCCTTGGTGGATGTGAACCGAACCATATTGGAAGGTGACCCAAGTATCACATGGGTCGGTCCGTGTGTGTGATTTTCAAAATGGTCCACCAAGTTGGAATAGACGAACGTCCAAAAAATATTGTTGAAAACATCATGATAACTCATTAAACCAAAAATGTTTATATGTCAGAAGAACGACGGAAACAGGATCTATATGTGAAACCTCTATCAGGACAATTGTTAAAGTAAAACCGAAGATATTTGTAGTTGTATACAATCAGAACAATGCTTATTTCCCGCAGATTCATTGATAAACGTAACAATTTTATATGTCGCAAGAAAGATAGAAATATAAACTTCATTTTAAATACCTTACCATGGGCATATTTCAAATTAAAGCGAAGATACGTGTATTTTATAATCGCAGAGCACCAATCCTGCACAGATAGAGTAGACGGAGCAACTCTCTCAGAGCAATGTATATTTCACGTAAATTCTTGAATAAACATTAATGTTTTATATGTCTCGAGAGAGATAGAAATATAAGCTTCATTTTAAACACTTTATCATGGACATATTTAAAGTTATAATGAAGATACATGTGTAACGTACATTTATGTTACGTTGTTGGGTTGATTAGATACAGTGTTTAGTGAGTTTCACAATTATTTAGTAGTCCTGGATACAGCAGCGTCGTAGACGTTGAGATGGATACAAGACACTCCGTACATTGACAACATCGCACACTAATATTTTTACCACTTCGGACACCAGCTTTCGACGTTTCGCATATGTGTACGTGTTCCATATTAAAACGACAATATAATGCTATTAACAATTAAAATCTTCTATTTAACAGGCATATAGTTATTAAATGAAGTTTAGTGATGTAATAGACATAATCTGGAGTTAGTAAGGACGCCGCCCGCCAGAGTAAACACAACACACCCGAATGCCCACAAACACGTTACAACGCACAAAACACAACACTTCTGTCAGTTTTTTTATAAACTCCTTTTATATTTATTATGTGAGAGTTATACTTGTATAAAATGATAACTATTATAGGTAAGCGCCTAATATTTAATATTAATCAATAAAAAAGAAGTCAGAAGCCACACGCCTGTCTGTACATGTCTTTTGTGTAAAAGTATTTTGGGCGCTCATGTACTTGTGCGCTATTTGGTGTTTACAACTGTTCTCGCCTACAAGCATTAGAATTAAACAAACGAATTTATTTTTTTCATTTATATACAAGAAGAGAAGGCTACCCTTGAGTCTGCAATATTCATCTGATCACTGGTCTCCCATTTGGTCCTCATTGCTTTATTGAATGTCAATAAAGTGGTGTCACTTTACACCAACTTTACACACTTTACACCACTTTACTTTACTTTAAAGAATGTCAATAAACAGTCTCCGTGGTGTAGTGGTAAGACACTCGCCTGGCGTTCCGCGAGCGCTATGTCATGGGTTCGTATCCTGGCCGGGGAGGATTTACTGGGCGCAATTCCTTAACTGTAGTCTCTGTTTAACGCAACAGTAAAATGTGTACTTGGATGAAAAAACGATTC